>NC_061066.1:1575332-1925332 GCF_021917145.1 Hypomesus transpacificus
AAAAGTGCATCTCGGACTGTAAATTTGGCAGAAGTCTTTGTTCATCTCAGTTGAATGGCCTCGCAGTCCCAGAAGCTTCCAGAACAAAGCCTGTTTACTGGATCTAGCCAAGTAGTGGGATGACAAACTCTGTTGAGAGAGAGAAAAGATTGAGATTCAATATTTATTTACAGAGGCTTATCGACCGATTGTTCCGACAACTTCTTTTTCTTCATAGATCAAGCCAGATATTCAACTTCGAACAAAAGTTGCCATTCCTGTGACGTTCACTGTACTCCAAGGATGATGCAGCTAGCTGATTGGGTCGTAAATGTTGGTTACCATGGGGACACACCCCTCCCTTGGAACAAATGGTGTTAAGTCTACTTCCACAGGGAGATATCCCAACAGCCAATCAACAATGATATAACTGTTGACGTAGAGCCTTTTATATCAGTTATATAAAATGTATTAAGCTCATAGAATTGTTCGAGCCTCCTTTTATAGACTAGGTAGACATGTGCTTCTCTGACATTTCGATTACATTATTGCTGAGCAATGTGTGTTTTCCATGTTAGGGAAATCATGTGTCGACATTCATGTAATTTTCCAGATGCTCTGGTCTTGGATATATACTTTTTTTGCTGTAGCAAAACCAAGTTCTGCTTATGCCTATTTTTTGTTTCGTCAATCATTCTCTCCAATGAATCATTCAAATGTAAGTGTTCCTTTTATATTGGAAGTTTCCTCCACCAGCTGAGAGTGGGGGTGACCTTTTGCCCTCCTATCCCTAGGGGGCAGTAAGCATTACCCTGCAGGCCCATTTAGTCATGAACAATTTTCACAGCTCCCTGATCTTAATGTTCATGCAGCCATTACTGTCAGACTGACTTCCTGTGGGGTTTCAAAGCCAACTTTTACTTATTATTTTGATTATTCCCTCTCATAAATGTGTAGGAGCCATTTCAACTCTGCATATTATATGCAGTCTGTTAGTGCTACTGTGTTGCGCTCAGTGTATTCGTGTGTGTGTGTTTGGGTTTGTTTATGTGCTAGCTGCAGCTTGAAGTCCTCAAGGAGTGCTTTTGCCCTCTCCTTGTTAGGGTCAGGCCCGGGCAAAACTGGGGTAGAAGCCTGAACCAGCCACGTAACACAGCCAACACATCGATCTCTCACCATCTATACTGTCACACACACACACACAATCACTCACCTCATACACATTCGCGCACACCGACACACATTTAGCCTCTGACTCAGGCCAGTGTGAGGTGGGCTTCCGCCCACAGATGAGGGGACACATAAAGAGTGCTAGCCGCACAGCCTGAGCTGCCGGAAGCCTCAGGGTGCAGTAGGCAGGCTAAGCTAATCATTAACAACAACAGGCCCACTGTTCTCCCCCGGCCGCTGGTCTGACTGGAACGTGTTTGTCCACCTCTGCCTGGGTGTCGACACCAGCCCCATGTGTTCCATCTCTTCTCTCTGTGTCAGCTTACAAAGGTGTTTCTGCAGGCTGGGCCTCGCCCAAGGATTCTGTAGGATTCTGTTTAACGCATACATACACACGTGCGTATATGCACGTGCACACACAGAGAGATCGCAGCACCAACATCTGTTCCAGCCTGCGGGCCCTTTCCATCATCCTGGGGAGGCAGAGTTTGCTCTCTCTGCCATCAGCTGCCCACTTCGACCTTTAAAGCTCCACAGTTGAATGGATAAAAAAGGCAGCTCTATTCAGAGGGCTGGACAGGGTGAAAGCAGCCAGTGTGCTTAAGGTGGGGATGATAAGATAGAGCTCCTGAATCTATCAGAGTGGGGGGTGGGCATCCTGGGACACCCAGAGAAGAGAGGCTGAAGCAGATGGGAGGTAGCTTGTAGAGGTCACAGGGATGGCCCACCATTCGACCCCCCCCCCCCCTTGTTTGTCAGGGGCATTTTCACACCTCCATCAGCCCCGTTCATGAGCACAGGGACACCCAAAGGCTGTCTTTGAGATCGTGGATGAGGTGAAAAGTGGAAAGCTTGGATGGAATCATTATTGTGTGATATTGCAATCAAACGCAACGAGTATGGAATTCAGATGTCATTTGGAGTAATGCAAACTGTATTTTCTGTCTGACTAACGGTATTTAGTGGGTGTTGGTATACTCCTGTCTGCTGACTGTGGCTGCCCCACCCTGGGTGTGCTGGTTTTGTTGCTCCTCTGGCTGAGCTGCCCGGAAGAGGATGCAGGGCGGGTACTCAAGGAGGAGCATTAGCATACAGTAAGTCTGGGAATGCCCTTGAGTTACCATCTGAGGGAGGAGACGTGAGACGAATAAACGCATCTCTGACTTGGTCTCTCCCCACGCCCTTACTCTGAGAAGAACAGAGAGAGAGGGAGAGATAAAGAGAGAGATGGAACGATAGAGAGAGACTGAAAGATAAGGGAAAGGAATGAAGGGAGGGAGGGAGGCGAAGAGAGATGGTGAAGGACAGCGAGAGAGATGACGGGAACCGTGAGGGGTTTGCTAGTGAACTAGACAGAGTGTGCACCACAGTATGTCAGAACGGATTTCTTCAGAGGAGAGCAATAGACAGGCCCTTGTTTGTTAAGCCCAGAAGGCGTGAGTAGGTGGGTATATGTCAGAAAGGGGTTGTGTCCAAAAAAGAATGTGAGAGGCTGCGTGCGTGCGTGACTGTGACAGAGGGAGGGCCAACAAGAGTGAGCGGGAGAGATCCAAAGAGAGGGAGGGGGAGGGGCTGGAGTAGGTGGGCGGGAAGAGTGGGAGCAAGTGCCAGAGACAGAGAGAGAGAGAGAGCGAGAGAGACAGGGAAGGGTGTAAGAAATAGATAGGGAGAGCGAGGGAAGCAGAGCTGCTTGTGAGAGCTTTGTGCGAGGGAGCGAGTGTGTGATCGCAAGCGCTACAGTAGCTGATCTTCCATCGCGTGAAAGGGACATCTCCAGAGTGTTCAGCCCCAGCTTGTGCTCCCCTGGCCCCCCACAGCCCTCCAGAAACTCTCCCCCCCCCCCCCCCCCTAAGCTGTAGGAGGACCCAGGCTCCCGAGCGTGCTGCCAGGTAAGAGATCTGTTGCTGAGGACGGAGGGGGAGATCGTGACAGCGTGGCTGTGTAGGCTGTTGATTCCCTTGGAAACACGCTCACTTTTTTGATGTGGCATTCCCTATGGGATGGATGGGGCTCATAGTCAGTTTGCTTGTGATTTTTTTTTTTTTTGCCTTTCTGTGAATCTGTGTTAAGACTGTTCTTCAGTGTGTGTTTGTGTGTGCCCATGCCAAGTGAACATGCATCACTATAGCCATATCTAGCATGTTTGGAACAGTATCAGTGCTTAATGGAAGTTGAACACACCTAAAGGTCAAGATTTTGACACAGCTTCTTCTTTTTTTACCTCCCATTGTGGGACTCATAGAGAATGTGGTATTAGTGTGGTGTACATTTCTCTGCCTTCTCACCGTGTGCACTTTTAATACATTCTTTGAAAGCTAAAAGCTGGTGTGTTTTTGTGTGTGTGTGTGTTTGTGATGTTTGGCCCAACTGGATGTGGCAGCAGGGTTGATAGGATGGCATTAGTGAGAGTCTCAGATAAGCAGGATTCCGCTGCATTTGGGATGGGTTCCAGAGGCAGCACTACCTTGCTGCTGGTGCTGGGACTGAGGCAGATGCTGGGACTGGGGGTGAGGTGGGCTGGGGGTGAGGTGGGCTGGGCTGGGGCATGGGCTCTGGTTTATTGGTGAGCTATGCTGGAGATTGCATCTGTTTCGATCTGTGGGACTTATATACAGAAAGACTTATGTACAGAAAGACTTATATATCCCACTAAAGAGTAAGATCCGTACACCATTTCTCCTTTGCTCCCTCTCTCTCTCCCTTCCTTTCCTTCTTCCTTTCTCCCCCTCCCTTTCTCCATCCCTCCCTCTCTCACTCTTTCTCACTCTCTTGCCTGCATGGTTATTTTAATAGGAGATTCCTTCGCTGTCCCCTTCCTTTGTCTTCAACATCAACTAACTGCTCCAGTTCTGTCTCCAACTTTTCACCAGAATAGCCCAGGTTTGTCCTTTTATTAAAGCAGGATCCTTGAGTCAGAAGAAAGCTTAACTGCATGGTGGTTAACATTCACAGCAGTTGCTTCATTTACACACATGAAAGAGAGATAGAGAAGGTTTACTTCAAACAGTTCCCTCTCCATTTGATTCCATTGTTTAGGACCAGCTTAGTCTCTGAAAACCATTGCATAGCCTGCCTTTTCAGTACATGAATCAATTCAGTTGGATTTCAATTTAATTTTCCCTTTTTTTGAGCTGAACCTTTTGTCCCCTTAGGAGGCCAGTCCAACCTATTCACGTCTACTGTGACGTTTTGTCCTTTGGAAAATGAATTTGCACTTCCAACACTGATCAAGGTAGCACTGGCTAAACAATGGATTTCAGCTTCTCTTGTTAGTGTTATTGTTATAGTTTGGATTCATATGAATGGAGAATTAGGGACATTTATCTCTCCTGGCTAATTCATGTAATTCTGTTTAAAGGCGAGGGATTGTTTATTGATTAAACCAACCAAGAATTTCTCTTGTTGGTTTGTGGTGAATGCTCTCTACGGTATGAGATCAGGTTTTATCACTGCTTATAACTGTTTCTGTGTTTGTGTGTGTATGTTTCTGTCTGCGCGTGCGTTTGTGTGGGCGTGTGCGTGCCTGTGTGTATCCAGCTGTGAGATCTTCAATAGCATGAATAGTTAATAAACATCTCTCTCAACCTTGCCCATTCATACAGTGGGCTTGTTTAACCAACCGTGCTCCCAGTTAAACAAAGAAGCATGGCACAGCCTGAACTGGATGTACACACTCACAGGACCCTCATGCCCTAGCCTGAATCAGCCTGAATCAGCCTGAATCAGCCTGAATCAGCCTGAATCAGCCTGAGCACGGAGAAAAGCAGAGGAGGAGCTGGATGCTGACCTTCACTCAACCTTGAAGCTAGGTTGGGCAGTGTTTTGAGTTATTAAAGGTTGACAAGACGGGATACAAAAGACTAAGATAAATCTATAAGACTGGGGAAGAGAGAGACAGGAGGGGGGGGGGGGGGGGGGGCGGGGGCTGGATAATAAACGAACGAGAACAGTGGACTGTGTTTTGTCAGAAATCGGAAGAAGTCAGGAATTGTGTGCTTTACATGCGACAGACATGCATCTTCCTGTGTGTGTGTGTGTGTTTGTGTGTTTGTTTGTTTGTGTACGCCACGGTGCTGACCTGAGTTCCATGTTCCCGGCCACGGAACATTCCTGCCCAGAGCTGAGGGCCTCTTCCTCACGCTCCAGTGATCGCTGTCCTCTCTCTGTGACTCACCGTGTTTCCCGGCTCTGATTGGCTGTCTTTTTTACTCCAGGGAATGATGTGACATAGACACGGTCTCTCGTGAGATGGATTGTAATTTCTCTCCCTATATGTCAAGCCATGTAGAAGACGGACATGTGCAGCATAGACAGAGATGTCTGAATATAAAACCGTGGCTATTATTACTATTTTTGATAAGATCTCAAGTGAAAGTATTGTGATTAGTGACAGTTTAGTGTTTTAACAGCTGTATACAACTACATTAAATTCAATCTAAATTATGCATTTAAATGTAATGCGAAATTATTGCAAATTATTCCAAGGGTCAACAGCTTTCTTCCCTTGACCCCAGTCATATTTAAATCCTCCTCAGGCGTACATCTAAGATGCCGACCTCCCTCAAGAGCAGATGAGGCTGTTACATGCGTCAGCTCCAAAGCTAACAGGGTGTGGAAACGCATGCAGAGATGGGGCCCCTCTTGTTTGCAAACGCACTCAGATTCAAACACAGCCAAACTACGGCTAGCACAAGTTCAGCATATCTACTGCTGGACAGCGACATCTGGCTCAGTGTTCTTGGCTTCAGTGCCATGGACAGCGCCAGCTGGGAGAAGCTGCCCCTGTTAGATTTCAGCACTGTGGATAGCTCCACCAGCAGCACTGAGTTTCAGAACTTCAATCTCAGCGGACAGCGCCACCTGGCTCAGCAGCTCTGCGTTCTGTTTCAGCACCTTGGACAAGGCCAATCAGCTTAGCTCTGTTGCAGGGGGAGAGGTGCTGACAAAAGAGGAGGGTGTGATATTTCAGCACCACACTCCCCGGACAGCGACAGCAGTTAATTGTCAAGGTGACAGAGGATTGGCAGGATACGAGGTGCCAAAGAGTGGCCTAGTCACAGATAGACCGGTTAATCTGCCAATGTGCTGGACAGTGAGTTATATCATTATTAATAAAGGGCAAAATGTTAGCAAAGATGTACGCATTAATTATGATAACGCACTAGAAAGCATTTCCTGCTTAAATATTTGTATTATTTTTTCATTTTTTAGAATTCTTTTGCTTCCACTCCGATTTTAAGTAAACCCAACTCTGGCATCATCCTGTAGGTTTTTGACTTCTTGACACAGAAATGTTAGACCAAGCCAGATAGTCGTTTTTTCCTGTGAGTAAACACAATCTGTAAACCCTGGCACCACCCAGAGTTTATACATGTGTGTTATATTTACCACCGTCCCTTAAGACTGTCCATCCAAACATTACATAAGAGGCTTCAGATGGCGCCCCATGTTTGGATTGGAATTTAACTGCCGGTCAGATTATTGGTCTGATGCACTTCTGATTCAGTGGTGTTCATTCTGATAGGACTACTGACTAATGATGCCACAGTTTTCCCTGCCACATGTGTGCCACGCTTCCCTTAATGTCCCTTCTCTGGGACTATTAGATGTAATGTACTGTATGACTCTGGGGGGCTCCCTGAATGCACTTTATCGATCTGAAGTCATATTTGTACAATTTAACTACGTGCCAAGCATATAAACCAAATTGGCTTCATGATTGTGATTTATGGCCCACATTCAAAGACCAGTCGCTTCAACGGCACTTAAAACGTTTCTCCCTAATCCAATGCGCTTGAATCGTTCAATGGCTTGTCGTCTATCGGCCACTTTCATGAATCAATGGAATTTCTTTGACTGCTTCCCTGTGGCGTGTCATGAACATGGTAAGAGAACCTACGTGTGAAAGAAAAGCAGATACAACATGAAAAGAGATTATTTCTATTTGTCCTAATACATGAAAGAAGCTTTGATTTGCTGTTGAAGCTTTGGTGAGATGACTTGTCGGACTGTGTATGGAGCTCTTGTAGATAGCAGACGCATGGAGTAGCTCGCTGTTCTAGCATTCTCAAAAATGGCACCGCAAAAGCCATGGAGTTAGCACAAGCAGAGAGAGGCACGCACACACTTGCACAAAGACACATCATGAGGTGTCTTTGGGTTAGTTCTCCAGCTGAAGAACATTCCAGCACAGACATTCATTCTCATGCCATGGCATCTGATGGTGAAGAATCTTATTGCCAAGGACAAAATCTTCATCATTCCAGTCTTGGCAAAATCAATGAATAACAGGTCCCATATTACACTGACATCCCTCCATCCAACAGTCCCCATACCCTTCTTTACACCCCTACATATCCGAAAACATCCGGCGCGCCTACGCGATGGCTGCGTCGACAAGAGCTCCGCAAAAACCCAGCTTTTTGTTAGTCTTTTTAGTGTTCGTTACTTGTTTTGTCAATGTTATATTGTCGTTTATTCAGTACGACCGGCAGACACTTCTGGACATTAAGTTGTCACTTGGCAAGGATCATTTTACGAACTTTAATTCCACTTCTCGGAGTGCGAGCTCGGACTGCAGCTGGCCCTTTGCTGTTTCGCCGTTCTGTTTACCCGCTAGACGGAGAAAGAAGAAACGTGGCCGGCGTGCTGGAGTCCTTGTTCGAACTCGGAAACGATGCTTCAAACCTGCTCTTCCAACCATCTTACTAGCTAACGTTCAGTCCATCGACAACAAAATGGATGAACTTAACGCTCGTGTCAAATTCCAACGGGACATCAGGAACTGCTGTGTACTGGCGTTCGTTGAGACCTGGCTGTCTCCGGAGATCTCCGACGCAGCGGTTACCCCGTCGGGATTCACCATATACCGCCAGGACAGAACAGCTGACTCAGGGAAGTGCAGGGGCGGAGGGGTCTGTGTTATGGTTAACTCTCTCTGGGCTACGGATGTAGCGGTATTAGCATCTCACTGCTCTCCGGTCCTTGAGCTGCTAACTGTAAAAATCAGACCCTTCTATCTACCTCGGGAATTCACTGCGGTCGTCATGAGTGCAGTCTACATCCCCCCCCAGGTAGACAAGGCCGCTGCTTTGGATGAACTGTATGGGATTATCAATGGTCTGGAAAATGTGCACCCAGAGGCAGCCTTCATTGTTGTTGGTGATTTCAACAGAGCTAACATGAAGAAAGTCCTGCCCAAATACTATCAGCACATTGACTTCTTCACACGTGGAGACCAGATCCTTGACCATTGTTATACAACATTCAAGGGCAGTTACAAACCCCTCCCCCGCCCTGCCTTTGGGAAGGCTGATCACACCTCCATTCTTCTTCTCCCCGCATATGAACAAAAGCTCAAACAGGTCAGACCGGTTGAGAGGTCAGTTCACCTATGGAGTGACGAGTGTGTGGCGACCCTCCAGGACTGCTTTGACACCACTGACTGGCTGATGTTCAGGGACGCAGCAGATGGGGACATTAACGAATACTCAGACACTGTCTCCAGCTACATCCAGCACTGCATTGATGACGTTGTCCCCAAGAAGGTTGTCCGGTCTTTCCCAAATCAGAAGCCCTGGGTTGATGCCGCGGTCCGGGCCAAGCTGAGAGCCCGTACTGTCGCCTTTAATTCTGGGGACCCTGATGAGTACAGGAAGGCCAGATACGACCTTCTGAAGGCCATCAAAGCAGCGAAAAGGGCCTACAGGACCAAGGTGGAGTCCAGCTACCATGGCTCTGACCCCAGGCGCATGTGGAGTGGACTTAAAGCCATTACAGACTACAAAGGGAGAGGCTACAATGAGACCCAGTCTTCTGTCCTACTGCCAGACGAGCTGAACTCCTTCTACGCTCGCTTTGAGAGGGACAGTGAACCCCCTGCAGTGGAGCTACCTGAAGGCCAAGCCAGTGGTGTGCCTACACTAACTGTAGCTGAGGTGAGGTTATGCTTTAAGAAGATCAACCCTCGCAAGGCACCTGGCCCAGACGGCATATCAGGTAGGGCCCTTAGGGGCTGCGCTGACCAGCTGGCAGGGGTCTTCAGTGACATCTTCAACCTCTCCCTTAACCTGTCTGTACTCCCCACCTGCTTCAAGAGGACCACCATCATCCCTGTGCCCAAGAACACCAAGGTCACATGTCTGAATGACTATCGCCCAATAGCACTGACCTCTATCATCATGAAGTGCTTCGAGCGGCTAGTCAAATCATTCATCTGCTCCTCGCTGCCCCCCACACTGGACCCTATGCAGTTTGCATACCGGTCCAATAGGTCTACAGACGATGCCATCGCTCTGACCATGCACACCGCTCTCTCCCACCTGGACAAGGGGAATACATATGTGAGGATGCTGTTCATTGACTACAGCTCTGCATTCAACACCATCATCCCCTCCAGACTGGTCTCCAAGCTTGTGGACCTGGGACTAAGCACCTCCCTCTGCAAGTGGATCTTCCACTTCCTGACGGGGAGGCCACAGGTGGTGAGAATCGGTGACCGCACTTCATCTGTACTGATCACCAACACAGGCACCCCCCAGGGCTGTGTGCTCAGCCCTCTCCTGTTCTCCTTGTTCACCCACGACTGTGCGGCTACGCACAGCTCCAACCTCCTCGTTAAGTTTGCTGACGACACAACCATCGTGGGCCTCATCTCTGACAGTGACGAGTCAGCCTACAGAGAGGAGGTTGACACCCTGACATCATGGTGTCAGGACAACAACCTCTCTCTTAACATCAGCAAGACCAAGGAGATGATTGTGGACTTTAGGAGGCGGCAGGAGGAGGAGCATGCACCCCTATTCATCAATGGATCGGAAGTGGAGAAGGTCAGCTGCTTCAAGTTCCTCGGGGTGAACATCAGCAATGACCTCACCTGGTCTGTTCACACGGACAAGGTGGTCAAAACGGCCCGTAAGCGCCTCTTCTTCCTGAGGAGACTGAAGAAGTTTGGTATGGACTCAGTCATCCTTACTAACTTTTACAGATGCACTATAGAAAGCATTCTGACTGGTTGTATCACAGTGTGGTATGGGAGCTGCACAGACCGGGACCGCAAGGCCCTACGAAGTGTGGTCCGTTCTGCTGAGTTCATCATCGGCAGGAAGCTCCCAGCCCTACAGGACACCTACCACACACGTTGCCTTAGGAAAGCCAGCAGGATTCTAAGAGACTGTTCCCACCCATCCTTCAGTCTCTTTACCCCGTTGCCTTCTGGCAGGCGTTACCGCAGCATCCGGTCGCGCACACGCAGACTGGACAACAGTTTCTACCCTAGGGTCATCAGGCTTCTCAATGGACACTGATATGGACATTTTTACTGCACACTAGTCACTTATACACTGTCACTTTCAGCTACTGGTTGCTCTTTCAGTAACATTGCACTACTGTACCTCGCCACCAGGCTCCTGTTTGGTCATTGACAAAGTCACTGATCTGTAAATTTGCACTACTGCACTGTACTCCATTTAGGTTAGATTAGTTTATAGGGTTGTAACAGTTTTTTTTTTTTTTTTTTTTTTTTTTTTTTTTTTGTGTATTAGGGTTAGTATAGCGTACTATTTATTGTTATCTGTAATTTAGGAAGTTTTAGTGTTAGGGTTAGTATAGTCGTTTATTTATTGCTATCTGTATATTTAGGAAGTTCACTTATCTAAGCTCAGCATAGATGTAAATTTGTTCTGTGTACTTATATGTTATGTTATGCCAAGTGCTTGCGTTGTCTTGTCTTAAGAATTTCAGTGCCCAGTCTAACCTTGTGTTGCTCTGTGCACCTGACAAATAAAAGACTTGAACTTGAACTTGAACATATGTCCCCTTAATCAAGACAACAGGGAGTAGCTGACCAGGGTCATTTGCATGTGGGCATTAGCAAAATTGAATAGGCAGGAGCTAAGCGTGTTCCAGCCGTGTTCTAATAACATGGCGAAGGACAACAATGAGAGAGAAACATGTGTCCCTTTGTTTGTTTAGCTCTCTGCCACTGTGAAGTCCATCCATGCATCCATGTAGTCCTACCTCCCTCCTTCCCTCATCCCTCTCTCTCTCTGGCTCTATTCTCCTACTAGAGGTGAGGCCATTTTTCTCTCTCCCGGGGACGTATTTGTTTGTGCGAGCCGTGCTGGCTGGATCCAGGGACCTGGTTCTGCGTGATAATGGCTCAGCTCACAGGCCCGGGCGTGTATTTCTGTGGACCCAGCTCTGTCGAGGACTTCCACCAGTAGCACATTTTCCCTGTGTTGAACTGATATAGCTGAAGGGAGGCGTGGTTGGATGTTCGTGGAACGATTGCCCTTTCCCTGTGAAGTTGTCTTTCAGCGCTGTGACCACCATTTCTCTCTCCCTCCGCCGTTGCGCCCCTCTGCTGAAAGCCCGTTGGTGACACCCGAGTGGAGGGTGACCTCCTGTGTGTGATGTCAGCCAGCTGCACAGATCAAAGGCAGGGCGAAGGCACATGAAGGGAGGACGTGCGGAGGTGGTGAGCTAGAGAGAGAGTGTGAGACAGGGATCGAGCGAGAGGGAGAGAGAGAGGTGGAGAGAGATAGAGCGGGAGAGAGGGAGAGAGAGGGGGATCAAGATATAGACGAAAGTGAGAGTTAAAGAGGCAGAGAGAGAAATTGCTGAAGAAGAGAGAAAGGGAGGTGGGGGGAGAGCAGGATGGATAGCGGGTCGAAGGGCGAGAGGAAGAGGGAAAGAGAGGGAGGAACGGAGGGAGAGAGATGGGGTGAAGAATGTGTTCCATCCCAGTACACTGCAAATGTTGTGCTTGTCATGGGGTTGTGTAAATCGGTGAACTTACCACTCCCTTTTTTTCTCCTCTGTTTCTGATGGGCTTCTACCGTAGTCACAAGACGATGGGCGCTTTCCTTTTGGTGTTATGGGGAGTGGGTGGTTTGAGGGGGGGGGGGGTCAGACTTCCTCCTGATCTTCAGGATGGGTATGTTTTAAAGTAAACACCCCCCCTGTCTTTTAAACAGTAGGCTGGTGTATGTACTCAAGGTAGTTTAGGCTCCATCGACGCCAGAGTAGCTTAGGGCCTTCTGTTTGACACCACAACGATTATTGATTTGACCACCATTTGAAACCAAGGCCCATTTTTAGAACTCTGCTCCTTCTATTGAGCCAGTATTGACAAGGAGCTTTGATGGAGACCCACTAGATAATGACACTGAAGTACTGAACCGTTGTCCAGATCTACACATCTCCTCCGCTATTGAATTTCTAACCCTTTTTTGCATTTACAACCATCAGTGACAGTCACCTCTCTCTGTATCCTTTTAGTTCTGGGCAGCTTACAGTAATTAAAGGGATGGCACACTCCTAAAAGCTTCTGAAGGATCAAGATCTTAACATGTTTTAGAAGGCTTTAGTTATCTTAAAATGTGTGCCATTTTTGACCCCTCGGTCTCTGACCGTGTGATGAATTGATGTGCCTGTGAGGATGGAGGTGCTAAGTGCAGAGTAATTACTACTCCTGGATTTCCGTTTGTGACATGTTATCAAATGGACCATTGCTATTGCACCTTTGGTAGACTTGGGTCTCGCTAAGGTGTCTTGCACATCCTTATAACAACATACATATATTTCCATTCACATGCAAATGCCCCAGTACTGTATAAACACAGGTGTCTGATGTTTCGGAAATGCTTTTCTATATTTCAGTGGGCTGTTAAGTATGCATTCAGCATCAAAGAAAAAAATAGGGCCTTTTCAAACTGACTCTACAATCTGTAAGAGCAGAACTAGGTCAGCCAGCCCGATGGGTGTTGCAGCCTGCGTTGGTAATGGTTCTCTTACATGCTAATTCACCTTCTCTTGTGCCTTCGTCTAACTTCTAAGCTCTTCTGAGGTTTTTCAAGCAATCAGTGGATTTTAGCTTCTTTTTTCGGGAGAGAATATTAGGCTCCCCATTTCTCCCCATTTCAGTTGAACTGAACATTTAAAGTGTTTAGGCCTGAAGTCAGCCTAAAAGAAGCTGTCTGCATGGAGCTGAAAGCAATGTTAGAGGATTCAGACAGTAATAGGGGTGAGGAACGTGGCGTGTGTGTGTGTGTGCGGGGGGAGGGGGGGTAAAGTACGTTCGCAATCCTGATTAAAGGCATAATCTAAATTGTATGCATTATTCATCTCTACATCACCTCCACTGCCACCTTGCGCAAAACGACAGGCTGATATTTATGATGGAGGGGGTGAGGGATGTTGTTCCTGAACGCTTTCAAAGTCAAATGACTGTCTTGATGAAAAACATATTAGTGTAGGCAGAAAGGAGTCTGTTGGCCTCTCACATCTCCAGGGGATGTCTGTGACAAGCCAATAAAGTAAAGAGAACCAGGAAACTGGGCCCCAAACCAGTGGGATGGCCTAAGACTGTTCACAGTGGGGAAAGGACATGACAATGAATTAAACAACAACACTATTACCATCTGAATGCTAGTCATTATGGGGCAGCATAATACAACTTAAAATTCATATGAATTGTTTTTCCTATGAAAACCCAGCACTCATATGAAGAGTGGCACGGCTTGTTTAAGACTGGGAGTAATGATTAATGCTGGATGCCTGTTGACAGTCATAGTGTTTTTATAATGTCTTTCTGACTCAAGAGCTTCGCTGTCTCTTTTTCTCTACTCTCTCTTCTCTTCCTCTCGTTCTTTGTTTCCTCACTCTCTCTCTCTCCCTTAGTTTATCTATCTCTCTTTCTGTCAGTGTAAATAATGTAGCTGCCTCCTGATATGATAAACCCATAGGATAAACTAATTACCCAGGATGCACAGGGAGTGTCACACATGCAGGCTAAGACCATTGAAGAGTATGGCTTCCCTGATCTTGATGCTTATCCCAAGCAATGGCTAATTCTTGAGCTTTAAGGGTTTTGTGTAATCACTGTCAGATTGTAAGGATTTTTTACATAACGTAGTGCAACATGTAACATGGAAATTAAAATTGGAGAAGATCTTTTTGTCACAACTGATCTTTTTTCTCGCACACGCTCCAGCATACTGCTTTGCAGTCGTTAGAAAACATGTTGATTGATCTGTAGTGACACAGGCCAAAGTGAATACACGGACAACAAAACAGGGGTCACCTTGTACACAACATTGTAATTGGAAACAAAATTAGATGTCACTCACATTATTTCGAACATGTTTTCTGTGCGTATGCTCATGTCGCTGATGTTTGAACTTAAAGCAGGTTTAACTAGTTTCTCTCTGTATGATGAATGATAGCCTAGAGCCCATTCCGGTTTCACACACACACACCTACACACACAGACCGCACACCACACACACCCAAACACACACAGCTGCTGACCAAGCGTGACTCTGTCCACCTCACACACCCTCCCCCCTGGGGAGGCAGAGTGACCCTGAGTCATGTTTCCCCCTTTTTTGCCAGTAGCTCCAAGCATCCTGCCCTCACCCTCTCTTCACTGAATAACAACCACCGCTAGTCATCAACCCCAATGCATTATGGATGCTGGTTTTTGTTCAGGAGCTGTTTAAATTTCTCCCAGCGCTGAACAATTACGGAAAATATCTGTTATTCTCGTCATCGCTGCTCCATTTTAAGGCGTTAGCATATTCCATTCTAATGCATAAACTTGAGTGATCAGGAAGGCCCTAATGAATGTGGCAATATTTCACACATGCAGTACTAGCTCAAATACTGACTCGTTCATTTGTTTGGTTGAATTCTTGGAAGCTTGCTTGCTGTAGAGTACACGGGGTTGCCGCTGTAGGTTGCTAGAGGAAAGAGAGAGAGGACAGGAACACGCAGGGATGCACAGTTCACATAATTGGTCAATTTGACAAGAGATAATTAATTCATCAAACTACTATAAATTAAGAACAATTTAGTTTTGTTTAGGATTTAATGAGAGGGTGTGGGGGTAGACACGGGGGTGGGCGGAGGAGAACAGAGCGAAATAAAGACAGGAAGAGAGGAAGAGAAAACAAAAGTTTCCACTCTCCAGGAAGGGCTGTAACAAGATAAGCTCTGTAGCATGTGTTCACAGATGGCCGTCCCCTTCCTCGTGTGGCTAAACCACCTCCTCTTCATTTATCTCTTTTTCCAGCCGTCACAGCAAGCAGGCCTGCACCCATCCTCTCTCTCTCTCTCTCTCTCTCTCTCTCTCTCTCTCTCTCTCTCTCTTTACTCCCTGCTTCCATATCTCCTTTCCCTCTCTCCTTTCCCTCTGTCCTCCCTGTCGCCCCTCTCCCTCCAGCACAAACTCCTCTACTCCTCCCTGTCTCCCCTCTCTCTCTCCAGGCACAAACTCTTCCTCTCCTCCCTGTCTTTCTTTCCCTGACCCCCAGCCTCCCGCTTCCATCCCTCCCAAGGGAAAGAGGAGCTTTGACCCCTGAAAGCCTCCACCAAGTCTCACCCTCCTCTTCCTCTGTCTGGGCATGGAGACTTCTTCAGATTCTCCCGCTATGGGGCTTATCTCTCCAGACAATGTTTACAGATCATATTTTGGCCTGCCTTTAAAATGGCTCCCACTCGCAGACAAGTGAAACTTGTTCACAGGTTCAGGAGTGACTTTCATCCACAGGTTCACTCATATGACAATACAAGCTTCTGTATTTCTGACATGAATGCGCATGTGTGTGTTTTTACATCTGTTGAGTCTGTGTCACAGAGAAAGTGTGGATTGTTTTTTGTGAAGTGTTACCGTTTATCCTTACATAAGGAAGGTTCTCCCAAATAATAGTTAAATAAACTGTCCTGGATCAAGGAGTAGTCCTACATTTGCAGGAGACATACTTGTGCATATTCCAGACCCTTAGCTATGTTGGTAGTTCGTCATCAGACTGACATGAAACAGAAAATTAGTCACACACTTTTAAGAGCTTATTGTTACATATTCATCGACAAACGTGTAAGTGACACGTTCGGAGGTAAAGCATGGAGAACAGAAATATATTCACACCATGTCAGAACCGTGGTTTCCATGACTACCGTGATCTCCGTAGGATAATCGGATTCTGGATAAAGAGAGAAAAAAGGAAAGAAAGGTTTCCCAGTTCACGCAACTTTAGGTGATCGTTTGAATTTCATAGCATGATAATTCACCTGGCTTTGTTGCCTAATATACGAACAGAAAAGTCATTTGTAGTTCAGCAAGCCTTTAGAATCAGCTGTGCCCTGTGTGCCTTTATCAGCTCCACATTATCTGGGGGAGTATCTGATGGTAGCCATGAGCTGCTATAGTGGAACGATGAACTGGACAACCATGGAAATAACAAGCTATCTGTAATTAAACATGTTCTTATCCTTGAAAGGGCATGGACTAGGTATATCACAGAGTATACCAACTCATTCGAGAATAAAGCGGCATGAAATACAGTTTGACCATGCGTTTTAGAGCCCACAGTAGCCTGGGTCCTTTCACATCGAATTACGTGTAAATATGTCTAGTTTGACAGAGCCCAGAGCTCTTTGTAATCTAATAATGGGTTGCCAGAGTTTTCCGCAGATGATGTTTGGTTCTGGTGGATAAAGAAACGGCGATAGCACCACGACTGTGTACGTCTCTCATGCATGAAGATGGAAGACAAAGGCGCTTTGTGTTTGACAACAATTCTGCAAAAACATGAATTCTGAACATAGTACAGTCGATGCATCGGACGACGTTGTGCTTCGCATTTCCTGTTTGCACTTCCTCCTTCCTTAATGCGGCTGCCATTATTGCTTTTCCCAGATCCTTTTAAAGCACAAATTGAAGCTGATTTTGTTGAGGGTGAAGAAAGCAGCAGCGCATCGCCGAGAGATTTCCTCCCAGGCGAAGACTGCGTCTATCGCATCTATCTTCAGCCAGGCGCTGTGACAACTGTCGGACTACAGCTCCTCACAGTCCAGCACGAAGACAAACGACCTTATTATAGTAAAGAGCCATTCAAAAATAGGATCATGTCAGGCATGGCAAATACCTTTCCCAAGCAATATACAGTCCTCCTCTCATAGCAAAGGTCACAGATAACTCCTGGGGCTTCACTGTGCCATCAAAAACACATTGTGGAGAGAGGGGACCAGCGCTGGGTTGGGCTATCAGGACACTTCTGTAAAGTATTATCTAGAACACGCTGGTTTACTGTGTCTATGTCTGTGAATCTTGACATGTCTCAGCTTGGTGTTTGTGTTTGTGGTAGGGCGCCTCAGACCTGGGGCTGTTTGCTGTTGAGGACTCAGACACTTGTTCCGCCCTAATGAAGTTATCCCTGTTTACCCATAGAGAGATGCCTGGTGGGCAGGACTTTTTTCCTCAGTCTGTCTTGTTGGTTTACCATGTGTTTTGTGTGTGTGTGTGTACGTGTGTGTGTGTGTGTTTTATCTCTGTTGTCATAGAGCTGAGAGAGTGGGAGAGAAAGGCCAGGCACACAATGTACTCCCTTGTGGGAAATGAGTGTCCACACCCATAGTTGCAGAATTAGACAGCTAACAACAAAGATTAATTAATAAAGTTTTTATATAAATTTAAAAAATGGCACTTTAAAAAAACTGTACATAAAAACAAGCAGTAATGTGCAAACCTGTAGAAAATAAGTAATATAGACAGCCATGACATGGTTAAGATTTAGTTGATCGACCTGTGCAGTCAATGAAACATCTCTCCATTTTGTAATCAATCTCTGGCAGTGATAGAGGTTCACACCCTCTTGACCCTTGAGGTCCAAAGGTCACTAATGTTGGTAGTCCGCTTCATTGAATTGGAGCTCAGTGATTTGGAGCCATCGGGAAGCTGAGCTATGCTAATGGGAAGTACAAGCACCAGTGTCCATTAATAAGGCTGTAAACCTGATTTGTTGCATTGACAATGAACATCATTTAGCAACATGCAAATAGGTACTTGTTGGGTACAATCTGTACTTTGGCACAGCATAGAGATCTTGCTCAATCGATCCAACATAACAGCTAGTCTTCTTGACTGGATTTATTCTGTTTGACTGTGCCCTTTGGTCAGGTCTGCTTTTCCCTTTTTGTTTCTGCAGCTTGTCAACACCTGACAGCCTTAAGCTGCCAGGACTGCTGGCGAGCCTGGGTCAGGGTGGCCTGGCTCATGTTATCCACTGTAGTCTGCAAAGGTTGCAGCAGGGTCAATGTGCCGTGTGTGTATGAGTTTTTTATTAGCATATAACTGAATCGTTGACAATGCCTTTTGCATCACCTGCAAACACCCATGTCTTTGTTTTGAAATTCCTGACATTTCATGTTGACGGGTTCATGTAGATTTCTACTTCACAGACTTCTAAGTGCATCTCTGTTCTGTTTCCTTCGGTTGAACATTAACACCATTTTGAAAATAGCATAACTTTTCACCTTTTTGTCTCCCCCGCCTTAGGGGGAGGGGGGGTGGTGAAATGTCTTAACACCCCTGAAGTCTCCAAAGCAGCCTGAGCTCTGTGACCTATTTAGATCAGTCTGATATCAGTGAGACGGGGAAGAAGTGATCATCTTTGTTATTCACTGGTAAACGGCCAGGCTGGGAATACATACCTATTTGCATGCAGATTTGTGCTAAACCTCTCCTGATAAGCAAGCCATCAGAGTCACCGTGTTTCTGTTTAGGCTGCCAGGAAAGGTGTTAGTGTGTGTAAAGTAGCATTTTTCCTTAAATCAGTGCTGAACATGTACTTTATCCTTTTAACCTTAAGGAGTATTGTGTGTGTGTGTGTGTGTGCGTGTGTGTGTGTTGTGGTTGAGCTTGAGGGAAGGTTTTGGGGGCTTAAGTAAATTGAACCTCTTCTTCCTCTCTCTTTGTAAAGCTAACCAGCATCAAAGCAGTTGTAACTCTCCATAACAACCTGGTAATCTCCTTGAATGTCAGGAAAACATAGTCAATTAGAGTTAAATGGCAGCAACAAATGGTGGGTTAGTTTACTTCTCTCTCTCTCTAGGTGATACACCTCTGTTTCCCAAGAAAGGTAAAGCTACACTGTGGTCTTTTTGGATATGACGTTCAACCGAACAAAAAATTGAATTTCATGAGATTCACTCAAATAATTTTTGTGAAGAATCCCCATGTTTGGCATTGAAGTGATCTTTGATGGAGTAGTATTTTCCTGCTGACATGAAGACCATTGGAAAGCATGGCTGATTTTCCCCCTGACTCCCTCATGGCCAGACTAACAGCTTGTTCAGTCAAGGGTTATCAGCTGCAGATGGTTGGAGACAATAAACATGATCAAATATGGGGGTGGTGGTGTTCAGAGGCAACAGGCCTGAAAGCTTGTCACTGGTTGATGCAGTAACTTCTCCTTAATATCCCTTCGTATTCTCGAGTTTTCTTTGTAGCTCGCACACACAGCATCATCAAATATTATTACCCACAATCACTGTCAAATAGTATTACCCACAATGCCTTGGGAGTATTCACTGTGTGCCTGTGTCCCTGCTGTATACATATATACATACAAACATCCACATATTTCGAAGTGGACCTTCTATGCTGACCATAACCAGCCCAGAAGGTCTAATGAGATCTGTACCTTGCCCCTTACGGTTAATGGCTACTATCAATCACCTGGTTTAAACCCATAGGGTGCATGGTGCTTAGCTCAGACCTAATGCTGAGGTGTGGACCCACTCGCCTCCCATCTCTAAATCCCATCTAAGCAATAATGTATCGTAATAATGATTCATTTCATTACCTTCAATCCATCACCCCGGAGAATGTGTTCCTGTTATTGAAGTAGACAGTAGCCCTTACATGGCAGGAGACTGTTGTGAGTTGTAAGTAGATTCATGTACAGGGTTTATAGTGCACTTTTGTGGACCTTTTTATGGATTGGCCTGTAGGGAGCTTGTGACTCAAATCGCAGAACAGACTGGCCGCTGTGTGTGACAGTGAAACTCCAGTATGGAGTCAGCAGGGAGAGAAAGACCATTTTGGATCATCGTTTCCCCTTTTACATTTATGATTGGTTAGATTGGATGGTTAGATTATATAAACACAAGAAGACCATGCTGTGGTCTTGACCCATACAATCATCAGCAGCCCGATGAGAACTGGATGCACATTTTCTAGCTAAATAGTTTGTCCCTCTGCCTTTATGAATCTCTGTTGTGTGTAATGACCACTCAGAACAAAGGACTCCCACCACAAAGCCTTGCTGATTGAAAGGCACTCAGCTTCTTTGGGAACTGACGTAACAACCAGCCCATCTTCACCTGAGGTCAATAGAAAAAATCTTGTGCTTGTAGATAATGTCTAAAAAGGAGTGTTTGCCCTTGTATAATCTCGCTGTCTTCCTCTGGCCCTGGTTTGTCTTTCTTATCCAGCCTCTCATCTCACGTAGAATAAGGAGAAAACAAATCAATCCATTTGTCATGTGGTGTGTTTAGATAAAAAAAAAACGTTATTTGAAGACCCTTGATTAGGTATTGTGAGGGCTCTTTCATATAGAAAAGTGAAATGACAAGGAATGTAGCTTGTAAAGACCCATTCAGAGATGGGTCTTTACTAGTGTACTAGTTAGCAGGGTACTGTATATAGGGCCCTGCTCATTTAAAAACAAGATGGTTATTGCCCTGTTTCAATGACCTGCCCCTATAATTGCTGCTAGTCAAAGCTGATTTGTCTTTTTTTGCAGTAGTTCAAACATTTGAATTCAACTGAATCATTATCTTGCTTGCCCGTTTGCCCCACCATTTCAATGGGAATTTCCATTGGAATGTGATGTACTGGACAAATGCATTGTGTAATACTTCTTGGTATTAGAGATGTAGTGGGCTGCAGTTATAACAATATGCTCTTGCTCTCTGCCATGGGACAAAACCCAGAAAATCTAAGCTCTTTTTCTCATAGACCCTGAACTGGGGCCCGGTAATTGTCCAATCCCAGCAAAGTTGGTTTGCCTGGAGCCAGTCAATCGTTCTGTCTGTGTGTTTTGACCTCTCTTTGGAGCGGGAAATTGGGTCCCCCTTTATGCTGGCAGAGGGTGGTCAGTGGTTTAGCTAGTGGGGAGAGGGGGGAGTGTTGGAGCACAGGGCGGTGGAAGTGGACAACCGCACGGCAGAATCTAAACATTACTGATGGTAATACTGCAGGCTGTTTGGGGTGTCCACCTGACTCCCCTCTCGCTCCCCAGACGCTCCACAGATCCAAGGTCACACAGCTCATCTTAGCTTAGCCTAGCCACGGTCCTACCTGAAAATAGCACACACCCCTGTGGCGAAGGCTCTGCAAAGCTAATCACAGGGACTGTTATGTGTGCTGGAATCTTCCAGGGATCTGTCTATCCCCTCCGTCCTCCCCAAGAGAAGAACATAGGTGGAAGAGAGAGCAGGGCATTTACTGAGGCAACCGCTATCATGCGTAATTCATATGCTACGTCTTGTCTACTAGCAATGGCAATGACTTGTAGACCAAATATTGTCAGTTTTTCAGGGTTTGTTTTTCGACCGTTTTTTATTCTTTGTATTTGCCTCGCCTCGCCAGTTCTGGTCCCTGTACGTTGGATTTTTCTGACAATCAACTCTCGGCACTCCCCGCGTATCCTTTCGAGCGCATCGTTCCGTGGTCAAGCTCCAGAGAGCGCGTCGTCTTGGCGTGTGACCTCTCCAAGGATGGACCTTTGTTCTGTTTTTCCTCAGTCAGCGGGCCTTCCCCTCCTCTGATTGGATTAGGAAGCATCCGAATGACACGTCCGCCGTCACGGCGCCCAGTGAGTGCGACTGGCAGTCTATTAGACTCCAAATGGCCCGCTGCAGAGAGGCTCCACGGGGACAAAATCTCTCTTCCAGTTAACCGCTCCCTCGTTCTCTCCCACTGTTTACTAAAGATGAGCATTATCATAGCAGTCCACGCAGCCTCCCATTGTCTCATCCTATAATTCAGATTACCGAATTGCGCTCAGGCATGCTTAATTAATTAAAAGGCTCATTTAAATTTCCCACTGTCTGGCTTTTCTGAAGACGTTCGTGAAAATCAGAGCGGAAAGGGACTAATGCAAGCGTGGTCAAATAGAGACAAGCGTAAGCCTGCTCTTATGATTCAATTGCTTAGCATTAGTGTTTAGCTTTACTGCGAAGCAAAAATGTTTAAAACACTTAACATGAATTTCCACGGCTGGATTTGCATATAGAAATGATAAGAAGTGATCGGACATGAAGCCCTGCCTTCTTGTCTGTCTGCTGCCCTGCTGGTTGGCAGGTTTGCAGACCCCGCTGACCATCAGCAGACGTAAAGGGAGTGGGTACCATCGTAATGGGATATGGGTGGCTGCCAGGGCTGTCAAGGTCAGAACTGCCCACCCCTGACTTAGCTCTGCTCCAAGAGGGGGTTATGTAATTGGCCCCCTGATTGCTCAGTTAGATGTATCCCTCCAAGAGCAGTGTCAGACCCTGTGATCTGGCCCGGATATCAGACAGCCACAGGATGTCTGTGTTTCTATGTTGCTCCTCCTCCTCAACCTCCTCCTCTTCCCCTTTGTACTGCTCCTCGCTGTTCTATTCTAGTCTGCTCAACCTGTCATTCTATCTGTCCGCAGTGCAGCACACCCCCTGGGGGGGCGCTCTTTTACTCCAGACTGAAATCCAAGTCAGTGAGCTGTTAAATGAGACTGGGGTCGATAGGAATCACATTGCTGCTGCCATTTTAAGCATTGTAATTGGAGACTGCCCAGACAAGATTTTCTGTTTTCTTTTTGTTTTCTTTTTTTATCATCTGGATGTCAATAGTTGTAGTTAACAAAACACTAGGATGCCAAGACACCCCACTGGCTTTGAGAATGCACTCAAGGTAGGTTATTCAGGAATCAGCAATCCATGGGGTGTATTGAGTTTTTTGTTTTGACTACTCAACCATTGACATTCCAGAAAGGAGACTGAAATTGTATTTCTATTCAGCCCCTTCCCTTTCATGATGAGCTTCCACAAAGCATCAATCGTAAACATTGCCAGGCTTCTTTGCAATGCAGAATGCTGCACCAGAGTAAGCGTTTGATTTGAACCCCTTTGAAATCGTAATGCCAGCCCTTAAGTGTGGAGGGAGAGGCTTGAAAGGTAAACCAAAGGCTCACTGAGTAGCCTTGACAGACTGGCTTATAGGGAGGGGGAGGCAATGGGCAGGAGGGTGCGGTGGTGGGATCTGATCCACTGTGACATGGTGGTGTATCATCCTAGCCCGAGTCACTGTGCCGCATACGCACTCATTCGTCATGTTTCTCCGTGGTTTAGGTCGAACATGACAAGACGGTCAAACGCACGTTCATACACACTTATTTCATTTCAACATGGCTAGAAAGTAGGTTACCATTGTGGTGAAGACCCCGAGAGAGCAAATATCTTGAGGGAGAAATGATGCAAGAGAGAACAACAGGTGAGTGAGCCGAGACAGCTGTACCAGCTCCATCAGACATGTCCTGTAGAAGGGAGAGAGGAAGGGAGGGAGGAAGGAAGGGAGGAAAGGAGTGAGAAAGAGGAAGGGAGAGAGCCGTCACAAGATTTTTTCTGTCTGTCAGTTCACATCAGACTGAGCAGGACATACAGCTACTCAGACAGCATCAGCTAGCTTAGAATCTGTCGTCTATGTGAAACAGTGAGTGCATTGTCCTACTTTGCAGCGCAGCCGCCATAACTATTCCGCTTCCCTATCTCTCTTATCTCTGTGTCGTGCCATCTCAACAAGAAGGACTGTATTATTCAACAGCAATTTCTACCCAATTTCATGCTTGCCTACTGTTTGATCCAACCACATCTGGCGGTAATCTTTGCCAGCGGTAATCTTGGCCTCTGATAGTATCTATTTGGTGTGTGTCAAGCAATGTATGTTCAGTATGGCCGATGCACTGTAGTGTTCCTGTGTCTTTACTCTGGTGGCGTCTGTGGTGTAATCACATCTGGGTTAGCGAGAAGGGAGAAAAAAATTACTTGTCAACACAGTGAAGCAGAGAAGGTGACAGACATCCTTTCACTTGTCATCTATCGCTCTGTACCTCTCTCTCTCTCTCCCCATCACCCTCTCTCTATCCATGTCACCCTCTCTCTCTCCCCATCACCCTCTCTCTATCCATGTCACCCTCTCTCTCTCCCCATCACCCTCTCTCTATCCATGTCACCCTCTCTCTCTCCCCATCACCCTCTCTCTATCCATGTCACCCTCTCTCTCTCCCCATCACCCTCTCTCTATCCATGTCACCCTCTCTCTCTCCCCATCACCCTCTCTCTATCCATGTCACCCTCTCTCTCTCCCCATCACCCTCTCTCTATCCATGTCACCCTCTCTCTCTCCCCATCACCCTCTCTCTATCCATGTCACCCTCTCTCTCTCCCCATCACCCTCTCTCTATCCATGTCACCCTCTCTCTCTCCCCATCACCCTCTCTCTATCCATGTCACCCTCTCTCTCTCCCCATCACCCTCTCTCTATCCATGTCACCCTCTCTCTCTCCCCATCACCCTCTCTCTATCCATGTCACCCTCTCTCTCTCCCCATCACCCTCTCTCTATCCATGTCACCCTCTCTCTCTCCCCATCACCCTCTCTCTATCCATGTCACCCTCTCTCTCTCCCCATCACCCTCTCTCTATCCATGTCACCCTCTCTCTCTCCCCATCACCCTCTCTCTATCCATGTCACCCTCTCTCTCTCCCCATCACCCTCTCTCTATCCATGTCACCCTCTCTCTCTCCCCATCACCCTCTCTCTATCCATGTCACCCTCTCTCTCTCCCCATCACCCTCTCTCTATCCATGTCACCCTCTCTCTCTCCCCATCACCCTCTCTCTATCCATGTCACCCTCTCTCTCTCCCCATCACCCTCTCTCTATCCATGTCACCCTTTCTCTATCCATGTCACCCTCTCTCTCTCCCCATCACCCTCTCTCTCTCCCCATCACCCTCTCTCTCTCCCCATCACCCTCTCTCTATCCATGTCACCCTCTCTCTCTCCCCGTCACCCTCTCTCTCTCCCCATCACCCTCTCTCTATCCATGTCACCCTCTCTCTCTCCCCATCACCCTCTCTCTATCCATGTCACCCTCTCTCTATCCATGTCACCCTCTCTCTATCCATGTCACCCTCTCTCTATCCATGTCACCCTCTCTCTATCCATGTCACCCTCTCTCTATCCATGTCACCCTCTCTCTATCCATGTCACCCTCTCTCTATCCATGTCACCCTCTCTCTATCCATGTCACCCTCTCTCTTTTGCTCCCTCTCTTTTTCTCCAACCCGGGGGGATGTCAAAACAGCCGCTTGCAAACAAGAGACCTTGGTCTCCCAATTGAGAAAATCTCAACTTGAATGAAGGCAGAGTCGGCGATGCCTGATGGCACTTGATAAACACTGAAATATTGTTTCTCTCCTCAGCCTCTCATTTCAGTGTCACCCTCACAATGTTATCTCGAAAGCCCCCATCACAGTCTATGAGTTTGGCGTTGCATAGTTCTCTGATTGAATTACTTGGGCACTTTGGAGTGTACTCGTACTTTAGCAATTGGTTTGCCACTTCGAATTGTGAATACATCTAAAGGTCTTCTTTATCAAACAAAAACACAATATTTCTTTCAAATGACAGTCAATTTTAGATGGGCAAATACTGTCATGCAGTATCACTGCTTTGTGGTTATTTCTATGTCTCATATGTCATTGCTATGATTACTTAAACAAAGGCTGGTTACATTTTATAATTGCAAGACCCAGGTGGAACTTGTAAAAAAATATTGTAAACTTTGCTGGGTGTTCTAAACAGGTGTGTGGGGGAAGTGCTTAGTAAGCAGTTAGAGGTACAGAGAGCAGTGCAGAGCAATAGAGAGAGGGACAATCAGTGGGAAGTTCAAGCTGAATGACGGAAAAAAAAGAGAGAGGGAGAGAAAAGACGGGGAGAAAAGCAGAGCAGAGAGAGAGGATAACACACGGACAGAGAGAGAGAGAAAGAAATGACAAAAGGAGAAAATCAAAAGAGAGCTAGAGGTGGTTTATCAGCACACACTGTATCACCCCTGACATATGCCCATAAACGCCAGGAGACCAGAGAGAGAGAGAGAGAGAGAGCCCCTGGATGGAATACCAAGCACCCACTCCCCCCTATGTTCATCCTCTTCCCCATCCTTTTCATCCTACTCCCTTACTCATTTCCAAACATGTTCTCCTCATTAACACTTATGTTTCTCCCCTCGTCTCTCTTCTTGGATGCGTGTGCGATCCTCCCCTCATGCTAGCTCCACCCACAGCCAAAGCTGAGCGACGAGCCACATCCTGAGACCCTGAGCGGTGTGACATACTCTCTCTCTCACCTCGGAGATGGGATGTCGCGCAGCCGTGAGGTGATGTTATGTCTCCTGTGGAAACTAGTCTCCTATTCACAGCAGTCCTTCAGCCAAAGTTTTCATGTGTGTCAATTTGATTCCAGATGTTGGTGTTGGAGGCCAAGAGAGGCTTAACTAGGAATATATTCCAGCTCCGGCCGTTTGTGTTGAGCAAAACATGTTCACACATTTAAAGACACTTGCACGCTTAAACACACATGCAAACAATTACAAAGATGGACACAAGTGGTGTTCAGTATGTACATGTATGTGCACGCACATAGACACGCAAACACACACACACACAAACAAACAAACATACAGGTTAAGGTCGGCAGGCCCGTGTTGCATGAAGAGAGCCTGGAGGGGTGTCTGTTTGTTAGCAGCTCTGGTGACATGTCTTGTGACGTGGGCGCCATGAAACATGACAAACAGTGTGCTGTCAACAATCTAGGGAACGGAACTGTTGCACCTGCTTCCTGGTCTGGAAGCAACTAGTCTCGGGATTTGTGGCTACTTCCTGTTTCCTGTCACTCAGTGGAAATAAATTGCTGTTTCAATCGATTGTTCCCAGCCATTGACTTTGAGGATAATATAACCAACCGAGTATGTTTGCCCATGTAGACGAAATTACTCAGTTTGAACAAGCTAAAGTGTGCTTGAGTTGGGAAGTCACACTGGCTTTCTCTCAGGATAGCTGTGAACACTACTTAATTGCTGTGTTTTTAAAATATGTATTGACTCCGACCTGCATCTGAAAGCCCTCCAGACTATCAGTGGCCCTTCTCGACCATCAGAAACCTGTCAATCCTGCCTCCCACCTCACCTCACCGACCCCGCCACCACCCCCTCACCCCCCTCACCCCCCGCCCCACTCAGCCCTCAGCTACCAACAGACCCTCAGGCCTTTCCTTGCTCGTCAGGCTGATTGCAGTAGACACCAGGCTTGGCAGGGACTCCCATATTAGCCCCACTAACCTCCCACCTCCCAACCTGTCCCCTTCGGTCTCCCAGCAAGCCTAGCACTCAAGCCAAGGGAAGGGGCTTGGGTTGGCGAGCATGTAGCTAGAGCTTTTGTCTGTCATAATGGTATCGGTCAAACCTGATGGTAGGGAGCTATTCAGCTAGAACATTACCGCTTTGTTCTTTGTTGTTGTCTGCTATTTAAGAGCGGAGGGTGGGCGGAGAGTAGAAAAACAATGGACTACCACGGTGTTTTGGCAGTGTGTGTGTGTGTGTTTGTGTGAGTAATATATGAGTAATGGACCCTCATGGCTCCAAAAAGGAGAGAAAACCACACACCAAACACTATCGCTGACGATGTTTGTGTTTAGAATAGGCAACTTTAACCGTGTCGCCTTTCTCGGTTGAGCAAGGTGCTCCGAGCGAAAAAGTGCTTTAGAAAGAAATACAGTACAGGGGCTCACTGTAACACCTACCTAGACTACGGGTGCTGAGAGGGGACAATAGAGAGGTGTGACATCCCAAGCTGTTAACATGAAGAGTTAGACACCCAGGAACATCGTGGACCCACTGAGGGGGCTGCCTGCTGCCTTCCATGTAAGCCTGGAGACTTCCTCACAGACCGTGATCCTGTGAAATGACAATATTGACCCCCACTGGTCCTAGATAGACCTCGTCTGAGAGCCCTGGACCTCCCCATAGGCTCCTCAGAACCTCCTCCCCAGTCTCCACTTCCTAACTCCACACACTAAACCTCCCTTTGATACTAGCTGACAGATTCATTTTTCAGCCTGCTGGCTGAGACCATTGCAGTATTAGTGAGATGAATGGACTTAACCAAGTGACAGACGACTAGGGGGGTACCCTCTGTGAACTCTAAGGAATGGATGATAGAAGAGGAAGGATTGGAGTACTGGTAAGTCCTCACTGTTGCAGTTTATGAGCAAAAAGGCTCTACTGTTTCCTAGCGTCCCTTCTTGCCTCAGAAGCAGTAATTGAAAGTTGGTGAATCTTTGTGCATTGGCTTAATAGAGCTGTCCTGGCCTCGTCGTAAAGCAGGTTTAATACCTTTTTCCAGTTCCATTACCCCTTAAGATTGCCTGAAGGTGAGTAAAGAGGCCGGGCTGTACTGGGGGAGAGAAGTGATCCCTGGGTCTCCATCACTCCTCTCTTATCTACCTCCCGACATTGCACAGTGCTCCAGAGAGAAACATTTGCATGGTATATTACTTGTTTGTGTGTGTGTGTGTGTGCGTGTTTGTGTGTGTGTGTGGGTACATGGACGTGTCTTTGTGTAAGTTCTGCACACAACTCCAGTAAGTAACACAGAGTGGCAGTGTCTTACTCCGTATTAGTGACTTCAAATGTACTGTGTGTTTTTAATGCGTGTTCTCCTCTTCAAAACAAAGAGTATAGCAAACCCTTTTAATCAAGAACATTTGATAGAAAAAGAACAGGAAATCTTTGAAATGTCTTGTCTGGGAGCTCTGCCCCCAAATAGGCTTGATGAAGACAAATAATTGGGAGTTGATGGAGTGAAATTCTGATGCACATATTTTGTTCTTTCAACATTACGATACAAACCCAACTAAATATCAGTCGTGCAAATGGTGCTTTTTCGCACAGCTGAAATGCTTAAGCGGCGGACATTAGTTTTGTAATTCTTAATTGGTATTTTCTAGCTGCATATCTCCCTGGTTCGATATAATGAAGTTAATTGTTTGATGCTGTGTTCATGCACGCTAACGCCTGCTTTAATTTACTGTATTCTTTTTTCAATCTCTTTTCATTTATTGTAATTACATTTTTACTGTTCCCTTTGGATCCAAACAAATGTCCTCGCTTTAGTTATTAGTTTATCCTTGACTGTCTAAAGCAAACTGTCTCAGAGCAGTTTAGCTGTTAACTAGTACAAATGTACTTCAACTGTGATCAAGACCAGGTTTAATAAAACCACCAAGAACCCAATATCAGCCATGTGATTCAGATCATTACTGTTAGAAAACTGATGAAGGATTATTCTTAGTAAAAATGTGAATTCTCCATTTTGCATGGTTCCACTGGTCCTGGACCTGTCTGTCCACCCAGAGGAGTTAGACCAAGTCCCCTGTGCTCGTAGCCAAAGCACTTCCTTCCATTGATTCAGTCTTATCGATCCTGACACACTATTTATTCTCAACTATCTCTCTTTTGCTCTACTTCTCTCTTTCATTCTCCTTATCTGTCTCTTATTTTCTCCTTCTCTCTCTAACTGTCTTTGTCTGATGTTTTCTTTGACAAAACAATTATAGCACAATTAGAGGCTTCCCGCCTGCAACCCGACCAAAGTCATTATTTCTGTCAAGGATTTAGTCCAACCCTCCTGCTCTCGGTTGGTGTTTGGACAACAATTAATTTCAATTTCCAATTTTAACACATTTGCAATCTTAACTCTGACAATGCTTTACCTGTCTCCTCCAATAATGTGGGAGATAATAAGAAGCAATGTCTGTGCATCTTCCTAAAATGGCTGACCTCTGCCTAGTGCAGGACTGGATAGAAAGTCAGTTACTTCAGACATTGGTTTAGGAATGAAATATGCTGCCTTTTCAAATCTGATGTTTGTCAGTGGACAAAACCCTTTCTACTGCCACCCTCATTCTTTCTATTGAATTGTTCTCATTAAATGGCAAAGTAACTCAAGCTGAGGGATAAACTAACTCCCAGAGCTTATAATGGGGCACAACCCAGTCCTGTATAAAGTATGTACTCACAGCTGTGACTCACAGCTGTTCTTAATAGAAACCAACATAAATCACATGCAGCTCTCAAGGAGTATGAGCACTGAAGACATTACAAAAAGAAATGTCATGTGGCAGTGTATATGGTGGAAATAAACAGATTTTAGAACAGCGCAATGTAAATGAAGGCTCCTTTTGCACATGTATTCATTTCAGAGCTCCCTGAATCGATACAGACCACAGAATGTAAGCGCACATGTATCACAGCTTCTTCAGATTGACATGTTGAAGATGCAAAATGATTAGTCACAGTTACCTGCCAAATCTGGCTAACTAGGTTTGATGAATGAAATACTTGGTGCTTGCATCATGTCCTAACAAGCAAGTGAGTGAAGAAAGAGGCAGGAACGCGATCATTCCTCCTTTCCTATTCTCCATGGCGTCTGTTGTGGAAATGTTGTTCTTATGTGTCATAGAAGCACTGCACTGGCCTCTGCTTTCTCTCACAACTCAGTGGTACGTTTTCAAATGACTTGGCAGCCTTGTAATTTCCTCAAACAGCATGGGCCACAACACCCTGTCCGCTGCATGAGCCGGACAGAAATTGGAACCTGCAGAAGAAAGAACTCGGCGTGAAAGCAGCGGGTCTTCTAAATATGAACCGGGATAGTGGTTTAAAAGAACATCTCTCTATCAGTGTGCTATCTCTAGATCTATCAGTTATAGTATATCAACACTCTCTCTCTCTCTCTCTCTCTCTCTCTCTCTGTCTCTCTCTCTCTCTCTCTCTCTCTCTGTCTCTCTCTCTCTCTCTCTCTCTCTCTCTCTGTCTCTGTCTCTGTCTCTGTCTCTGTCTCTCTCTCTCTCTCTCTCTCTCTCTGTCTCTCTCCCTCCAGTTTGTCTGTTTAGTTCTCTCTCTCCCTCTTTGTTTCTCTCTAGCTCTCTCTCGCTCTCTCTCTTTCCCTATACACCCCATAGAGGTAGTTTGGCTAGCCGGGGAGAGGAGTGAGGCAGTGTGCTGACCCATATACTGAGGGTGTGGGGCTGGGTAGGTGCTGGGCACAGTTACTGCTGGACATGGGTGAGCTGGAGAACCTGCTGGGCCATCTGGAAGCCATGTAATTGGGTAGGGCTTTCACACCCGTGTGACACAACTCTGAAAAAAGATTCAAACAGCAGGACATGGGAATAATAGAAAGAGACAATGTTCAGCATCTGGAGAAATAGAGAACGAAAAATTACAGAAAAAACGATCTGGTTTCAAAACCGTTTTTTTTATTCTTCTTTTCTGCTTTATCCAAGCTATCTTTGATTTTGGGTTGTTTACATTTAGTCATTTAGCAGACACTCTTATCCAGAGCAACTTACAGTAAGTACAGGGACATTCCCCAATGCAAATAGGATGAAGTGCCTTGCCCAAGGACACGTCATTTTTCACAACAGAATCGAACCGGCAACCTTCTGATTAATATCCCGATTACCTAACCACTCAGCCATCTGACCCCCTGGGTTGTTGATTTGGAGATTTTCCAGGTTGCGACCTGACATTTTAGCTGAGCTCATATTGCCCACAGTTGAAAGGCTGGATACATGTGATGTGGCGCTTTCCCACTGGAGAGTGGAGGACGTGTTGGTGCATGGTTGCGTGAGCCAGTGCTCCGAATAACAAAATGGCTGAATTGTGTTGAAATGGCAGCATTCTGTATTTTTACGGCATGCATTGGCAAACTGATGTGATGCATTATTTAGAGCTGGTTTGAAAGCGGTTCCTAATGAGGAGGGGGATGAAAAGGCACGTATTGACTTTGTGTCAACAGAGATATGATTGCTATGGTGATGACGGCCCATGGATAAAGGGGTAAAAGTTCAACACAACGTTCATGCTTCCATGAAAGCAAATTAGCTCACATCTTGCCTTAATGGTACTTTCTGTTTGAGAGGCCTCACAATGGGATACCCACTCAGAGTCTAGGAGATACGGAAGAGGTGATTATTAAAGACTCGTAGACAAGTAGTCATTAGGATGGAAATACCGCTTGACATGGAATGGCAAAATCTTGTGTGTGAATGAGCCTTGAAATGACAGACTCGGTTGGAGGTCTGCTGCATAGTCAAAAAATCAAATCAAAATGTATTTGTATAGCCCTTTTCAAAAGCATAGTAGTTAGTACAATAGTAGTTACAGTACCATTGGACAACTTCCCATAGTTCTTTTCACTTGACCAAGCTTTTTCCCAGCATTGACTCACCACCGCCTGCATGAGCGTTGAAACAACCAGGTGTGCATTACTCATTAGACCCGGAGCTGCACAGGAACAGTGAGCCAGCATGTTCCCTCCCTCTCTCCTGACCTGGTCCATTCAGTTACCACAGAAGAAGAAAGAAAACATCCTCCCACGTATTTCCAGAAGTGATGCGTCAGAACAGGGAAAAACATAAAAAATGGTCTGCTGTTTTGAAGCATCTCTCTCATGGCCTGTCGTGTCTCTCCAGTGGTTCGGCGCCCACAGTGACCTTGTGGGGTTTCAATAGTAGACCGGGGAAGGGAGAGAGACCTGGTTTAGATGAGAACTGATCAAAACATGTATAGGAAGAAATTCATGAGGGGGTGTTCAGGGCCCCATCCTAGCATTCTGTAGTAAAACGTGTTGATGTTGTAAAACATTTTTGTAAGCTTAGCTTTTCTGTTGTAGTGTTATGTTGTGACAGTTCACAGCAGGGTTATTGATGTCCATCAATGGTTTCCAGTGAAGCATTTCCCTCTCTCTTTGTCTATGACAGCTACACAGGTCTTATTCTAGAGCTGTGGATTGAATTGACATGTGCAATTCTGTGCTGGCTTTCACTGGCTTGTTATCTGCATAGCATGTCTTTGTCATTTCAACTGGGAGCCAAGGAGGCTGTTAGGTGAGTGTTAAGTAACTGTTAGAAGCACAGCTGGGCACACCAGGATAGAGCATGCATTCACAGCAAGCTGTGCTAGGACAGCTAATAAACAAGAGCGTGTTAGCAGATGCCACTTCACGTGAACAACGGGCATGTCTGAGAAGCACTCCAGCAGCATGTGACAGTCAGACACGGGACTGGGAATGCTCTGCTCTCTTGCTTTTGCTCTCTCTATTAGACAGGTGAGATGGGAGGGAGAAGCATGGGTAATCTGTCGTCAGACGAAAAAAAAACTTTTTGTCCGTTTTGTTGAAAACTTAATATAAAGGTGATATTTGGTTTTAGCTAGATGAACTGACTCCATAATAAACCAAAGCTAGGCCAGCCAGGGACAAGGGAAGCAGACCACTAAAGTACAACAAGACAGCGTGGTTCTGAACATCTTAAAAAGAAGACTGGAACAATACTTTTTCATTTCATTGTGCATCATTTTAAACCGGGCCATGGAAATAAGAATATTCGGAACACGCAGAATGAATGTCAAATTGTAAGAAAGATTTTCTCCAATAATGTTAGCTTTTGCAAGACTTGGTTCTGTCAGTCTAGCTGACTTCACAGCCTTTCTCGTTATGTTGGCTAAGAGGAGCTTGTAATCTCTATCAGTACAATAGCAGAACCGATAGAAGGAGTTGTGAACCTTGTGTCACTGAAATTATGTACGGATGCAGTTTCAGTAAAAAAATAAAATAAAAAAAATAAAAAACGACTTTAAACTTCCTTAAGCCATTAACCCCATAATTGCTACAGTAATATGGATGCTGCTGCATTGACTAAGGTACAGACAGGACATACATCCCTACAGTGTCCCTCTTGACAAAGACATGGATCAAAAGTAAAAGACATTTATCACCTTTGGCTGCTTGCTCATATATGGGATTTAACACAGTGTGAAGGGATAATGGAGGCTACTGTGCGATTTATTTGTTCACAATCCAATTGTAGCCCCCTGCAGGGAATTTGTGTTGCGCTACTACTGGTGATAAATGGAGGAATAATAGATAATATTCTGTTGGGTTTACTGTGGGTGTCTGTAATAGAGAGAGAGAGAGAACGTGATTAGAGGAAGAAATGGTGAGGCAGACAAGAGAGAAGTAGAGAGATGGAGAATGAGAGAAGGGAGAGAAAGAAAGAGAGAAAGAGAGAGAGAGGGGGGGGGGAGACAAAGAGAGAGTGAGAGAAAGAGAGGGAGAGAGTAGCATGTGCCTGGAGCTGGTGGTAGTCGTTAGGAGGTTGCAGGATCATTACAGACTCCAGGTGAGGTTTACTCAGGCTCAGCCAGCAGCTGCTCTCTCTGGTTCACTCATCTCTCTCTCTTTGTCTCTGTTTCTCTTTCTCTCACTCCATCTATCTCTGTGTCTGGTTTTCTCGTTCTGTTTCTCTCTCTCTCATTTGCTCCCTCCATCACTACCTTTCTCTCTTTAGGTGTTTACCACTCAACAAAGTCTCATTGTTCAACCTATGACGTCCCCCTCCCCCCTCCCCCTTGTCTCTGCTGCAGCGTCTGCCTGGCTGGCCGGCACTCCCAACATGACTGAGAGTCGAAGGGAAGCCTTAGCGGCGGCCCCCATGCCCACCAGCGCCACCGACGCCGGTGGCAACACCACCGAACTGACAGGGTTGGGCCCGGGCGAGAAGGATGAAGCCTTCTCCAAACTTAAGGACAAGTTCATGAACCAGCTTAAAACAATCCCACGTGAGTAACTGTGCCGACGCATTCTTCCAAGCCACAACAGCGCGGTGACTCACCATCAGGTGCTTTGAACTATAGTGGAGGATCGCCCTTGGACCATGTTCTTTGGCATAGAGTAGGTGACAAAAGGGGCCATTGAACGGTACTGTTGAATATCAACTGTAGGTGTTTGAAGAGTGGGAATGAATGAATGCTCTGGGTCATTTCTCTTTATCCTTTACTTCTTTCTCACTCCCTCTCTCACTCTCTCTGCCTTTTAATGTATAAACGAGAAAGCTAATGGATTTGCTTTCAGCTTTCTGTTTATGTGGACACTCAGAGCACTATCTTTCAATCAACACCCATCTTCCTCAGAGACTGTACAGTCCTGCCAAACTGTAGACCTATCACTAATGTTCTGCCCTGCTGGATGGAGCATCTGTTTCGCCCGCAGCATCTGCGCCATTCAAAAGGACACGAGTGTTCTACCCTCTTTTGAAATAATGCCCGTCGCCCTTATCCAGTGACTGTGCCACTCAGCTGAGTCCCAAATATAGATATATCCGTTGGTTCATGTGGAATTAATTCCCATGTCAGGAAATGGCTTCTGTGAAAAGAGAGGCCCTGTTATTTTTGTAATTTTTCTTCCATTGACGCCAGTTGTCAAATGACTCTGCTGTGCTAAGATTTATAAGCCAGCTAGACTGATAAATGATTTCTGTTTCTCCATCTGGGGAGGATCATTGAAGGCAACAGTTTATTTGTTCTGGGAAATCAATCCAAAATTATAGCTGATAGCCCATGGCTTGTGATAGTGAATGGTGCCCTTTGCTGCTCTGGCACCGGATGCACCCTGTACTCTGGACAAACCAGACCAGTGTTGCAGAAGAGCATTGGAGTCATCCTGGGTTGAGGTGGAATTAGCTGTGAGGAACAAACGGTATGGAAGCAACAATGTTGCTTTTGTGGAGGTGGAGTTGATACTTTGAGTAATGAACCTGACTCTATATAGGGAGCTAGCAAGACTCACCCCCCCATCGCCCGTTGACAACCCCCTCCCCTCTCCTCCCCACCCCCTCCTCTCCTCCCTTAGACCCTGGATCTCACAGTATTGAGCTTCCCCCTCCCAAATGCCCACCCCACTGATCCAATGTCTGTGTTTGACGATTGCACACTAACAACCAAGTAATTAGGCTTTTACCATGTTTCACCTCTCTCCCTAATTATCACATTGTGTGATGCGGTCAGCGGCTAAATAAGGGGGTGCTGGGTACGCCTCAGACAGAAATGCACATGGAGCGCGTCCCGAAAAAAGCCAGTCCATTACAGTGGGGCTTAAATTACTGTTTTTGCTCAGGCTCTCAGTCAAAGGCAGCGACTCTCACCCTGCACTGCTGCCAAGCTGGCGATGATGAATGCCTGAAGGACTGTCTTTGTGAGACTCTGGAAAAAAAACATTGATCCTCCTTGTGAGTGCCGGGACAGAGCCTTGATGAAGGCCACGCGAGAGGGGAGGGGACGTGCTCGCCTGAGACGGCCTGTCAGACCATGGCAAAATGATTCCCGCTGCGTTTATGCACCGCAGTCTGTCCTTAGCTCGCTTGGTGTTGGGTGCGATGCATGGGTCTGTCATATTACGCCATCTTGTTTCAGGGTCTCCGGTGGGATGTGATTAATAAGGATCTATAGCTAAAGCTCTGAAGGTAAGATCTCTCCTCTGCTCCATCTGTGGGCCAAGGGCTCCTGGAGAGAATATCGCTTTAACAGAGTCTGGCAAACTGCTGGAGCTTCATTTTAGCTTCGACAAACTCCATTACCTTACCTCGTCCTCCTTATGGATGTATGTCAGATATTTTGCCCCTTTGTATCATTTCTCATTTAGATTATTCAGAACCCATTTCATGCCCAGCAAGAGCCTATCAAAATAAACATTTCATCTGAAGGCTCAGGAGCATGAATCCCCTGACTTAAATATCACAAATCACATGCTGGCACACAAACACACACACTCACGGATACAGAGGACTGTGGTGTTGACTGTTGACAAAAACCCGCAGATTTTTAAGTAGAACGCATTGGTCTGAGGCAAAATGTTAATACACCTTATCAGTCAGCCAAAACGTCAGCCAAAAATGCTAAGAGTTGAAAAGCAAACACTTATCGACCCAAATTACAGCAAGAGTCAGGGCCAGGGAGTTTTCAGGCAATCTTTATGAGGATGGATCAATACTTTTTTGCAAAGTCTGTCAACATTCAATCAACCATATTTGCCGTCAAACTGTTGTGGAACATCTTCGGTCGCTCCGAACAGGAAGGCTAGAGGAATTCCGCAGATTTCCGCAGATTTTCAGTCTGAATAACCGCAGAAAATTTGATCTGCGTATTACGTTTGGGCCTGGTCATTCCTTGAAATAACACTGACCTTATATTGACATTTTCAAAAAAAAAATCTTGGAGTCAGTGGCGTGTTCAGGGAGTGGCCTAGGGTGGCACGGGCCACCCCTGAAATCTGATTGTCCACCCCAATATCTTAAAATATGATTGGCTATATGCCCAGTCAGAGGCGGGCCACCCCTTGTGCCACCCCTATCAAAAATGTCTGGACACGCCCCTGCTTGGAGTATAATTTAGGCTTGTTGTTACAGCAACGTTCTTTGGTATTTCCAATTCTGTCGATTTTCCAGTGTGCTGCATTTTTCAGCTGTTTTTTATTTATTTTATTTCATGGTTGCACCACCCCTAAAGTTCAGCCAAAGATGGTAATCCTCCTTTTATTTGGTTATGTTTGATAGTGCTCACAAGAAGAAGGCAAACTTCATTAGTGAGGATTATTCTGGTGGATCACTGGAGCCAAACTCAATCTCCCATATCTCCCTTTGGCTTCAGTTCTTCTTCCTCTCCCTTGCTTTGGGCTGAGAGTGCTTCCCATGATGCAACAGGAGGGACTGAAGAGACCCAAGCCAGCTCTCACATAGAGCCAACATCTGACAGATGGGTGTGTGGACCTAAGAGGGAGTCCATAGCTCCAGTCCCCCATGCCCTTGCTCCCCTGCCCCCATTCTCCCTGCCCCATGCCCCCTAAGCCCCACGCGACCCCCAGCCCAGGCTGGGCAGAGAGGTTCATGGGTGGAGGATGTGGATACAAACAAAATGTCCAGTCCCCTCTCTGATCACATATTTATTGTACAAACGCACTTCACAGCAGGATCAATATTCTTCACAGCTAGCAGCAAGATGTTTGGTCCATCTACTATTTCGGTTGCTTGGTATCTAGTGGATTCGTAAATGGTTATCAAAGCCATAATGGAAGCCATTGTCCCATACAGTACCACAGGACCCACTGCTGCGGTTGTTGTTGTCTTTGCTTGAACACACCACAGCAGGAAAGGGCAAGGATGAGGTTCTACTCCTACTGGCATAACAAGATCTAAAGCAGAGGTTAATTGACCAACAGGGCGCTGTCACATTCTATTAGTGTCTTTTTCCCAGTATGGTGGACGTTACCTCACATCACAATCACACAAAACCCTCCTCTTTTGAATTCTTACTGTGAATTTGAACTACAGCTTCCCCAGTCGTGTAGCCTGACATTTTCCCTCAAATTGTACCCCCAAAACAAAAACAAAAACAAGATGGCATTTTTCAACCTTACTCATTCTGATTGTTTTTCTTTTTCAAAAGCATTTGAGCATTTCTCTCGGGTTCTCTGTAGTAGATAGAGTTGAAATTTTCAAGGCCCTGTCCACAACATACTCGAGAGTTTATTCTGCTAGAGGGCATTCCGTTTTAGGTAGCAAAGACAAGACAAGAACATATTCTCTTAAGTCTCTCTGTTACCCAGACCAGTGGATTTGGTGTAAAGAATATTGAGAATACAAGAAAACAAGCAGTTTGGTGCGAAAACCAAAGTCCTCCCCAACCCTCTCCATGTTGTGAAACTGTCTGGAAGGGATGCCTGGAAGGGATTTTGGGATGCCAAAAATACCTGACATTCCATCTTCACATCAAATGGCTGCTCCCTGGCAAAGCTGGCTAGTTTCACCAGCGTGCAGAAGGACCCTGCTGTGTCCTTGAAGACAGCAGGACAAAGATGGCTGATCAGGCACTCGTTGGTATGCACAAGTCAGCCTAGTAGGTGTCCCATTGTGTGCCTGATCGCTTTGGCTCCTTTTAACGCACCACACCGGAAAGCTTCCACCGACGCTATAGAAGATGTGTGATTAGGGGCTTTCGCAACCATCTGAACATGGGTTTCAGCAGCTACTGCAGAGAAACTCCCTTTTGTGTTTGCCGTCGCGCGTGGCTGAACGAGAGATAACCACCGCTTAAAGTTGAAGTGCGGCATGCAGGCAGGCAGGCTTGGCTTTCGAGAGAGAGAATAGACAGTTACACAATAACGTTAATTAGATGATGCTTTCATTGCTTTCTGGGACTCAGGATCTTTTAATTAAAGGGACACAAAACTGTCTCGTAGTCTCAGACACGTGCTTGATGGAGAAGATAAGGTTTGCAATATTACATTGCATTCCAAAGCATCAGGCTAAGCATCTCTGCAATAGTTGTTTCTAGAGTTGAGTTAAGAAGTTGAGTCACTGTGGCAAAATTGTTTGGCAGATTGTATTTCATGACGCACCAAAGGGTTCCATCACTGTGCAGTCTGCAGCATCCTATAATTCCAGATTCGGCTAATATAAATCGGTCCATTTACTTAGACTTAAGCTGGGCCATCATCACGTTAGACAAATCTTCCTTATCCAAGCTTTCATTTGGAAAAAATGTCAATGCCTCACAGTTCCTTCAGTTGGACGGTTGCTTATCGGCGCGGCTTTCGGGCAGCTTGAAATACGAACCTGCCACATTTCCGACACTTCCATTAAAAGATAGTCGTCCTCGCCAGTGTGTGGTAAAAATGGGCAGTCAAACAGGTGGAGTTATGGTGTGTGTGAAAGGATGCTGTCTCAGCCCATTTCCTGTGGCCAAGGTGAAAAGTTCAAACCAGTGACCTAGGGGTCAGACTAGGGTGTCAGAGTCAAATGGGGGCGTGGATGACCACGGAGTGTAATATGGTCAGAGAACATAGAGTTGTCAGTGTCTAGATATGCCTGAGGAAGTAGGTTTGACTAGTCTTCAACTAGCTACCGTACATTTAATGACTGTTGCATGATCAAAAAAAAATACAACTTTTTGACACTGTAAACTTTGTGCTGAAGCCCTGGATCTTTCAACACTGTGTCTATTCAAGCAAAACCACGGTTCTCTGTGGCCGAGGCTAGCTCGATCCTTTCCAGGGGGACCACATCTGATTCCACACCAACCGTGCAAGGCCGAGGCTGTAGATCCTAAAGTTGTTTCAGAGCATCACTCATAGTTTTTCCTTGAAGGAGAGTGCTTATTGATTTTGTCAACAGACCATTGATTTTCATCCTCCATCTCCGTGTAGAACCTCGCAGGAGGAAGGGCTCCGGCTTAGTCCTGGCCCGCTAAAGCCCAGAGGAGAAAAAAAACACACTAATATACTTCTTCTTTGATGGTTCTTTCTAGTGGCCCATAGATATGAAGTCTTCAAAGCTGTACTGAAAGGAAACAAAAAGAAATGTGGATTTACAACAGAGCCACTTCTTAACCTTAGTCTGCTGGGTTTCTTTCTCCATCTTTCTATACTATAGACAGATCCTTTGGCCTTGTTAAGAGTGATTGCTGTTGGGTGAAATGTGGTGGTTTGAGAGATCCCAGATTTCCTCTCACAGTTGTACCTAACATGAACCCCCTCCTCCTGTTGGGGAGACTGCTCCTCCGTCTCATCACAACATGGCAGATAATGGGAGCCCAAAAAGCCCCCGTCCACCAATCTGTCTCACCGTTACTCGTGGTAAATATTGACAAAACCACACATGGCACCAAAATTGGCTTGTTTGCTGATACGTCCCGTTCCGTCGCAAGAAGGTGTGGCTCACCAGGTGTTTGATGTTTTACGAGCAGAAGCTGTAATTACAGCTTGTGAGTAGCGGAGGTGTCTGAGGTGGTGTTGCTCTCCTCATTATGGACAGCACATCTGGGCTGCAGAACGTCCCTCTGATACTTATTTCTGGAGCCCAAATAGAGCTGGTAGGCCCACTTTTGTGTGGTGTGTGTGTGTGTGCACGCGCACGTGTCCGTGTGTCTTCTTGTCTCGCATATACACACACGCACTGCCCGAGTCTTTTGTTTAGATAGGCGTCTCCACGTTTGGCAGCAGGCTGTTAGTGCCATGGCTGTGCCGGGGAGTGGAGCGCCTTCCTGTCTGATAGTGACAGTGCTAACTTCTGCTCCGAGCCGTCCCATTTAGTCCTGTCAGACCCTTACAGAGCCCACAATAAAACACTGTATTCTGAAGTCTCAGTAAGCCTCACCAGAAGAGGATAGAATGAACGGGAGGAAAGGATTGGAGAGAAACTTGAGGCAAGCATGCATGGGGGAAATAAGCCTTGTACCTTTGGTGCAACACCAAATGTATAATTAGGGATGAATCTGAGGCTGCTAAAGTGTAAGCCAGAGCACTTCAGAGAGGTGTGTCAAACCAATTAACACAGTCACTGGTGGTGAATCATTGACTCGACACAGTCATGGTACAGTTGATACCCTTCCAAACAGACCCTCCAAATTACTGCACCTCTCACACCCAACGAGTGCCGTGCGCCAGTGATTGGCGTGAAAGTGTCAGTTGTCTGAGAATCTTTTGTTTAAATGGCAAGTGGAAAATGCCAGCATCTGTTATTTCCACTAAATTGGCTGAGTGTGTTTGCTCAGACATCCAGACGTTCCTCCCAGCGTTGCTGCTTGTGTTCGAAGGCCAGTTGTAAGAGAGGCCTTGTTTGGACTGCCCGGAGTTCCTCTGCCGTTGATCAAAGCTGCATGCGTGCTGATGCTTCAGGGCAGTACTCCAACCATGTCTTGTACCCCAATTAGAATCGATGCAGCACATGGAGGGAGATTGTGTTTGGCTGTTTTTTTAGACCCAATCAGGGTCTTGTTCTGCAGCTTCGGAAGTGACCGTGATCTCACTCTGAAGTGGTTGACCTCTAACCGCTGTTCCCTGTATGTCCCCTGTTTCCAGTGCCATCATGGGCCATAGTTTCCATCGCCTTTGTGGCGGTCATCCTGGTCCTCACCTGTTGCTTCTGTGTCTGCAAAAAGTGGATATTCAAGAAGAAGAACAAAAAGAAGGGCAAAGACAAGGGCAAGAACGCCATCAACATGATGGATGTCACCGACGGGGCAAAGACCGAGGTACTGTCTTTGAACTTCTGCCAACGAGCACCTTTAAGACACATTTACAGTTTTTGAGATTAAAATGATGTTGATTCTTGAATACTGCAATGTTATTGTGTATCTTGAAGGTACTATTTATAGTTTTTGTAGATTCAAGTATAGTGCTAGGATTGACAGGAATGTACTATGCATTGTTTACATGCAGACAAATGTAATTGACTGACACATACACTTACAGTGCAGTTCTTGGCATTACCAGTCGCTGCAAACGCTTTATTACTGTGTACTTCACAGTTATCACATTTATACATGCACACACACAGAACTTTGGTTGACACGGTCTAAGATGACACCTCACCATTTACTCTAATTACAGGACTGTGTGAGGAAGCCTAAAGCATCACAGAGAGACATTTTTAATCTCTTCCTTGTTTAATTTTTTTTTCTGTTCTTAGTTCCTTTTTATGTAACACTCAGTCTACTATTTTAGAGATTACTAAGTATGGAATTCTATGGTATATTATGAAGTGGTATCAACCCAGAGAAATGACGTTGGCTAATCACAAGTGAAGGGGAGTAAATTGTTCGAGGCCTCCCTTTCAATTGCTCAAAGATGATATGGCACACAAACACTTTAACCTCGGTTAGTATCCTAATTGCATTAACACTACAGCCCCCCTTAACGGAATAATTGACAATGTCTGTTTAATTTCCCGTCTGTCCACGCCAGCATCACTTACATTATGAAACACTAATGTTAAGTGAGAGAAGGTAGGCTGATTCAGTGGAATTTAGCAGCAGCAATAACTGTCTCACAATAACAAATCTGTCCCCAGGTGTCTGTACATTTGACAGCTCTGAAAGGTTAATGTATGGACTTAACATATACTATTAGCACATAATCAATGTCAACTTTGTTGACACGTAATTGGTTAAGGTAGCTTCCTGTTAGGTTTAAGTTCAAGTGTTCACAAGGGACATCTACACCTTAAAGAAGGTGAACCACTAAGTGAGGCTCATGAACATTCAAAATGACTAAGACGACCTAAACAATAGCATAAGAAACTCAATGTTATTATGAAAAGTCCAGTGCTCGACAATACACACATCATCTATCAGGCAATTTAGCTCTCCTTCAAAGGAAGCCATACAACAAAATACTTCCGTTTAATAATATCACACCTCTCCTATTGGACGTAGTCCCTGAAGGCAGAGCCAGCAGCTCCACAGGCAAGCAGTCATTTCTCCTGGTGTGCCCAGACTCTGGTGTTAACTCCTGTGTGTGGTTGTTTTAATTTGTTTCTCTTCCTTCTATGCCCTCCTTATCTGTGTTGTGTCTGATGACTGTTCGGGACTGTCATTGGCGGTAGGTTCCCAATTGCTGTTGGATCTTTATAAGCCTGCTACTCTGACGTTTCCTAGCCTCTTGACAACAACTTACTCCCGTAGAACCAAATATATGTAACTATGCATACAGTTCATGTATATCTACTGTATATATGTGTGTATTCCTGCATATGCACATATATATGTACGAAGGAAGCACTGGGTGCGCTTTGACAAGGTTGAACTACATTGATTATTCACTCCCTCGAGAATCTCTGATGCCTTTCAATTCATCAATTTGCATTTTCGAACGAGTGCCAATAAGCGAATGTAAAATGATTAAGTGGCTAGCTTCTACTAAATGTTCTTTAATAACGCTCCAATAAGAGTACGCCTCAGTCAGAGCTTTGCACTTACTTATATCGACCTTGAGGCAAAGGCCTTATGCCATTTCCACCACATAGAGCACAGTGTTTTGAATTAAGCTATAAAACATACTGATCAGACTTTCCATTCCAACATTTACCAAGACATGTAGGAACAGTAATTGCAGGCACCGTTCACGGATGTCTGCGTTTTACTTAATCATTTTACTCGCTGTACTCTCCTTCTCTCTGTGTCCAAGCAACACTGATCATTAGAGCTAAGACAGGAATATGTCTGGGTGCACTTTTCAATGTGCTCACCCTTGCACGAGGAGACAGATGGGACAAAGCCAAAATGTACTTCAAAACAAATCAATGTTGTTCATCCTTTTTGCTTTTTACACCAGCAACCTTACAAACTAATAGGGCAGGTTCCCATTGTCCCCCACCCCCTCCCCACAGCACCGACAACTAGTGTAACGCTGGCATGTTGCTTATAGCTACCATCATCATGGGGGTTACACATGCAGCTGAAAGTTATGATGGCAATGTGACTGTGTCTCCTAAAAGGGATGTGGAGACTTGAGAATGGGGGTTTACACACGAGCACTGTTCTGTATCTACTGAGAATGCCCTGCATGCATAATGAAAAGAGAAAGTTTGAGAGTTTGGAAAGGCAACCTTTGACACTTGAATGATGAACCTTGAGAAGCTAGTTGTCTGCCTCTTCAATCGCATGCTTTATAATAACCAACTGACCCCGCCCCACTGAGGTCATGATCCACCGCCATCCTCCTCCTCCTAACCAGCCAGCGAAGGGCTACTTCTCTCTTTTTCTCTTCTTCTTCTTCTCCTTCTTCTTCTCTACTGTCTTTTTCTCACACCATTTTCTCTCCAGACATTTCCCAGTTGATTCATTTCTTCCAGAAACTCAATCTGCTTGAAATAACAAAGGGAATAGTCTTGCAATGATCTCTCTCTCTCTATCTCTCTCTCTCTCTATCTTTGTCTCTCTCTCTCTATCTTTGTCTCTCTCTCTCTCTGTCTCTCTTTGTCTCTCTCTCTCTCCTCTCTTTGTCTTGTCACTCTGTCCCTCTGTCGCTTTCCCCTCACCCTGTCTTACTTCCATCTCTTGCGCTCCCTTTCTCTTTCTCCTATTCTTCAATTGACTCCACTTTACTCTCCTTTTTCCTTACTGCTCTATCATTTGATACTTCTGCTCTTCTGCAGTCCAAAATATCGACAGTTTTTCAGAACCACATCATCAAGGGTCTTGACCTGAGCATAGTGCATTTCAGAGCATGTACTGGTCTTAACTGCTTTGGTGGTTTAGTGCTTGCTCCCCCCCCCCCCTCCCAAACTAAAAAAGAAAGGCAGCTTTTCAGGAGCGGGTTCTGCCAGCAGGCCCGCTGGCAGGCCGTTGGTCGGGCCACAGTCGGGCGGGGCCTGGGCACTGACGCCACCCGGAGACACTGACTCTTGGTGGGTGTGTCCTTCAGGCCTTGAAGGATGAGGATGATGCCGAGACAGGGCTGACCGATACGGAGAAAGAGGCGGAGCCCAAGGAGGACGAGAAACTGGGCAAATTACAATACTCGCTGGATTACAATTTCACTGAGAATACGGTAAGGGTCCGCTCTCCGAATCGCCCTGTGTGTGTCGTTGTTGAGAAAGGTCCTCCTTCGTAAGTATGGTCACCCGCCCCTCCTCTGTGGTGGTCCATCCTTACATCCGCCCCATCCTGAGACGGTTCTGGAGAGCAGGTTATGCATAACCCTGTCACAACATTGCTTCACACACGAGGTTCACGGTAGTCGACTTTGTGTTTCTGTTCATCACTTTCTGTCCTCTTTTTCTAAGGACTCACTTGGGATTTGCAGATCCATCCCAAAAAATCTAATGTGCTCTTTCAGCCTCAACCAATCGCGGTCCCTGCTGAAACCCATCTGGGTTTTTTCTCAGAGGCTGAGTTTTAAAAGTAGAGAGTCTACAGGAGCAGAACAACTTCCTGTTGGCAGATGTTCAGTGACAGATAATAGAGGCTGGGCATGAGCACGGGAGTGGATCTCACTGGGCTAGCTAACTCCCTGTCATAAACAAACCTGACAGACTGGGATTAACAACTAACATGCTTCACGGACCCACAAACACAAACAAACACACACATGCACACACATACTCAACCAGACACAGACATATACAAACAAATATGCTCACGTGGTATCCTTCTCAAATCTGTTTCCTCAGTGATGATGATAGCAATAATGATGATTACTGTGATAATTGTGAGTATGCTAGTAATCACAATATTATCATAAGATAATCATCACCAATCATAAAATGCACTGAACATGGGACATTTTTCACAAGCTGACGTTCGCTTTCAAGCAATGGGAGAAAGTAGTTGTTTTGTGTGTGTGTGTGTGTGCGTGTGTGTGGGGGGGGGAGGGGTTGTCCAATCACATGTGAAGGACACCTGGAATGTCAGGCCCACCTCACCCAGTCAGTGGACAGATTCATTCTAGCTGGAGAAGCGAAGACATCTAACCTCCTTCCAGTCTGACGCTCCAGCTCAGTGACAGGATGAGAGTCAAGTAAGAGCTCAAATGGTTTCGTTACAGTTGATCAGGTTGCACAGGTTTTGAAATCACAGAGAAAAGAAAGTGGGTCCACTTGAGGGAAATTGGCATAAGTGAATGTTTCACTCTGACAGTCTAGAGTGTGTGCATGTATTTGTGTGCGAGTGTGCATGCGTATGGATTTTGTTGTAACGTAATCTGCCCTCTTTAGCTGAATACAGAGTCTTGCTTGAATTGTGAAGTGAGAGGGAAAGAGAGAGATGAAAAATTAGGTGCAAAGTGAAAATTCAGTTTGTTTACTTTGGTTAACCAGCAGTGATGGGTGATGCGGCCAGCGACTCTTGAGACCAGGCTTTTAGTGCTAATGAGAGCTTGGGAAGGGAGCTCGCTACTGAGAGACAGAGAGAGAGAGAGAGAGAGAGAAGGAGAGAGAGAGAGAGAGAGAGAGAGAGAGAGAGAGAGAGAGAGAGAGAAGGAGAGAGAGAGAGAGAGAGGGGGGGGGGGAGAGAGAGCATTGGCCAATAACCCTCAGAGGAGTCCTCACGCGCCACACAAACACAAGCATAATGCCACTCCCACTTCACCATTCCCCATCATGCCATTCATCAGCCTTTTAACAAGTCTAACGGGAGACTTTAAGCTTTCAGGAACAAGAGTCAATGGTCTGCATTACCATCTTAAACGGAAATAAATAACCCTCCTATGATACTCTCAGAACATCCTCTCTTCTTTACCTGGGCCTTTCCGTCGAAGCGCAGCCATATAGGTGACCTCCAAAACAGGACCAGGATTAAGAAACCGTCAGAAAGACTACAGGAAAGGGGATGCGACAGTTAGTTTTACATCCCCCTAAGGCATGGCAGCCCTTCTTTGAAGTGTGAGGTTTGTGTGCATGCATGCGTGTGTGAGAGAGGGAGCGTGCTCTGTTGGAGTGGGGCCCATTGCAATAGGACAGGACAATGTGCCAGCAGCTGAATCACCAGCATGTCCACGCTGCTTGGTTCTCTGCCCCCCGGACCTCCCGTCTGTGTCCAATATCCCACAAACACAGCGGGGTCATGACCTGGCGCGGGCTGTGCTGACACGCTCCCGCTCTCCATTGAAACACACTAAATGTGTCTGCTGTTTGTCCGCTAGCGAGCCTCTTGACAATTGGCTCAATTGTCCTTTTTAGAGCCTATCACGTTTTAATTGCGACAGTGTTCGTAATTGTTCGGCACACACATTTATTTGAAGTGTGTTTATTTTATTGTCAACGTTTTGTTTTTTGACAAACCGCCAATTGACACCCACCCGAGGACGATCAAGTTGAAGGTCGTCCTCCGACAAGCGAAAACAACGTCGACCTCCACTGTCCTCCTCTCTGTGATGATGAGGCATTATGGGTAATGCGGTTCACTGTAAATACACTGTGACACAACACTGTAGCAAGACATGACGCCGAGCCTCTGTTTATGGCTATGCTAAAATCGAAGGGACATCACGCCAGGATGAATAGTCACACACAGATGTGAGTGATGTTCCCCATCTGAGCTGGGCCAAACCAAACTCCAGTATCACTGGAGGATGGTGAAGGGATAGCCAGGGTAATTGTACATATTCTCATCGCTTGTTGGGCTATTTGACATGTTTTGGTGACACCATTTTAGAGTTTGTATATCTGTCTGTGTACAGAATCTCTTCAAAGTATAGTGTCAGTGCAACCGCTTTGTGACAATGTTATGCATTACCTGACAGTGCATTTTTGCACGAGACAGCCATTGATCGAGGACAGCCCATGCTTTTCCCATGGTGCTCTCTGTGTGTGGCGTTGTGGCGTACTTGTGTGTAAACCATGGGCAGAATGTGTGTGTGTGTGTGTGTGTGTGGAGTACTCAGTGTGGTCGTCTGCACCGTCCATCAACCCCCATCTCCACCCTAATCCATCCCTTCAAGAAGACCTTTCTCTGCTGGACTCCCACCACCATCTCTCCTCTGTCAGGTTCCAGCCTCTGTCACTGCACCAAATCCACACATTTCCAAAGGCAGAGGGCCTGCCTGCTCTTCTCCTGGATGTGGCTTTATCGTGCCACATGGTCCACACAGGTCTCTGACAGCTGGAGGGCTCCATGGTTGAGTGGCCATGTCGCCCTCCAGATTGCCAATTGATGGTAGCCCTGATAGGATGTTGATTGACTGACTAGGCGGGCCCTAAGAGGCCTTGAAGGATGCGTCCTGACTGGCAGGTCAATCAGCCTTCCAGGGCCTCTGCTGTGGTTATCAATTATCATCCCTATGTGGGGGAGAGAGAGAAAGAGAAGGATGGGGGAGAGAGAGACACACACAGCTAGGTTGGACTCACTCCGAGGGACTCTCACATTCGCAAAAAGCCTGGGGAGTGTTATGGCGTGATGGAACATTAATATCACCCACACAACCATCAATTATTCATCATCTGAAGACTTATCTGGTGCTTAAAACGGTTTCTACACAGACTCGGAGCACGATACACTAGACAGATATCCAGTTTAAAGACGGATTATTGTGCCACACACGTTCACGCCAGTGACATGACAGCATATACAATGACTCTCATAGTAAGAGTCCCTCAGTTCAGATGCTCATCTCAAGATGGTGGTGGAATGACAGTGCAGGCTTTGCTGGCTGCTGTTAGCTGGGCTGGAGTGGTACTGACTCGTGTCTCCTCTCTCCCTCTTTTCATCGCCCACGCTCCTCTCAGCTCATGGTAGGGATCATCCAGGCTGCCGAGCTGCCTGCTATGGACATGGGAGGCACCTCTGACCCCTACGTCAAGGTCTACCTGCTACCGGACAAGAAGAAGAAGTTTGAGACCAAGGTCCACAGGAAGACCCTTAACCCTACTTTCAACGAGCAGTTTACCTTTAAGGTACAGTACAGTCTGAAAACAAATACGGTGTGAATTATGTGTAGATACATCTTACATGCTAGGTATGCACAGTATACATATGTAGTACAGATTGAAGTTGCAGTAGACTGTTTGTTAGTTCCACTGACAAACTAATTTGCATGCAGTGGTGGATTCTGTGAAGGTGTAGAGACAGCGACCAGCTGGCACATTAACAAGCTCCTGACAGACTGCCTCACATAAAAACACACCCGCACACACACACACACAGACACACACACACACAGACACACACACACCAATGTGGTGTGATTTGGATTAACATAGGCAGATGCACCTTTCCTGCCTTGGCCTAGATTTGAGCAAACATTTCTCAGTCTTGAATGTGTGATTGTTACCCTGTGGTGGAAAAGTTTAGTCACTCAACCAGCGGGGGTGGAAGTCCACAGATGTCTGTCTGCTGTGATAAATAAGCAGCTTGTGGCAAGTTTTCTGTACGGGTGCCAACTTTTCTTGTATCCCTGTCTCTGGAATACATTAAACGTGTAGACTATGAAGACAGTGGAATTCCAGTCCCACAGTTCCACAACCAGCCTGTAATTCCAAGTGTGCAGGTTATTGAAATGAAGGAGTCATTGGAGTGGCTCTGAGATAGCGTCAAGGACAAACCCTGGGCGCTTATCTCTTCTCCAGCCAATCAAGCAGTTTGTCGCCGTGTTGTGACAAGTCCACATTGTTTAATGAGTTTTGTCTTGAAAAATGTCTCAATTGGAGGCAATCAGGAAATCAAAATCCCAGACAGCATGCTCACAATCCCCCCAGCACACTCACACACACGCACATATCTTTTTCACCTTGCCCCGCAACACCAACACTCCAGATCATAAATACACACAGAGGCGTACACACACTTGCTGGATCGTAATACACATGAACATGAACACACACACTCACTGTCCCTGAATCTGCTCCAGATAAGGCAGTCTGTCAGTGACAGGGATGGAGGAAGCGTGTGTGATTGATTAGCTAGGCTCTACATTCTCAACTTCCCCAACACAGTCCTCCTACTCCCTAGTCCTTGACATGTAATTACCAGCACCTAGCAGGACTGCTCCGATTCACTGAGTCTATAAGGCTGGACACCCATTTAAACGACATGCTCACCAGTACAACTACCATTAATCAACAGTTAGTGTTTAGCAGATTTGTATTATATTATAAACTCATCAGTTTATTCAGACACCGTGCACTCTCCTGTTTATTGCAGGCCTGGACTTGAAAAGTTTCATCCAACAAGCCCTCTTCAGTGGCGTGACCAGTATGGCTTTTGACTCCCTCAGGTGCCCTATGTTGAGCTGGGAGGCAAGACTCTGGTGATGACCGTGTACGACTTTGACCGCTTCTCCAAGCACGACGCCATCGGAGACATCAAGGTGACCATGAACAAGGTGGACTTCAGCCACGTGACAGAGGAATGGAGGGATCTGCAGAGTGCTGAGAAGGAGGAGGTAAAACCACAGAAGAAGACATCTAACAGCTGCTAAAGAGTGTTGATGTCTAGAAAATGCACCATTTCAGATGCAGTTGTTTTTGACAATAATCACATTATTGTGTTAAACACGTGTTGTTGAGATGCTATTGCAGGTTGAGGGGCCATAGCCTGGGTAATCTCGCTCTTATGGAAATGGCATGTAATCAACCCTCCGTGTGTTCCCTTCCACTAATAAGAGCATGGCTTCCAGCCTGCAGTTGGGGATATTCAATTTTCATGGTAAATGTCATGGCATATAGCATTTAAACATTGGTTGCTAGGAGAACTTTTGTGTTTGTGCTCAATTTATGTAAAGGTTAATTATAACACTTTCGGAGGCCTTACGCTGCCAGGGAGTTGAAGGGCATCTGTGAAGGTAGAAGCCTGTCCGTTTAGAGCCATACGCTGACTGTGTCAGACAGCATCCCTGTACAATTTCATGCAAGGCTTGAGACGTTGTCATTATGCCTTTAAAGTTAGAAGGTGCAATTGAGTGTGCTTTTGGTGAAAGACCTTTGAAATTGCCACTTCCACTGACTGAAGAGTCGAGCCATTGTTTCAACTTACCGTGGTCAACTCTGAAATGTGGCCATTATATAAGGGCATTATGTGTCGCGGAATCCTTGCGCCATACCTAGGTGACCTAAAGGGACAGTAGTGCATGTGATATGGGAAAATATTTGCTAGAAAGTTGTGCTTGTTGATTCAGAGTCTTGGATAAAAGTGGGTAGGGTGATTGACAGACATACTTAACAACTTCGACCTGCTTCAATAGCTGCAAATTACAACCAACAAAGGTCATGCCAAACGCATGCTCCCTCTGGGATGGCTAACAACAACTGAGACTCTATATCCATTCTGTCAATAGTAATTGCAGTGGGTTCAGCTATTTCAAACACAGTCAGAATTTCATGAAGCCAGTCCTTTGTAAACCTCAAAAGAGCTTGTATGCTTTGAGGTACTGGTATTTTCCTGACAAACTGTCCTCAAAAAGACATTTGAAATGGCATATTCTGTCAAGAATAAACATTTTTAAAAAGGATTCACAGCAATGTCCCTTCAGTAAATGTGTTTTTCATCCTCGCGACAGGAATTTAAATAATGGACATGTTATTCACCTGCGAACAACCTGTCTCGATATCATTCATCACGTCAGCCAAGCTCACCAGTATACATACAAACTGTGTTTACACAGTGAAGCTTACATCCTCAACCTATCATACCAAACATGAACAGTACAGCAGAGAGGAGGTTCTCCCAACTCAAAAGGCTGTGGCTGGTCTTTTTCAGTTATTCATGGAATATATTAGAGTGTGATTGGCGCTCCAGACAAGCGTGATTAATATCGCAGTCTCTCTCTAGCTCTCAAGCCAGTCTCCCAGGAGTGTGTATTTATGTTGATTAAACTGAAGTTGCAGTCATTAAGGTGAGAGTTTATTTAGGCATTGTGAGGTTTTGTAAAGAGGTCTAGCTGCTGGAGAGAATGGTGAAATGAATAGGACTTAATGATGACAGTCCTGGGTTGAAACACAGCCACTGACTGCCCCCTTCTACTACACACAAACCTGGCAACCCTATTACAATCCCCCCACATGCTATTAAGCTGCAGAGGGAAAATGGGATGTGATTATAACTGGATGAAAATCCTTAAATATAAAACAAAAGTCGATATGCAGGCCTATTTAGGCAAAAGGTGATTTATAATGGTTGTTGTTAATGGCTGTTTTCAGTCAGTGGTAATGCTATTATCTGAGAGAGTTATTGAGTGCTCGTCTGTTTCCCTTGTTACACTGAGTACAGCTAGAAATAGGTATCAGGTTCTGTTCCCAGTGTGATTACTATCATTTATTTTGTTGCTCATGTGTGTGACACAATAGAATGATTGAAGTACTTGGTAATGGCTCTTTAGCGAGAAACAAACCTTATAACCTTGGCAATTTTCCAACCTCCATGTTGTCAAACTAAACAGTTCTAAGCTCACAGCATGTAGTGAACGTTTCTGGAGACAGCATTGTATAAGTCCCTTGACAGAACACTTCAAAGTGATAATGGGTACTGGTCTTGATAATGCAGTTGATTTGAATTGAAAAAAACCTGTCTCTGATAAACTGGTCTGAAACCGTCATCTTCCTCTTTCTCTCACAGCAAGAGAAACTTGGAGATATCTGTTTCTCTCTGCGATACGTCCCTACGGCTGGCAAGCTGACCGTGGTCATCCTGGAGGCCAAGAACCTGAAGAAGATGGACGTTGGAGGCTTGTCAGGTGAGCCAACATGCTCTCAAGCCCCCACCCCCCCAACCTGTTTTAGCCCTTGAAGTCATTTCTGTGTCTGTTGTTTCATGATGACAGAGCGTACTGTAGTTTAAACTATCAGTTTTCTGTGGTACACATTGTTGTACCGTGTTTTCACTTGCTATGTTCACGACAGCCTCATATGTGTCACAAAATGTACCTTTGGCTCCAAATCTCTCAGAATTTCCCTATCCATTCCTTCCTAGCCACGACTCCCCAACCGTATTGCCCACCGTTACGTTTGCTAAAAGAAAATAAACAGACGCACAAATGTATCATGTACTTTGAAAGAAATCCTTCCAACCTGCATAACATCACACCAAGCCAAAGTTGGGACTGGGTACATTGATAGGAAGAAGGCTTTTTCTCTTAGAACAACTCTATTGTATTGTCTTGCACAATTCCCTGTGGAGACACCAACACAGCTAGGCTAGAGCCAGGCTCCCAGAAAGGATCATTTGTGTGGGAGGAAACAGACCACCACCTAGCAGACCTGCTGTTGTGTGGGAGAAAACACACATATGACCGCTAATGATCACTGTGGGCCGTAATGATCACGCTGAGGCTTCTACGTTGAAGGAGGTCCCAGAGCTATCACTGAAAGAGCTTTGAAATTCCAGTGTCCCCATCTAGACTGACCCTATTTTTATTTTCAATTTTCAATACACAGGTCCCCTTTGGAAATTGAGCCAAGCACCATGGTAACCGAATGTGTCACTTGTTAGAGGGGTAGAACTCACGTGCATGTGTGTGTGTGTGTGTGTGTGTGTGTGTGTGTGTGTGTGAGAGAGTCCGCGTGTGTGTATGAATGTATCCAGCACTGCCTCAAATCAATGAGCACAGACTCAGAACACTCCCTCAGGGGCTGACGATGACATGATGGACATCTGACCCCCCCCCCCTTTAATGCTTCATCAGAAATCCTACACCGCCATTACGTTTCCCATGAAGCAACTCATTTTCTGTTGCGCAGGAAGCTTTTCATAGATCTTCAGGTCCAAATTGCAGTTCATTTCCTGTGGTTGAGAGTGAGACTCAATTCCTTAGCCAGTTGTGTGCGTGTCATTTCCTTGTACATTCGACTACTCCATTCATGCACCATGAATAGGATTGCACGTTAGTGATTCCTCTTTCCACCCATACACAGTTGCACACACACACACATCAAAACACATACAACCATGTTCACATGCTCACCAACTCACCCACCATGCACCCTCCAGTCCATTTCTCTGCCCGTCTCTAAGTACCCCCCCCTCTACTCCTCCTCTCTTCCCCCTCTCTCTCCCCTTGTCTCCCTCTCCTGTTCTATTTTCCTCTCCGCCTCCTCTTTCCCCCTCTCCTCCTGTTCTCTCGCTTTCTCTTCTTTCCCTCCCCCCCTCCTTCTCTCCCTTTATTTCCACTTCACCGCTTCAGACTTTCTCCACTGTAATTATCATGCACCTGGCTCCCTTCTCCTCACTCCTGAGATGCCAGACCAGGCCCATCAGAGCCTGACCACCCCACGATAGCACTCTGCACATTAAGAGCCCAGGGTTTTCTCTCATCTGTCAGACAACCGCGGGTAGCCATTAGGCCTCCAAAAAAACACTAATTTGCTGCTTTTTTATGCCGCTACCAGTAGCTTTCACCTGTTTCCATTTGCATGGCAGGATTGGCCACATCCCGAGCTGTCAGTCAAACTGACGAGCTAATTCAAAGGCAGGCGGGGGGGGGGGGGGGTTTGAGGACAAGACAGTGACTTTGGAGCTAGAGGGGAAATAGATAAATAAAACATGGATTGACATTTAATGCTTGTGTTTGTGATAATCCATACTCCATACTAATTTGAGCATGTTGTATGTATATACAGTAGTGTGTGCTTAACAGGTCAGAGTTGAGTGATGTCAGCTTGACTTCACTGTAATAGTGGCGTGGGTTTCCATCACGTTTGCCTGGGAATTCTGATTATCATAGTAATAGCATGTGGTGTACTGGTGTACTAGGTGGATGTTTGGGGGTTTGTGTGAGAGAACGTGAAGGTTGTATCAGACCTTGTGATGGTGATAGAATACATTAATATTCATGTTTTGGGGTGAAATGTAAATTCTGACATTTCTCATGATTACCTTTGATACTTTTGATTTGATTGAAAAATCCACTATTTTCTCTGTAGCTCTGTTATAAAAGAAAGCCAAAAAATACATATTTGTATAATTTGTAGATGTTTATTTTACTTTACTTTTATTTTTATTAGAAATATGTTTTTAGATATTTTATAATTTGGTAAATGTTCGTATAGTCTCGTTTGTCAAAAACCCCAAAACAAAAATTTTCTTTTTCACTCTTGACTAAGAAAACAAGTTGAAGACGTCTGATTTATATTTGTTTCTGAGAGAGTGAGACTTATAGTGTGAGGACAAGGAAGTTATCCTGAAGTGCACAGTATGTGGTTTCCTGAGTCAACTTCAAAGCCCTAACAGATGGATGAACTAATAGGCATGTGTGTAATAACAACCATTTGAAACTATCTCTTCTCATGCCACAGACGGAGCTTGAAAGAGATTAATTGATGGACTGTGATGAGTATTTTATACGGAGTTCCAGAAGGTCTGCATGAGTTAACTTCTAGAATCTTCCCTCTCCTGTTAGACTAGTGTAATTACAGCTCCGCTGATGAAACATACAGTAGGTGTTTTCAATAACAGAAGTATCATTTGTAATAATTTTTGTTTGGCCTTTAAAATATGTGCTGCTGTGTTGTTACTAAAATAACTAGAGCAATACTATAAATGCAAGCTTAACCTTTGCTAACCATTCAGACCTTTACACAAACAAACATAATTTTATTGGACAGGCAGTCTCATTCTCAGTGTTGCATTGCACAGCACAAGATTGGTGAGAACACTAGTTTTGGTTAATGAGAGACTATCATGATAAACTTGCCTTGCAATTAGACCATTGTTTCAAAGTCACCACTGCCTTGCAACTGCTCAATTCATACTTTTCCTTAGTTTCTATAAACTCTGTAGAAAGTGACACTGTGGATTAACTCCCACTATGCAACCATCACTACAGTGATTTGCTTCAAGATAAATGGAAACTTAACTTCACAAAGCCTCCTGAAAGGTTTACATGCAGCATTGTGATAGTAATTTACCATTAAATGTTTGGTATGGGCCTTAAAGGTACATAGGGGGCCTATAGAAAATATCCCCTTAAATAAGAACATAACAAAGCTAGTATATATGACAATCCTTGACTCGTAACTCACTCTCGCTCTGACATTTACTGTTGTCAACCCACATTATGGGTTGGGAGGTCCATTAAGGCTGTACCACATAGTACCTGTATTATCAAAGGCAAGTACTGTATCAGTCCTGTACCCTTATAGTAGTACTCTAAGCTCTAAGTGTAAGATAAAGAGGTGTAGTGGTGGGGCTGTGGATGAGGACAGGGACACTAATGGGGATATTGGCTGTGCAGTGGCAGCCTCTCGGATATCGAGGCTGCTTATAGCAGGGTAATGGACCTCGGCAGGGAGGTTATCATATCACACAGGCCTGGGTCAGTAATGAAGCTGAACTGCTGCTCGCTCACACACTCAAGCACACATAGGCGCACGTGCGCAAACAAACACACACATGGAAGCACACACACAAACACATGCACACCATCAGCATGCTTCTCATCTGTGGCATTTTTGTTGTTTTTGTTTGGCAGGCTTTGCTCCTTGCCTGGCTGGTTAAAAGAGAGCTTCAGGACTGTGAGCTATTACAGATAACATTACTGGACATAGTGAAGGGCAAGGGGTCTGTTGGGCCATTACACCACAGGACTAATGAGTAGGAAAGCTATTTGGAGGTGATTAGTGGATGTCAAACTTTGTTGTTCTGTGTGGGCAATGTGTGGGTGCACATCATCTTTGTCAATGACTTTTTTTTTCAAGTGTGTGTGTACGTACCTTTTGTATGAGCGTTTGTGTGTGTCATGTCGGATCCAAAGCAGTGAGACTGAGATGACAGTTGGGCTTGGGTGCCCCTCCTCCGATAGCACATCTAAGATGCTGGGATGGGAAACTAAGATGACAGCTGAGCTATATATAACCTGGTTGTGTTGATGTTCGTTCAGACTCAGCCAGATCCTTCACCCTCGACTCTGGAGTAGACACAGTTAACACTCTTCCTTTACCAAGAAGGCTTTTGGTTTGTATGATGATAAATCGCTCAAAATATTTTATAATGACTGACAGTGATACCCTGTCCCGTCATTCACTATCCTTATAAGCAGTAATTAACGATCAGCAATTAGTAGCAACCTTAAAAACTATTTTTGGTGAGATTTGAGGTGGATGTGTCAGACAGGCTTGGTTTGTAATACGGAACTGTTTTTCTGGAAATGTGTTACATTATGTGTTTATAGAGAGGCTCTGCTTTAGGCCGCTACACAGATTAATCCTATGAGACAGGTTCTGGTATTGGCCCATTCACACCTGCACCTGACAATCTTTCTGAGAAACCTGCTATTTCCTGTTCACTGGCTGCGCATTATCAACTGGCAACGCTTTTCTCCATAACACCTTGGCCCAGAGCAAGGAACAAGTGACATACCCTTGCCTCCATGGCACACCCTCTCTCACACACACAAACAAGAAAAAGCGTTAGCTGTTAGTGATGCACCCATTGCAACAGCGGCAAAGCCACTCATCCACAAAATAGAGATTACAGTCGTCTGTGATGAATTGGCAAAATTAGCCGGATATGAGTTGTGCTGAGCTTCTTCAATAACACAATAATACCCAGCCTCCCTCATCCACCAGCTGCAAAGATAACAGGTGCTTGGATAGCGTTGTCACGATGCAATGATGTTTTTCCAGCGGCAAATGGATAGGTTATCAGTGATCGACCCGGCGGTTTGTTGTGGTGTGTGTTCAGTCTCAGTCCCTGAGGAGAGGAGGGAACCTCTTTTCAGAGTTGAGAGGCGGCTGAAGTTACGAGTCAGACAAGTGTTCCGAGGTAGGCGACAGTCTGAATTTGAAGCAGTGGGAGATCATAGAAGTTTGGAGATGGAGGAAGTGATCCTCAGGGCCTGTCTTTTTCTTTTCTTCTAGATGGAGCACTGTCACTGCAAGTGTGTATCTCTGAGATCTGTCCTGCCTCTCTGTCTCCCCTTAGTTGTCCACTTATCTAAACATGTATGAGGAAACATAGATTATATGCTTTATAAATTTGCCCAGCAGTTGTTCATGAGGAAAACATAGATATGTTTTATAACTTTGCCCAGCAGTTGTTCATGCATTGATGGAGGTCAGACCAAAGTCTCAAGGTTGTTTTCTTTCATACAAGAGACAGTTCAAACACAAACTCTCCTGGGGAGATTGAATTGTTGGTGACAGGGATGAAACGTAAGGGGCAGTTGATGGAAGAAAGAGATTAAACAAGTGATAATAAGCCTGTGTGATGCACAATGTCCGACCATGGAGAAGATTCTCATTTAGATACAATTCCACCCATTCTCTTCACACACAATCATACGCATTTACACACACACACACACAGACGGTCACCTGTTTGCTTTGTCGTCATACAGCTCTCCATCCCATTGGGAGATTAATAAAAGTCACAATGGACACCAGCTTCAGGAGAAGCTTCCCTTTATCTTTTTATCTCCCACTCCATCTTTCCCTCACTTTATCGCTCAATTTCTTTTCTTACAATTCCTTTCTCTCACACTCTCTTTCTCTCTGTCTTTCTTTTTTTCCTTTTTCTCTCACCTTTCTTTCTCTCTCACTCTTTCACTCTCTCACACTCGCTTTCTTTCCCTCTTTTTTTCTTTAACTTTCTCTTTCTCTCCGCTTTTCTGATTTCTCTCCCTATGTGCACATAAAACTAGGATGAACATAAAACTTTGCAATCACCAAATTTTCCTCAAAATTGGATTGCAGATTAAGGTAGTTAAGCTTGCCCAATATTTGCTGTATATAGATTGTAAAGGGGACCTAGCCTTCTCATCACTTCCCATGAGCACAACACAAGAAACCTATAAAGACAGCGTCTAGAAACCATCGATAAATATTAATTTATAAGTAAGACTATTTTCAAAGTGAGAGACATGGACTGAAGCCACACTGACACTTAGCTCTCCATCAAGAAGCATACTATTGGATCTCCATCCCAATGCACTGTGCTGTCCAGTTACAATCTTCTTTATTTTATCTTTTTACTAGAACACAGAAATGCCATTTTGTCTTCACTTATAAATTACTTACATTCATATCTCTCTTGAGTCGTCTTTAACAGCACTGTGAAACTAAGGCTCATACTGTTAGCTTTTTCTAAGAATGCGTCTTATTCAAACTGGTCACCGGTCTCTTGGCTCTCTCCTCCTAGCTTATGATTAGAATTCAGAGGGAGTAAACAAATCACAGAACATTAGCCCAACATCTTGATTGCTAATGATAAACCTATAAGATTGATGGTTGGGTTCGTGTCTCTTTGAAGGACCCTCGACCTGATTACCAGAGAGAGCAGAAGAACGTGTTTGTGTGTGTGTGTGTGTGGCAGGGTAAACAGGGCGAGAAGGGTTGGTCACAGCTGGCTGTCCTTTCATCTCAAGGGGCTTGAGAAGACATTGTCGGGAAATTAAAATTTGTTGCTTAGGGAAACACAGAGACGTAAACATAATCCATTTTGCAGCACAGGCCCAAGTCTTTCCCTTAATCATTTCCACACTAACAAACAGTAGTTTTTCTATCACCATGTGAAGAAAAACAGCTGTTTTTACTTTGTGTATGGTCTTGTGTATCTGAAATACCATCTGGATACACAAACATTAGTTTGTTATTTAATTTCAGTTGTTTGTCAGTAAAGGAATCTGCAAACTCCTCCTTTAGAAGTTAATAGCAGTTTTCCGCCAAGTTTTTGTAACCTGACCCTCTATTTTCTCCTCAGACCCATATGTTAAGATTCACCTGATGCAGAATGGCAAGAGGCTGAAGAAAAAGAAGACGACAATCAAGAAAAACACCCTGAACCCATACTACAACGAGTCCTTCAGCTTTGAAGTACCATTTGAACAAATCCAGGTAAATTGGACCAGTAGCCCCATGGCCTTATATCACTCAGTTACAGTTATTAGAACGTGCCACAAACTAACACTGGTTCAGTTCAATGGAACATCTGATAAGCCTGTTAAAGTTGCTTAATCTTCTATAAGAGCTCAATTTCTAATCTTTATCAATTATTTTTGATTGTGCTCTTCGGAAGCGTGGCACCACAGTACAGACTGTACAATGATTTCAGATGAGGTGATGAGGACGTTCTCATTAGTCCCATTATCATTCCTTTCAGAATTTCCATTGTAATTAAAAGCATTATCACAAAAAAAATTGCAATTTGACAAGACAATTGTTCAGAGTAGACATGAGTAGAGACTATAGTGAATGCTGAAGGCACACTCCAACTTGTCTATAAACACTCAAAAGCTCTTCATAACAAATTAAAATCCATATTATGTTTTGATCGCAATTCAGTACCGTCTATAGGAAATGTCCAGTACTGTGACACTCCAATGAATTAACCACAATTTAAAACAAAAATACATGGAAACAAACAAACAAACTATTATATAAAGACAATTACAGAAAGTAAAGTTCATGGAAATTGTGCTGAAAGGAAATAACTAAATGGTGTCAGTGCCTGAGGTATAAAGAAGGTAATTGCCTAAAATTGATTTTGCACTTCACACCTCGGAAACCACGAGTTTGGTATTACGAGCGTTTGATTCAATTATGAAGACGAACCTTAGCTATTCTGTGTGAATGTTGGAACCTCCCAATTGGACAGAAAGAGGACACTGTGTTGTACTATTAATTCCATCCTTTAAAGGGATTGTTCACCCCAATTCAAAGTATCTAAGATGTTTTTAATGACTCACTCTGTAAGTAATTACCACCCCTTTAAAAGCCCACCTAACCCCACCTCAATCTGGGGACCTTGTTCAGTGTTTCATTACATGGCATATCAGGCATGCCTCAATGAACACTGTCTCTTCACACACATAAGAGATGGGCCCATTCTTAGGGGCCAACTCTAACGCGTTGTACTGCCTCTAAACTAATTCAGAGATCTGTTTGTGCACATATTCATATTTCCTGCCAATGCTCGACACATACGTCTTCCTGCTCTGCCACGACACTTTGAATGAACACATGCTGAGGCTGAAAGGTTGACCTCTGAGTAAGCTGACAATCTGTTGTATGTTTGGCTTTGCCATGATTCAGACTTGCTCTTACATGGCATTTATCGCTATGAACATTCCATGTCTGCCTCAACGTCTAAAAGCTACCTTAGTGAGTAAGCCGGCTTTACATTCGATTCAGGACCATTTGACAGATTGACGGCACAGTACATTTGCTCACAATAATTTTACTTTTAGACGTAGCGCACCTCTGACTTCAACTTTGAAAGACAGTTAATGTGTTTGTTTGAAGAGATGAAGCTTGGAGAGCGGTATGACGTCTGGAGCGACGCCATTGAACACTATTGACCAAAAGTGTTCTCCACCCCTCCCTCTCTCTCCCTTTCCAGAAAGTGCAAGTTGTTGTAACTGTTCTGGACTATGACAAGATCGGCAAGAACGATGCCATCGGCAAGGTCTTTGTGGGCCTCAACAGCTCGGGCACGGAGCTCCGCCACTGGTCGGATATGCTGGCCAATCCCAGGAGACCCATCGCCCAGTGGCACGTCCTGAAGCCAGAGGAGGAGGTGGATGCCCAGCTCTCCACCAAGAAATAGGCAGGGCCCCTTTCAGCACCTGTCCTGTAATGTTCCTTAGCCAGTATATGTAAATACCTCAGTGATACATGGGTCCATCCAATGTCAATCCTCCCCTTGTCATGAAACCCCCAAACCCAAATAATACCCAGCTTCATACTGACTCGTCTTATCGGCCCTCTTTTCTAATTGTTAATGGTTCTTTAAAAACATGGCCCTAGGACCCTTATAATTCCTGTCCTCCCCCCTACTACTGCCTCTGTTTTAACTTGTGTTTCTATGTCAGGTTCTGCCCCCCTCCCCAACCCCCCTTCCTCTCTCAACCCAAACTGTGTTGGTCATCTTCATGCCCTTGAGCCCCCGAACCAAATGCCCCCTTCTTTTAAGCAATATGATCTGTAAAGATAGCGCATGACTGAAAGAATTTATTGTACCACAGTTGTATATATCAGTATGCAGACAAAAATGATTTCTAGTTTGTGTTTGTATGTTGTTACCCATTTCCTAATCTGTGTATATCTTGATGTTTTTAATAAGATATCTATTTTAAATTATGTAAATGCAGATATAGACGAGAGCCGATATTATATATTACAGGAATTTAAAATTCTACCTTATTGCATTCCAGTAAAAAATATCAACCTGCAAAATGCTAGTGGAAGTATACTCACAGTATAAAGGACCGTGTCTGACTTTATGTTTACTAATGAAACATCACAGGAGAAAAGAATATGAATATAAGCATAAAAAACACAAAATACTCGGCCATTAACTACTATGGTTCCTTGGGAATTATATGCTGCTGACAATTATACAAGCACATGATTTCTTAACTTTTTGTACTAATATCTCTATCAAAGGACCTATGTGTTATTGCAGAATAATGAGAATTTTTCAAGTTGATGCAAACCGATTAGCCTTCCTTTTCTTATCATTTGGGCAAGACTAAACATCATGACGTGGTCCGTTTCTTTCAAGTGAAATACAGTAGGTCCTGATTTTAAAGGCGATCTTTTGCATAAAAGATATGTTCTTTCTTTGGTTTCCTGGCAAGTGGTCCTTTTAAACCCAAAGTTTATTTAATCAACCCCCCCACCCCTGAAACTGACCCCCCCCCCCCCCTCCCCCTATAAAAAGCACCAAGCTGTAGCCATTGTGTCCTTAGCTTGTTTAACAATATGTTGTTAACTGCTTATACTTTCAACAGCCTAGTTGCTGGAAATTACGTTCAGGCTTTTGAGTACAGTCTCCAAGATGGAATAAAGACTTTAGACTCTAGCTTTAAAGATGACTATTTTTTAGATCAAATCAGCATCTGAATATTTTTTAGTAAACTGCATGATTTTTTTTACAATATTTGCTATAGACTGGGCTGGAGTGAGATCTACCTGTACCAGGGGATGTCTAATGAGATTCCCCTGCCTTCAATTAGAGAGAAAAAGTAACTTAAAGAGAGTACCATGTTGGGTCAGTATACAGTTTTTGTACTGTATATTAATGGACGTGAAGTCGGTTTCTAAACACTGCCATTTTCAGGGAGGTTACAGATGTAAGCAATCCCTCTCTCCATGCATACTCCCACTAAAAAGTGGTTGTATCTTTGGTTTCATGGGAACAATGTCTTTGGCTGCGATGGTGCCCTGAACAGCAGTCTTTGCTTTGCGTTGCCTTCACACAGTGACAATAGAGCTAGCCATGTTTTACTGCCAATCTTACATTTTATGTGGCTACTGTTTTGCACTGGATGTCTTTAAACCGATAATTGCTTGTTGACTTCTTTACACCATTTTTGGACTATGTTGACTGGCTTCATTTCAGGATTTTTCATCCCAGGGGAACTTCTGTCTAATAGTTCTTCTGGTTCTTGGTATTTGCTTAAAGGTACATGAGAGCAACATATCTTCCTTGAGTCGATAGTAGTTAAGCCAGTTTTATATGTTTTGGCGCAGGAAAACATCAAGAGGAAAATGGGATTTGAAAAACGGCAACCGTACAAGTTTGTCTGCCTCAATGATTATATTAGTCCTTTACTACGGGTCCAGAACAGGAAGAATAAATAAGAAGTTTGAATCCATGAAATCCATCAAGTCTCTTATCTTGGAGGAACCTCTTGCATATACTCAATGCTAGCTTCAGGAGAAGTTTCTAAATGTTTTCAATGTTATTGTGTAGTTGATAGCACTATTATGAAAAAGCTATTTGTCATTCCATATGAGTCTCTGAGGACTGCTTTGTGTATCACTGTGACTGCCGTGTGTGCTTAGAGATGTAGGCTTATCAGTGGGTAGCAAACCAGTTTGTTCTGTAGTGATGTTGTGATGCCATTTCCCTTCTACATGCAAAGAGAGAGAGAAAGAGAGCATCGTCAGTTTTAACATCTCTGGGCTGGCTGGCTGATCGATGCAGCTGTACACAGACTATTTTGATGTTTTGAGAGTGAGGACGTGTCGCTCCACACATCATTTTGTTGAGCACTGTGCAATACTTGTATGTTCATCCCATAGTGTTATGTGGGTGGTGTTGCCCGAGGAAAAAAAAAAAAACTACTGAGGAATACGAAGAGGAAATTCCTCTCCAGTAAAATGGTTAGGACACAGCACATGTAGATTATGTGTAGGTTGTAGCTTGACATGATCCTCTGTTTAGGGTTCCTCACTTTTGTTCTGGTTAATTTTGTCCTTGTACACAGTTCCAGCATGAGAATTATCAGGAAGCAAGAAAAAAACAACGCAAAATGTCAATATGCTCATAAATTACATTGATCTAACCCCTTTCCTTTCAAAAAGTATCATGTACATAAATGCAAAACAATATGAAAAACAAGTATATAGATATAACCTAAACATGTACTGGATCATCATGATCCACATATGTATACAGTATCACATAACACTTGCGTCCCTTTCTCTCATTTGTTGACTTCCCTATTGACAACCCTTTTATATTTGAGATGAAAACTCTGAATGTACAGTATGGACTGTGTGTTGGTGTTAATTACTTTTACTGTAAGAGTAGATGTATTTGGCTCTTTTTCAATTGTTGAAAGAAAATGTTGATTTGTGTGTTTCTTTTTTTAATATGCTTAATTTATTTTACCGCCCTACAGGGTCACAACTACCCCTGACAACTATTCCAAATAGATGAACATACTTGTATGTACCTAATCCCATAGCAATGTGTCTTGAACTGAGGGACTGTGCTTATTTAATTTAACAGAAAGAATACTTTACCTGATCAATTAAAGAACGGCATGTTGGAATGAAACAATGGAGAAATGTTTCTATAAATGACAGTACACAGGTGTACTGATTACCATAGAAGGAGCATTATAGTAAAATCAGTCAAATTACACTGTAAGTAAAATAACTTTTAAACTCACACCCACCATGGATCTTAGTGAAAGACAACATTGCAGAGTGCTTGAGATTTTAAGGTGTAGGCCTATACCAAAAGAAAAGCCATGACTTGCATTATACTGCAATGTTGCTCTTATCTGATCCCTACCACAGAATGCCAACAACCCCCCAACACGTCTTATTGAGGACTTTTAAAATCACATTTGCTGTGTTACCAGGGACCTATTGACATTATGATTCTCTCAAACAACAATGACAAAAGCCACACTAACTTATAAAGACAAAGCTGTGTAAAGTATTAGAATCTGATGCTGTAGAAAGATCCTAGTTGCCTTTGTGTATATCAACTGCCTGCTTGAGTATTTTGTGTGTGGAAATTTTCTCTGTAATCTTGTAGAACTGTTTGGGGTGTTTTTCCTGCCATATTGTTCACAGTGACTGCGAGCTGACAGTTACATTGCTGTGTATACCTTCATTTTTGACGAGGTGTTTTACAGTTTTGTTTCACTTTGTGTAGTGATTCACTCTGTGGAGTTTTCTGACTGTTGTTATATAACTTCATATACACAAATGATCAATAAAAATGTTTTATTTCCTGTTGATACAGAACCTTATCGAGTCTCTTATTTTTATTTCTAATTTCACTAAGCCAAAAGACTCTTTCAACTAGTATGATGAAAGATTAACACAGTCTATACCACAATCTTACCCAGTGTCACACTGGGTGTTCTCCAAACTTTACAGAGAGAAACCTTTATAATTCAATCAAAAGTAAAACATGTATATACCTGGATAAAACAAAAGAGATCCATGTGAAGAACCGTGTTTAGGGTCTGACTATAAAGAAGTCCTTGCATGTTTCAATGATACAGTCTTTGCTGCCATCTACAGGATTGCATAGAACAGAACACAACTGATTGTGTCTAACTAACAGTCATTATCATAGGCTACTAGTGGGCAAACCTCTCAACAGTCAGAAAAACAAAATACATTTAACAGTAGATTGTCACTTATATAAAACAGGAAAGCCTAAGTAGGCATTTACCACTCGTTGCATTCAATAAGCAATTGTACAATCACTAAACATCGTTTAATGAAATTACATGGTAATACGTTTACTTTTATTTTGAAAAATGAAAAGTAGGTTCACCGGAAAGGGGTTTTCTTTGCGCTTCTGTGACAGCTCACGCATTCTTGCAGAGCAGCTCTCTAACAAGCAATTAAGGTGCCAAAATGTGGTCTTTCATCTGCGGTGTAAGTAAAATATATTTATTTGAAACCATCAAAATGTCAACACCTTTTGTGGTAACCACAGTTAAAGGTTAATTTAACCAGCTTGCTGCAGCTTGAGGTAGGGAGTTTCTTGACTAGCTAACTAGCTAAATACAGCTGTTGAAATGTTTGGATGCCTTTCCACTGATACTACTTTTGATTTATATAGACACCAGATAGTTAGACATGTACATATATATCATAGTTGGCCCACAGGACGCAATAATATTGGCTTTCTATCAAGCAAAGTAGCTGCTAATGTGAGTTTCGTTTCCATAGCTAGCGATGGCGCACCTCCAGAGATGGTGAGCTCATCATCTAAGTTCAGTAAGCATTCAAGCACTAGTCTTTGTGTAGGTTGTGGAGGTTATTAACTTGATCTCCATCACTCAAACGTATTTTAAAGTCGTTTTGTAGTTTAGGTTTAGTTACAAGAAAACACGTAACAGCCTTAAAAAGGGGAATGTGGTACCACCATGACATCGCCACTATCAGACATGGTGCGTAGCAGGACGGTCCAATGAGAGTTCCCCAGCATTGCAAGACTAACTCCACCTAGAGACCGTATCTGCTCTCTAATTTAAATTAATACATGTAAATTAATATATGTAATTATCTACCTCTCTCTGAATTTGGATGGTCACACTAAGATCAAGACAACCATGTAAACAATGACTCGTGTACATGTTTCAGTACTCCTTGTAAAGCCCTACTGGTGACTTCACGCACTCTAACTTATTTTCTTCTTTGATAGCTTTATCGCCGCTTCATCGAATTCATCTTCAGCTTCCTCACCCGAAAGAGGGCTGCTATAACCCTAGAGGACCCTAACATAAAATATGCTTTGCGATTACTGGATAAAAAGGTAAAAATAGACACACACACAATGTTATACGGTACAGTCTGATTTACATGTATGCATTTAGCAGACGCTTTTATCCAAAGCGACTTCCGAGATGGGTGTTGGGTGTTTACATTTGCCATATTGAGTTGTGTGCTCAACATATACCCGTGTTGGTCTGTTAGCTATACAGTAGGGTCAAAAAGTCTGAAATCATATTGAGCATTTAATGGGAAGACGTGAGAACCTAGCATTGTGTGGCAGCACAAGAAGCTCTTTGGTTCCTTGTAAAATCATGCTGGGATCACATTAAGTTATGCACAAACTTATGGAGTCCATGCTTGCTGTCATTGACGACACTTTAAGCAAAAGGGGCACATGTACCAAATACTAAGATATACAAATTGTATATAAATCTTTCAACTTTTCACTCAAATTGTTTAATTTGTGACAAAGAAAATGTATTATATTAGAAACAAATGGAAAACAGAATTGTCTTGACTTTTGAACCCAGCTGTATGGACAATCTATACCCTTATCCTGAAAGTATATTTTTATTGAGATAAAAATATTTGAATGACAGATCATCACCCATGACACGAGGAAATTCCGTTTTGCCCTGCCTTCTCCAGACAATGTCCTCGGTCTTCCCATTGGTGAGTATGAGTAAATAATAGTAACAATAATCTATTCATATAGGGGGATTCGAACTTTCAACTTCTTCATCAGCAATCAATTGGGCTACATCGTGCTATATGTATCTCAATAAATACATTGCAGGCTTAAACAGCTGCTACAGCAGCACATCATACACAATGTATTATCAGGGTATCTACCTTGTTTTATGATTGCGTGTTTCGTTGCCAGGACAACACATATACCTGTCGGCCAAAGTAGACGGGAAACTGGTGGTTAGGCCGTACACACCAGTGTCTAGCGATGACGACAAGGGCTTTGTAGACTTGGTGGTCAAGGTACAGTGAAGAGATCTCAGAAAAAAACAAATCTCTTTCAGTGCAAGGCATTATGTGAGTACCAATTGACCCTGGTATTCTCCAATTCATAATCTTCAGATTTACTTCAAGAACGTCAATCCCAAGTTTCCTGAGGGGGGCAAGATGTCTCAGTACCTGGAGAGCCTCCAGCTCAATGAAACCATCGACTTCCGAGGGCCTAGCGGCCTGTTGATCTACAATGGCAAAGGTGACAATCTTGATGATTTGAACGATCACATACACCGTAATCAGCTTTCAGTTGAGGTTCAGTGAAAATGTTCTTAGGTGTTTGTTACTGTTCAAGGGTGTTATAGTTCATAATGGATTCCTTTGCTTGACACTTTCCTCCAAAGAGATTTACAAAGATGATTTGAACTTAGGCCCTCTTAATATGCAGTCAAATGTTCTACCCCTGAACTCTAACCATTTGCACAACTACTTTTCTAGTGAAATCTAACTCCAGTATTTCCACAGGAGAGTTTGCCATTCAGCCAGAAAAAAAAGCACCGGCTGTAATCAAAAAGGCCAAGCATGTGGGCATGATCGCAGGAGGAACTGGTATGGGATATATCCTTTGGGTCTAGTCTTCATGGATGAGATATTCACATAACTACACGCAGTGGATGCATGATTTGGCATGTCTGTCCTACCTCAGGGATCACCCCCATGTTGCAGATCATCACGGCTGTGATGAAGGATAGCGAGGACACTACTGTGTGTCACCTGCTCTTTGCCAACCAGGTGAGCATGATGTCACATCTGAGATGGCGTGCGCCTGGGCTCATAAGGTCATAGTGTTGGTGTCCTCAGGGATGAGGATCTGACAGCGCAGCATGAACTGTACGACCACATTTAGTTCCAACTCGACTGCAGCTATAAACGGTAGGGGTGGGAATCCTTTGGTACTTCACGATTCGATTGGAATCGATTCTTGGGATCCCGATTCGATTAAAAATCTATTCATGATTCGATTCAATATATGCGTACATTAAATAATAACATAAATATGACTCAACTGATATCAGTTAAATGAATTATCAATTGGTTTGAGTGAGATTTGAACCAGGACTACTGTGTTATGCAGTAGACTCGATGCAATACAACCCACTGAGCCACAGAGGGTTCCTGCAAAGTTTAAAGACAGTGTAATTGCCCTTGTGACACTTCTAAATGCCGAAGGACAACGTACATTTTGTTTCTGCTAATGCCAAGTTATAAAACAGAATACTCAGCCTTCTAATCATACTTACAAAACATTTGACATTTGTGAATCGCTAGAAGACTGATTCATATGTGAATCGATCTTTTTCCCTCCACCCCTAATAAAACAGTCTTCTCTTCTGTGTGCTTGCAGACAGAGAAAGACATCCTGCTTCGGCCCGAGTTGGAGGAGATCCAGGCTAACCACTCACAGCGTTTCAAGCTGTGGTTCACGCTGGATAGGGCCCCAGAGAGTGAGTAACAAACACACTTCTCTACGCAACAGGGAACCGCTTGGCGAAAGCTAATGAAACATCTCCCGTTATCCTCCCTCATGTTTGTTGTAACCTTCTGACTTTGAACTCTCGACTGTTTCAGACTGGGATTACAGCGAAGGCTTCATCAGTGAGGACATGGTGAGGACCCATCTTCCTGCACCTGCAGACGACACCCTCATCCTCATGTGCGGCCCCCCTCCAATGATCCAGTTTGCCGCCAACCCTAACCTGGACAAGGTGGGCCACTCCAGCAGCAGACGGTTCACCTTCTAAAGTCCACGATGCTGGAGGGCAGGGAGTCCAGGCCCAGATCCTGTTCCAAAGCATTTAAAGCGCACTTGCAGCACTCTTGCATCACTTTTGGACCATTTGCTAGGTCAGTTTATATTATTACTGAATCCGTGTGGTGTACAATTTAATCTGCTGTTTTCCCAAGTGGAGGATTGGAGCGTCTAAAGCATTGTCTGATGGGTGGTCTCTACCCTTACATTTGTATCCCTGACTGAAAGTTATTATGGCTGGCAGGAAAAGTTTTGAAAGGTACAGTATGTCTACATGTTTATGGTTTGTAAAGTCAACTTATGTCGAGTGCCTTAATGTTATCTGTAACTATGGTTTGATACGCACTGCACTATGCCATGGCTCATTGCCTTTCAGTCGTCATGCAAGCTGTTCTGGTGATCATGTCAAAGGTCATTGCATTGGTTCACTGCATAAAGAAGCTACTGGGAAGGTTAATGTTTGTTAATGAGTTGTTGCTCATGTATCCTTAACTTTTGATTATGCACTATGTTCAGTAAATATTTGATTGCTTATGAAATTTGTATAATCATTGTAACACTTAAAGGAAAAAAAAAAAAGCCATTACAGGCAGACTATTACATTTAACTTTATTAACAATATTACAAAATACATAAACAGTACATAAGAATCATTGATATGTGGTTAAGATAACATCACTTGTGGGTGAACACTGAAAAGTATAGGATTGTCAAGTTAATTTATGGTATAGAACAGGTCAGATGCGGGATATAGAAAAATATGTAGATCTATTCATCAAGTAACACAGCAGATGGAGGGGATTAGGATGGATAAACAGACTGGGATGGGTGGATAAACAGACTGGGATGGGTGGATAAACAGACTGGGATGGGTGGATAAACAGACTGGGATGGGTGGATAAACAGACTGGGATGGGTGGATAAACAGACTGGGATGGGTGGATAAACAGACTGGGATGGGTGGATAAACAGACTGGGATGCGTGGACATCAGCTGGGATGCCATGGTGATGTGTCCCACAAGACATTTCACAAAGGTTACACAGAGGCTAATGGGAAAGAGGGGAGAGGATTCTAAAAATAAGTTGGACATATTGTAATACTAGTGGCTCTTCAGACGTATCAAAACATACAGTAAGTACTCCTATAAAGCAATAAGTTCACGTGGATATCATGCAGGTTTGTGAATTCATGCAGTACATTTGGACAATCTCAATAAATACGTGCTTTTTTTTTTTACTTGAAAATGAGAGAAGTCCCAAATGAAGCATTGGTTATGTTTGTCAAAGTGTGTTCAGTTACCGTGGTGGTAAAGCTAGTACAGTTTGTTCCATTTCACAGCGCTCGGTTGGCATGGCGGCGGAAGGTCAAGCCCCTTCCTCACACGTTCGAGTCCTCGTCTGTCACGCTAGCCTCGGGGGAGATCTCCGTAAAGAACTCCTCATCCTTCAGCATGCTCTGCAACACGCACACGCCACATGCAACACACACCTCCATTCAAAACGTGCTCGTCTCGTCTGAGGACTCCTGGAGAGCTGGTGTTTTACTGCAGAGCTCTGCTGAGATGCTCTCCTCGGGTACAGAGGGAGATCGTGTTGTGGCATTAATGATTTCTTACCGTCAGGTTGTTGATGCCCTCGGAGAAGGCTCCTATCTGCCTCACCGTCCCCTCAGAGTCCTCCATCTGCAGACACAAGCAGCACATTCAACCACACTTCACCTCCACAGTAAAGAATACAAATCAAATGTTAGTCACTGAGTCTGAGTTTATTGAAATGTTCTGGAACAGTCTCGGAAGAAGCAGAGGTAATGGCTGAAGGATTTCACTTGTGGTGAGGGGAGGATTTGTGCTTGTTCAGTATTCCGTCTGCATACTACATTTAAAGTTGTTAATGCCAGCCTTCTGCTCTCAGAAACTTTCTGAGACGTGCAGAAAGGCTGAGACTCAATATTCTACTCCCCCTTTTGGGAAAAACACCTAGTCTCAATATTCTCACACCCTCGTTTCAGAAACACAGTCCAAGTCCTCTTGGAGACGTCTGATGGAATCATGATTCCCACACAGACCTGTTCCAGGACGCAGAGGTCATCCTCGTAGATCCTCAGCCCCCTCTGGAAGCTGCTGTTCTTGGGCATCTCCACGTCCATGGGGCAGACATACTCGTCGCTGTCCTCCTGGCGTTTCTTCCGCAGGGTCCCAAAGCTGCCGAACGACAGTCTTCTGGGCTGGGGGGGGTCAAGACAGGGAGGGGTCAGTCAGAGACGGAGGCTATAGACTAGTGAGTTTGAGACCGCTTTTTTTTTTCTTCTACTGCCTGGGACCAGGGGTGAACATATTACCATGGAAACCCATCATGCCCGTATTTTCTTGATTTTAATTGGTTGTACAATGTTAATAATAAAAAGGAAAGATGAAGCAGCCATCTGTTCAAAGCAGTGAAGCAGCTCCAGGACTCGTACAGGCGTCAGCCCTCAACCAGCACTCGCTCTGACTCCTCCCACCCCGAGGGTCAGACAGGCCACATGATTGACCTCTAGGCCTGCTTACCTTGACCTTGGCGGTGGCGGTGAGCACGGCGTAGTCGGGGTGCTCCAGGCACTCCTGCTTCAGCCTCTGGGCCTCGGAGCCGATGAGCAGCTGGAAGTGCGTGGCCAGGTGGCGTCTCAGCAGGGTCTTGTTGGGGGGGATGTTCAGCAGGAGCGCCAGGGTCTCCACGTTGAATCTGGGCTCCAGCACCTGAGGCGGAGCACACGGGGTCACGGGGCTGGTTCTATTCTGTGTTGCTGTCGCCACCATTCAAACTGTATTTTTAGTTCTGTAGTATTTGGCTGCAGCTACTGGCATTCAGACTAAACATTGGGTTTCTTAGTCTGTCCTAGACCTGCTTTCATTCAAAATGGTATATTCCATTTCTTCTGTCCTGTCTCGCTGTGTTACCATGAGCCCCCCGTGCACGCCGCTGCCCCGCAGGTTGGGGGCGTACTCTGCTAGGTCCACCGAGCGCAGCCACTCCATCACCCTGTGATTGGTCCACTGGGAGATCTCGGCAGGAGTGACGTTGTTCTAGACAGAAGAAAGGGGAGGGGAGGGGGAGACATGTAGTCTATATAATACTGTGTGTAGTCCTTGTACACATCTCAAAAAAAGGAACAGGCGATGATAATGACAGGTATTTAGTTCCATCGTGTCGGACCTCGTCAGAGGGGCGTCGTCGGAGGCAGTTTGGCTCGTAGAAGTTGAGGCGGAGGACCTGGATGGCTCTCTTGATGCTGAGGTGGTGGAACACACTGCCCACCTTCAAAGACAGCAGGTCATCCTGGAGAGGGAGAGGTCATGGTCACAACTGGGAGAAAAACATGCATTGAAAGCAGGCAGCGAGGATGTGCTTAAGAGAAGGATACAAATGGTACAAGATGGAGGGTTGGACTCACCACAGTCATGAAGTGCAGCATGCGCCCGTCAACGCGCCCCTCCTCAAACTGGCTCTTATACTGAGGCAGGCCTATGTCATCAAGCCACCCTGAGGGGAAAAAAGTGGCCCAATGTTGACGTAACAAAATGCAAAGACGCTTCAGCAGCAATGATATGTGCAACACATCCAAGCACGTCCTATAGCGCATGTTTGATGGTCAAAATCCTACTGAAACTCAAGTTAGGGCGTTCACTCACTGGTCACCCAGTTGTGGTCCAGAAGGCCCTTGAGGTCGTCCTCCTCTGAGCCCAGGGACTGCAGGGCCAGCAGCAGCTTCTTCCTGTGAAGGGGGTGTTTGAGTCCCAGCTCCTGGAGGGACGTGTCAGACAAGATCACACATCCAGATGGACACCACATAGCTACAGCTAACACATACTATACTAACGTGCTATGGTTACATCGTTTCTACAGTGTATAGCATGTTCGCAGACCCCCCCCCCCCCAGGTTCCCCAAGGGCTTCCCATGCCGCCCCCCCCCCCCCCTCCCCCAAACAGGGCCCCCCAGACTGCCATACCTTCTCCAGGTCGTGCTGTGAGGCCTGCAGCAGGGTGTGTCCTGACCGGATCCATCCCTGGGCCTGGGCCATGTGCAGACCCAGACCCTGCTCCTGCAGCCACACACACACCTGCTCTTTAGTCCACCGAGCAAAAGGCACCTCCACGTCACTGGGGGTTCAGGGCGAGAGGTCAGTACACGCTGACAAACACCTTCTCCCATGCATCTTGTCGAATCATCCGGCGGGAGGCTCCACCTACTTGGCGCCATGGTGCAGGTCACGTGACCATCCGAGACGGGGGCCCGCGGTGGCCCTGACTCCTCCCCTCTTGAACTCCGTCTCTGCCTCGTCCAGGTTGAAGGAGGTGGAATGACTTCTCCTCAGCCTGTGTGGACAAGAAACATCCATAAGTATAACATAAGGAATGTAATGTTTAAATAGCGAAGGTAAAAGTGAAGCTAAACCAAGGAGTGCCTGCTCGAGTATCATTACTAGTATGGTCAAATGTTAAGGAATCGAGAAGGAAAAAAAGTGAAGGAGGGGGGGGGGGGGGGGGGGGGGAAGGAAGGAAGGAAACTTGTCTCACCTGCCAAAGAACTTCTTGAAGCCTCTGGCCTTCTTCTTGCTCTCGGGCGAGGCAGGTAGGTTGTGGTTGCCCCCTCCCCCCTGGGTCGTCCGGGGCGGAGCCCCCGCCAGGTCCAGGTGTTCCGTGCCCTTTCTCTCTGTCTCCGCTGTAAAAACACACCATGAGAACCACAGCAACACCTAGCACCTCCCACCACCGCGGAGAACAGCGCAGGCTGCCAATATGGTTCCAGGACTACAACTAAGATGGCCACCACCACCACGATAAAGATGATTCTAGGACAACCCATGGCCACCGCCACCACTATCAACATGATTTTAGTACAACAACTCTGATGGCCACCACCACTACAGCACAACACACCAAGCCAGCCACACGGAAGCGCCACAACTCCATCCGCACATGCAAAGGATGGATCGAAGAAACTTCTCACTGACATTGAGAGCATTTCTAGGCTGTAGGCTCAGAACTTAAAGGACAAACGCAGCATTAGGCAGCGTCATTGCAGATGGTGTCGCGTCATGGATAAAGGACAGCTGGATATGATTTAGTGAAGGCAGAGTTCAGCGGTAGGACTTGTCACACAAGCACAACTGTCCACAAAGGACAACTGTCCACTTGTTTGATACAAGTAAAGGATTGAAATAAAGAGAAAGAAAGTCATGTAAAAGAAAAAAAAACTGGAGAAAGAAAGGAAGGTTGATATGCTCAGATTCTAACACAGAAGTGTGACCATACAACCTGAATCATATATATATAGTTAAAATATACAACTCAAAATGTCAGTATTTAATTTGCCCTGGCCATGGGTAGTCAGGTTGATAAGTCTCACTCCTGTGTCAGTATCCCTGCACACATCCAGCTGTGTCATCCTGAGCTGCCAGTCTGCACGCCTGGCCCTCCTGTAGACACCAGGGGGCGCTACCACACTACTGTACCTAACGTTGGTGCACTGGCACTCCGACTGCGGTCTTCACATCATACAGTAGCAACCATGGAAGGTGTGTGTGTGAGGGAGAGAGAGGACAGAATGGAAGGAGAACACAACGTGATGATGATGGAGATGGATACGCCGACAGAAAGACAACGACGACAAACTGACGCACACACATAAACACACCTGAAATGTGTGACAACAGCATGGTGACACAGTACAACAGATTTTGTACAGAGACGTAATCCTTTGACACGACATCCTGACAGACCACAGACTTGGTGGAGACACTCACCCAGGTTGGGGCTGCTAGCGGTTCTCTTGCCTCCACGCATCTTGAAGAAGCCTCGCCCAAAAGACGAGCGGGCCTTCTTGGACCCAAAGCTCTCATCCCCTGAGGTGTTTGCTTTGGAAAGCGAGGTGGATGAGGGACTGGACTCCTTGGTTATGCTCTGCAAACACAGAAAACGGACCTGCAGCGTGAGTCTTCACTGCTGCTCCTTTTCTCAGTTCTCTTGCTATCTCAGCCACATGTAATTGAACCAGCTGCCTCAATTAACAACTCCAATTGAACATGATGCAGTTCCAGCTTTCAACCATTAGGTGGCACCAGTGTAATTATAACCATCCGACCCAGAACTGAGGAATTTGTTCTGAATGCTGATCCATTCTGACAGTCATTCATCCAGAGATGAAGAGATCACTCAGTCGAGTGGAGGGGCTCAGTGACTCAGTTTTCCATGCCAGGGATATATTATATCTTATAACATGCCTTCTGCATGACTAGACTGTGTGTGTTTCATTTCCTGTCCTGTTTTAACCACGGGAGTTCAAGTGGTCCGTGATAGAAGCTCTAGTGTGATGTCAAGGTGGATAAATGTGAAAAATATAAAATAAGTTCAAAGTGTTACACAGGAAGCCTTAGTTAAGGTTAGACAATCTAGGTAACTCACTATCCTGTTATCTGAGTGCGCTCCAGTCTTACCTGCTCAGTACTGCTGGTTATGTGGCTGGTACTACTCGACTGATGGACGTCTAGGGGGCTGGAGGAGAGGGACAGTTGGTTGAGTCTTAGACATGTTTAGATAGTGTACAGAGAGAACGAGACAGAGGGTCAACACGGGGTGTGGAGAGTGTGTGAGCGGAGGGGAGTGCAGCCCCAGGCCAGGCGTTACCTTTCTGGGGTCAGGGTTCGGGTCAGGGCCTCTGTGCGGTTCTCCTGCTCATCATCTGAGAGCTCTGTGATACAGGGGACGACCTGCACCACATTCAAAGATCCGAAATAGGAGAAATAATCAGTGCATGGCTCCATTACAGAATGTGCTCCTTTCGCAGAACATAGCTGAGAATCTCATTCACTTTCCCTGCTAAAGTAATATCCAAAAGGCAGGACCTCTTGAACTCCAACATTCCAGTGAGAAATTCTGGGAGTTTTTTGGGGAGGGGAGGGGTGGGGGCTGAAATGAGGTTTTGGCCAGGAAGCCCAGAGTCTGGGGTGCATCCTGTGTGTGGGTTGTTTCAACATGGGGGTGTTGTTTACCTCGGCAGGCCTCCTTCCTGCCTCCGCACACTCCTGCAACACCAGCATGGCCCTGTCCATTTCCATGGCGACGTGAATGGACGGCGATGCGTCATCTGGGATGTCGTCGTAATCGTTTTCATTCAACTTCTCTGTGTGTGTGTGTGAGGAGGGGAAGACGTGTTGATTGTTAAACAAACCTGGTGACCATGGGACCCCAACACACCTATTCAAGTTTCTCATAATCAAATCTCTGACTAACACCCAACTTATCCAGCAGCTCACCTTTCACCAGGTCCTGGACCATCTTGTAGCGTGTGACTGACTCCTGAAGCTCCTCAATCCTTTGCTCCTATTGACAACATTATAACAAGGAATCTATTAGTTGGATAGATCATATAAAACACACTCCTCAGAAAACAAATGTTTCTAGTATATTTTACACTAGAAACATCTGTTTTCTGAGGAGTGTGTTACAGCTAAGGGGATACAATTTCAAAAGGAACTCGTAGTGCAGTTGACCTTCTCAGTATTGGCTGTCACGAGGGACTCCAGCGCTCTCTTCATCCTCATCATCTCGGCATCTGGAAGACAGGAGCATTCCCGTCAGTGAGCGGGCACATTCCCCATTCCTGAGCCATGTTGGCTGAGAGCTGCACAAACCCTCCACGACCGTCTCATCTTACTGTAAGTATAGCTCAGGATACTGTATTTACAACATCTTTCAAACGCCTCAATCTTCTCAGAGTCAAAAAGCATTCCTGTAGAATAGCAGGTGATAAGGCTGTCAGCAGAGGGCTGAGGGGGTGAAAGATCATGTATAAACATGAGCGGTATGGAGCCTGCAGACAGATATGGTGGACAGGGTGGACGGCACAAACAGGCCCCTGTATGAACTTCCCAGGGCTATGGACCACTGTAAATCTCTGTGTGTGATTATTGTATGTCAGAAGAGGTATTCCCCCCTCTTTTAGGGGGAAATTTCCCTACTTATACAGCATTTCGATGAAGATATACATCATTGCTCAAAAACAGCGGTTAGTTACAGAAGAGGTTTCAATGGAAGCGGCAGTAATGTTGGAATGTGATGAGCTTCTTGCCACATCACATTCTTCTTCACAACCACACTGTAATATTATCACCAGAACATCCACAATATATGAAGATTCCAGAAGACAGATCCTATCCTTCAGGGCCACCCTCCCTTCCTCCACACACACACAAACACACACACACACACAAACCTCTGTCCCCTCCATCTGTCCTGTCCAGACTCAGGACCCCTGGCCTGCCCTCGTCCCTGAGTGTCCTCAGTGCCTCCTCCCTGCCCTCCAGCAGCACCTGCAGGCTCTGCAGCTCCTCCTGTGGGACCAGATAACACCTCAGTGACCATCCTGACCCACACCCCAGCTGGACATCCAGCTGGTTTGAGGCACCATTAAAACCCTGGGTGTGACCAGGAAAGCAAAAAAGGTGCAAAAACACCAGGTGATTGTTTCAGACTCGCACAGCTGCTGGACGTTCCACAGCAAACGTGTCCCAGGTGGACCTGACTGGACCTCTTTGAAAACAGGTCATCCATAAGCTGGACCCTGTCTGCTCGCTTCATTTAGCCTGGAGGACTGAGATCCTCTGTGAAACTACGATAACATCCACAGCAACAGTACGCATGCCAAGGCGAGAGAGCAGAGAGGATTAGTTTGTTGTGAAAACTTCTACTTAGCTTACATGGCGGAAGTGAGAGGCAGAGAGCAGAGAGGGAGGGGCAACAGAAAGGGATTGTTTAGTAGTCCTTGGGGAAAGGCCAAGAGAGGAAGTTCCTGGGCTGGAGACTGAAGCTCTCCTCCCCAGCGACAGTGAAGCTGATAGGGCTCCACCTTCAGGGCCAGACCCGAGGGGCGGAGGGAGGAGGAGGGGATGAGAGCAGAAAAGGGGGGGGAAAAAGTCTGAAAGAAAGAACATTACGTGGGTAAAGAGGGAAAGGGATGGTGAAGAGGTTTTAGACTTCCACAATTACACAGTGCTTTATGCGAGATGAACCAGTGGAAAACAAAATGTAATTAGAAAGCACCACTGGCCAAGCCATCGTGGTTGATCAAATGTGACCAGATGGCCTTCTACTGTCCTAGCAGCCCTGGGTGACCTCCAGTGGTGCCATACTCACTTGGGTACACTTGAGTTTCTTCTCACACTGCAGTCTTTCATTCTCCATATCGGTCACCCTGAACCGCAGATCTGTCACTTCCTGGTACAGACCCTGAGGGGAGAGGAGACTGGAGTAACCCAGGCATTGAAAAAGGCACTTTGCGGATATAGTATGCGGATAGTTTTGTTGTGTGAGGGAGGAGGGAGAACAACAAAAACAAGATGAATAATAAATATCTATTGGTTAGTGGAAGAGGTGAGTGACTGCTTGTGTAATGAATCCGTAGACAAGTTACGGTCTTCAAGAAACTGTCACAGTAAATAACCATGGTACTGCTTTCCTTCCATTCAGGGATATCGCTGGGTGGTGCACCTTGGAGCAATTACCACGTAAACAGACCCTCTATGTATTATAATTTATGTAATTGCAGCAGCAAGGCGATTTAAACTGTATATTTAAACAAACCTAACGGCCGCATTGCAGCACGGCAGATATTACAGAAATACATTACACTCTGGGGGGGTGTGATTTATAGCTGAATTAGAACCAGCTGGGGACAAAAGAAGCATTAAATCTGTGCTAGACGCTGCCTTTCCACCCGAGCCTGCACCCTGCAGCTTACTGTGTCTGAAACCCACACACTGGGAAGGCAATATCCTCCCAGCACTGGCCCAGGCTTGCATGGAGATGGAGAGAGTGGAAATCTTGACTCTGCCTCTTAGGAGAGGAGAGAGAGGGATGGAGAGATGGGGGGAGAGAGAGAGAGTGTGAAAGAGAAAGCAAGAGAGAGGGGAGAGAAGGGAGGGCAGGAAAGAGGGAGCAGAATGACTTTATGAGGTGAAATGGTCTGCAGGAGGAGGTGGGTGTTTTAGAACGCTCTGTCCCTGTCAGCTGAATCCACCCTGCTAGTGCATTGTGGATCGCGGAGCAGGGGAGCTCAAATGAAACAAAATAGCCTGCGTGTATGTCCCCAAAATGTTCGGCAACAAAGAATTGACAGAGGAAAAAAAATACATTTGGCTCCTTCAAGTAATATCAAAACCATTTTGTGTGTGTGCGTGTGGGTGTGTGTGTGTAAGCGTGCGCATCTGCGTACCTCACTATCCCTTTTGTCTCTTTCCATAGCAACCAGCTTCAGTTTCAGACTGGAGACCTCAGTCATCAGCTCCAGCTTGTGTGTCTCTAGGGCTGTGCGGCTCATCACCTCCTGCAGCAACACACAGGGCACACAACCACAGGACGACACCACGCCACAGCTCAAAACAGACGCTTATACCCATGAAACATACTTTATCTAAATGTGGTCATTTTATGGCAAACCGTGATTGGGATCATTTTAAGGGTATTCAGATGAGGTCCCTCAAATCATGAGCCACTGAGCAACACAGCTGTTGTTCCTGCTGTTGCGGACCTCCCCACCTGTTGCAGCAGCTCCTCTGTGGCGTTGAGCTTCTCTCTGTGTTCATCCAGACACATGTCCAGGTCTCGGATCTTCTCCCCCTGCACCTCCACCTGGTCCGTCAGCACGCTCACCTGCGCGGGAGGACCCACATCCACCGTGCATGCATGACCACGTCATTACAGACAAAACAGAGTCAATAGAACCTGAAAGTTAGACTGGTCAAGAGGAACAAGAGAGAGCTCCTCTCGGTACATTCGGGTTAAACTGTAAAAGTATCACCGGTGTTGTATTTCCTATCCACTTCCTGTTTACTAGCCGGGCTGGTCACACACCTGCAGAACGAGACATTCCTTGTCGCTCTCCAGGCGAGAGAGGCGCTCCTGGTAGACGGCGTCTAGGGAACCCACTGAGCCGTGGCCGTTAGTCTGGAAGACACACACACACAGGCTCCATCACACACACACACACAGGACTAATATACAATCAGATCTCACTCATTCACGCACAAACAAACAGCAACCTTGCACTTCCTCGAACTGAACAATCCTACATGTTGACAATATAGAGTATATTGAAGGTGCCTTAGCTGCCTAATGACCTTGGCCATTATAGACCAACTATTAGCATATTTCCTTTTCCAAGGGACACACACAGAGATAAGCAGTTTAACAACAATGTTTTCCCAAGAACAGGATCACGTGGATGGCCTTCGGTTCACAGCCCTCTAGGTGAAGACAGAGAGAGGGATGCCACGTGAACCCGGATAGAGGAATGACATGTGAAGGTCAATCACCCCCTCACATGCAAGTGATTTGTGTTTGAAGTGGAAATCAAATCAGAACTCAACTCTCCTCAGATTTCACACATGGAGAGAGCAGGAGTCTCACAAAAGGAAAAGAAAAACGGAAGGGAAGGGGGAGACTCACAAACACTTAAACTCACAATGAATCATCAGCAGTTTAGTGGAAGGAAACTTTTTTTCAAGCACGACTCAGCTGCATAGACACTCGATCAGTCACAAAGCATGCCGTAACACAATACTCACACACTCACTGCCGTCCGGCGGGGGAGAAAGAGGTTAGGACTGAGAGACACAAGGCAGATCCCAGCAGAGCCATGTGCAGCCAAAAACAACTCAAAACTTTCTAAAAGTCTGTGGCAGTAACATATCATTGGTGGACGACTGAAACCAATCATTTCTGATGTTATTGCTGTATGGCTGTGGATCAGTTGCTAATTTGGCACAAAAGGTAAGCACAGTACAATTACAACCCATATTTGACAAGTAGACCACGTTTCCTTGTGGTGACTGGTGTTCGGACAGAGCAAGGCCGCCCCCCTACCATTCGCCCCTGCAGCCACCCCACGAGTCCTTCCGCCGTGGCGTGGGGCACCTGGCAGCGCAGGCCCTCCCTCTCGTCCGCGTCCATCAGCTCTAGCGCCCCCCGCAGGTCCTCCAGCAGATGCAGGGCCCGCAGGCTGCCCAGGAAGGGAGAGGTGGGCGACTGGCAGTCAAACAAACCGTTGGAATAGTCCATGGCCTTGGATCCTGGGAGGAGGGGAGAGTGGGAGGGAGAGGGGGTGGAGGTGAGGACAATGCAGACATCCAAACACCCGTGCAAACCCCTTCAATCATGTGGACTAATTGACCATCACCAGACGCCTTTAGCTCAGGTCAAATGGGTTTCAGAATGTATGTTATTATATTTAATGGCATTCATTCTAAAAACAACAAAAGACCAACCAAGTATGTGTCTGTGCTCGCAGCACAAGCCTGTCTACTGGACCAGTGCTCCCTGCTCTCATCATCTGAGACACCATCTGTCAACCTTTCTAAATGTCAACCTTCATAAAGATGTAGGACTCAAAAAAAATTATAATAAATAGATGGGAAAATAAACATGTGCAGAATTCTATAAATATACACAGAGGATGGTCTTCACTCCAGCGGCAGAGCAGAGATAGAACACTTGTTTCTGTGGTAACAGGAGGGGGGTGAGGGGGCCGGGGGTGTAACGTGACCAGCCATCTTTCTTCCGATGGAAAGGTTGATGCTATAATTAGACAAGTCAGCGGAAAAGTAGGGGATGTCTCAAACCTGATTGTTTCTGCTTATCTGGACATGGAAACCAAACCAATGCCTCTACACAGATATGTCAGAATATCTCAACCAGAGAAGTATGGCTTGACTACCATATTCACCATTTTCTGCTGCCAGTGAAACAATGGAAAATCTAGTGGCAGTCTGAAGGCAGTGGAAGGTTGTGGGGGTGGATACTATGGTCTACTAACATCCTGTGAACACTCACATTGAGCAGTCTTCCTAAGGCACTCATTAAGAAGAAGCAGCATCAGTACATTAGATATAAGGGTGGAATATTAGCTGAGAGAAACTACACACCAGCACTGATTTCCTGTTTCATTGTTAAGTATTGAAGAGGGATTTGACGGACAGATAACTGAGTGTGTGCAGCTTGGGTGTGCAGAAGTCTCTTACCTGCTATGATCCCATCCATTTGCTCCAAGGCCGCTGCCAACATCTCGCTGGCATCAGACATCATCTTCACCCCACTGTGCCCATGAAAGGAGAACAGATGGGAGTGTTAGTTTCATTATCACACAGGAGCGGAGAGACAACAGTGCATATTGCCTCTATTCTCCTCGGACTACTGACTGCACTCTTGCTAAGAAACCAGGGTACAGCTTGCAACCTATTTAAACAGAACAGAAGAAATGGCATCACTAGCCAAGTACAAAGCAGGTTATTAGGCTAGTCCCACGCAGGCAGTCCCAGACACAGAGTGGGCTCAGACTAGACTCACCCTGTCAGCAGATCACCCTCAACCAGACCACAGAGTGAACAAACCTAAACACACAACCCTGTGTTTGTGAGCGATTCTGAACCTTCAAGGTCAGAGTACAGCTTCGCTGATCAGAGCCTTCTTGGGACTTCCTGTGATGTCCCAGAGCTGCAGTCTCGGTCCATAACTTGGTGATAATAGGCCTGGTGCTGAAGTCAGTGGTGCAACCCTAGGATTTTCCCGTCTGTTTGAGATGGAACAGGATGTGGCGGATTTCCATGTCTTGGGTGATCAAGTGTAATTACAGTTCATGGCAGAGTGAATCTGAAGAGTGAAGGATTGCCTCGGTCTTTATAATTAATACTGGGCTTTGATAAGGAAGTCCAACAGGAAATTTGAAACTAATTTGTCTGGTATTTTTGTCAGGGGCATTGTGGCAGGATAGAATACTGTTATTTATTTACAGTTTTTACATTAGTAGGAAACATTCCTGACAATATACTGTTCTGATATTAGAAGCATTTGTTAATGGCAAATTTAATAAGGCCTTATACATATTACTATGGTATATTGATACATACTGTTTATATCAATCAATCCATTGGAAAGATTAGCATTGCTCGTGTAAAGATAGTGTTCATAAATACATTTTAATTGAACTGTGTCGACTAGGTATCACTTGTTTTCATCTAGGTTCCTATTTTCACTGCAAACAACATTGTGTAACACCTTTCAAATGCCAGCTCCACAGGCCACATTTCTTTTCAATCCCTTGGCAACCAGTTTGTTCCCCTTTGGAAATTAAACACCACAGCTGAGAGCATATCATATAATGTTAATCTATTACATGTTTTTCTCTTTCAGACAAAACAGGTCTAGCTGATCAGGTGGGAACAACACCAGAGTCAGGCAATAATGAAAAACAAGAGAAGACTAATGAAAAACAAGGATGAACGTAGTCAGTAGTGACAGTACAAGTCAAACAAAGATTAGCTTGATGACATGTTCCTTATAACGCCAGAGCCCCTCACCATCACCCCAACCCCCCCCCGGTAGCCGTTTCCCACCCAGGGCATGCTGGTCAGTGACCCAGCAGTCGTGGGATGGGGGTTGTGGGTCTTATCAGGAATAATGTTGCTATTCTCCCTGCGATCCTCCTCCCAGCGCATGATGGTATGACTGGAATGCCAGCCTTCCAAAACAACGCTGGACGGCGTCCTACCCAACCCTCTGAATGCCAGATCCACTTGGAGATGTCACATGCTTCCATTCACTGGAGATTTATTTTAATCACAACACTAGTTTATATCAAGCTCATTGAATCAGCGAAAAGTGTGAGAATGCCCAAAGAAGAAAATGTAATCCTTAGGGGATTTAGGATATAAAAAAGTGTTTGACTCTCAGGTTTTCCACGATGGAACCCAGAGTTAAACCCATTGGACAGGTCGTGGCCCTACGTGTGGAGGAGGAGTACCGCCCGTAAGCCCAGTATTTCCCCCTTCGGCTGGCTAGCCTCAGGGTTAGGAGTTTGGTTGAGATCGGGTGGGGGGGGGGGGGGGGGTTGCCTCACTTCCATTCTCCCCCTGGGTCAGAGAGTCACACTCAGCAGGGTAGAAAAACCATAAGACCATAAGGGCATAATTACAGCATGGACTCCATTAGAGGCTGAGGGAGCCTGAGTGTTCATGAATCAAGTCTTTTGTGTGCCCTTGTTCAGTCATGGGCCCTATGGGCAACATGGGTTAAGGTTTCCTCTGAAATACAGCCTTGCTCACGTAGCAGTACAGTTACCCAGCCCCATAAACACATCTCTAATTGAGCCAGCTGTGGAACTGCAACTGAGGAAGGAGTTACGAATGTGGAAGCTGGAAACAATGCCAGGGTTATTAAAGAACCAACCACAACACTGTGTTGGATGGAGTACTACGGAATTGTGAAACCAGACGATTTTTCAGTTACTAAGACAATCGGACTATAAAACGTTACTAGAAGGTACCGCAGCTGCAGAGGCAAGACAACCTATTTTGAAACGCAGGGTGGACGTGAGCCACAGGGGTTCTCCTTAGGAACGAGTGGGTTTTCCTCGGTTCTCCCGCCTGATGGAAACCCGGCCCAGTCTCTCACTAGGGAAGCTTTGTTTGGTCAGCTGCTTGTCTCACTCCCTGAAGGGAAAACTGAAAACTTGGCTGCTTTTCCAAATGGAACAGCGGTTTTTAGAATCCAAACATTTTAGTTCTCTCCTTGGGATGCTGAAATAGAGGTTAGAGCCGTGTGAATGATGAGCAGCATCAAGTAGGTTTGAATTTTAGACTTTATTTAGCCTACTTCAGTAGGCCTGATGCTTCTATGAAACACAACAGTAGAAGTATTCCAGATGTTTGTTACTACAGATACATTGGGAGTGGTGAGGTCTCAATGTCATTAGATATCACATTACTTCTTAACCCCTTTTTCCATTAGATTCCTCCAGTGTCTCCCAACTTAAAAGAGGTCACAGTGCCCATGGGACCAATACAATAGCATTAGTTGTTTTGGTCATATGGAGTCAATCTTAAGTTAAGGCATGATGCTGGTTTTCATGTAAATGCTCTTTGAATTGAATCAATTTATTAAATTAACAAATCAAAGTAATCATGTGGGCACATACACTTTCACGGTAATGCTATTTGAAATACCCCTTTTATTCTAGGCCAAATGGCACAGAAAAACAATACTGGAAATTGGCAGTGAAATTATCCAATTCCTTCACATAAACTCAATGAGCCAGTAAAATATAGCCTAGCTTTATGATGTCAGATGGAGCAAAGACTTTCCATTTTAGTTACATCACCCAGACACTGGAAGTTTCATCCAAAATCAGTTGGAAACCACAGTCTCCACAATGGAAGCGTCATGGTTATCTACCCAGTCTCCCAAAGCAGTCGGCCAGTTTGAGCTGTTTCTGAGTCAGTAGTTTCAGTAGTATCCACCCGTCACTCTGGAGCCGTTTAAGGTGTTGTGTGAGATATTGGTCTGGTGCCTGGCTCGGGCTCCTCCAGAACCTGCATGAGTACAACCAGGGTGAGGGGGAGGATTGCTCTACTCCCTTGGGCTTCCTCCAGATGTGGTCCAACTAGGGGCAGTAATACTGGCACACACACACCACTTATCCCTGAAGCTTGCGAAAATAACTAAATCTTACAGACGGCTTATCATTCACCTAGAAAAAGCCTTTGTGAGCACAAAACCATTATGGAAAACAAGCAGGTAGGAGATCCAAACATCAAAAGAGGTTTACAGGTAGAGGTATACACTAGACAAAACATTAAAAGGAAGATTCTTTTTTTTGCAAAATTATAAAGAGTGAGTGTGTAGGAGTTACTATGGTTTATTTATATAGTTTGACATCAACCAGATGTAGGGATATGGAGGGGGAGGAGCGTCTCACTCAGAAAACACACAGCTTGACCCACTGATGAGGTGCACACACACACACACTGCCACTTGTTTGAGCACACAAGTTGCACAGACTCAAGCTATTCACATCACGATCCATTGGCAGCACAGCAGCGGAGATTCAGCCTCTCTAGAGACGTGTCCTTCAGAAACAAGCTCACACATTTGTCTCCCCAATGTGATACAACGAAACAAGCTCATAAACCACTGCCTCAAGCGTCTACTTAAAACACCCCATTCAACAGAACTCATCTTTGTGGCCTAGTATGTTTTGTGTATGTGTGAGGTGGCCAAGATGGACCTTGTTGTCACGGTCTGTGAGGTGTCCAGTTCCAATAGAGACGTCCCCCCTGTCTATGGCCACCAGTCTCTCTCCTCTGTAGCCAGAGCCAGTCACAGCACACAAAACAGCCCTTTGTCCTCGACAGAGTCACATGGTAAGTGAGGGATAGTCATCCCAAGGTGCCAGCGTTGTTCCACGTGCCTGGGCTGGATCCCAGACAAAAACAGAGAAAAGGCATGGCGTGCGCGGCACAAGGACTGAACAATGTCTCCTGTAAACAAGAGAGCAGTGAGGGGGGGGGGGGGATTGTCTGAGATCTGGCTGCTACTACGGACTGGCTTTGTGTAAAAAGGGGCTATCTGTATCTTGCTTGCCTCTGTATGAGTCTCAGTGTAAGGTTGAATTGTAGATTTTCTGGGCGTTTTAATGAGCTTTGTTGCAGGCTTTAAGAAAAAGCATTGTATCACTTTCCATGCAGTAGTTAAACACACTGTTGACTCTGCAGTTCGGTTCAAATGCCCCGCACAATTGAATGAACAAACTAAAACTAAAACAATCAGTAGAGGCTTCATGTTTAAAGGCTGGCAAACGCAACCTCACACAAAACAACCTTCACCTTGTTCTGACAGGAAGTACTTCCTGACACGTGTTTGAGAAACGTCTTCCTTTCAGTCAGTGCCTCTTTTCCCAGCTACTCCTGGTTTTTCTCAGACAGTATTCTTTTGTTGAAACAGGAACTACTTTCCTGGTGCGAGGAATTTTCACAATTTGCATTTTAGATGGATATTACTATGCAAAAGTGGAAGCAAGAATTTCAAATTTGCCATGGAACAAAGAAGTTTCACATGAAAATGTCAAGTACTTGGGTCATTTCAACTCCAACATCACCAAAACAATATATTCAGTGTGCCCATTAAGGGTTACGCCCAGAAGCCATCCTGCCTCTCAAAATACTGCACCGCAGAAGTACTACTGCAGAAGTATGTATGGAATGCATGGTAAAATCGACAGAAAGTTGGGCAGTATGGTGAATTTGCCTCACAGCAAAAACACTATGTGAACTACATTTGTTGCACACAGTATTTTATGATGTTGTACAGCATGACTTTCCAGCCTAAGCACTGAACACAGTCTGGACAGATTCTGACTGACAGCATGCCCAGCAAACTAAGCCCTTTAACAATGAGAAATGTTAGCACAACATTGTGTACAAAGGTGTTCAAAGAGTGTTCTGAATTCGGAAGCACTTACTTCAAAGAAAACATTCAGACAGGTGACATGGCATTGCATTCAACTTGGCTGGAGATCATAGTATTTATATTATTTTCACTATCAGAAGCACTTGCTGTTAAATCTTTGAATCTGACTTAACTAAACATAATACATTTTATACCAGGTAGGGTGAAAAACGATACCCTTTACCTCAAGAAAGTCTGATACAGTTACAAACTTTTACTGTGCTTCTTTTCTTGCAGGTGGCACTTGCATATAGCCACTCAAAACAAACAAACAAGTGTAGTCAGAGTGAACCTGAGTCTTTGTCTTTTGCTATGCTTTAAACCTTCTCGAGACCCGGGAAACTTAAAGCCAAAACACCTCCAACGTCATTATGAGGAAAATCTCCTTTGTGAACAGTACAATAGATAGATTTAGACGCAAGTATCCGTATGCATCGCTCAATGAACAAAACTGCAACAATGAATCCATGCGTGTTCCAGGATACAAAGACATCAAAGCGTTGAACACGAACCATAGTCTCTGACTAATTACTGACAGTTGTGCAGCCAAGTACTGTATGAGCACAATGGTCGCAAAGTTAACAATTCGGTTATTTTCATCTGTTTAAACTAAAAAGCTATTACTGTAACCGCCTTAAGAAATCTCCACACCTTAACATGCAGGTAACTAATGGTAGGTATGGTCAAATCAAAAATAATGTCCAAGGTCTCAAGTTTCGAAATTATAACTTTTGACATTCAACACTTACCTGACAATCAAATAACCTCAAAGAAGCAGGATCCTGTAAAGGCCGACCTTCCTGGTAATCCAAAGGTTAACTTTTCAGCGATCACTCGCGCCGTACGTAACACCTTTCCAATGAAGTTGCATAGCGAATTCCCAACTTCCAGAACTTTGAGGAATACTGGGATTGTTCGGGGTGAAAGCTCTACGCGCATGCGTTGACTCAGGCCAATCACAAACCCCCATGGTTGTTTGCCAACCTAAAATCGAAATTCCGATCATTTGGTCACTGACTCCAAAGCCTAAAAAATAAGCCTGTGGTTTATGTACATGTTAACTGGAATTAACATGTAGATGAATTTGATGTGATAATCTCATGTTAATGTAATTTTCTAAATAATTCTGTCTACCCTAGACAGAATTATTGATGGTTGAGAAACCATCTATTTAGCAACAGATGGAGTGTCAAGGCTCATTCTGAGTTATGAGAAGGGAAGGGTGTGCTTGGTACAGTACGGTATTTTGTCTACTTTGACAGTTAATGAGCACCAGCTGTCATCAATTACTGCTGAGATCCTTCATGTAAAATTATGTGACCATTTAGATTTATAATTCCAAATGACTTCACATCATTTTTACACTTAGACTTAGATGACATTAATAATATTAATGTTATTGTTTTATAAATTAAAGTATTAATCTATATTCTGCAGAAGATTGGCCCACATTTTACAACCGATCCTTGATTTAAGTCTACTGTATGTCTTAACCAATATGTCACAGAGAAACAAATTCCTAATGTGATTAATTCCACATGTTGATCACCTTGCAGAGGGGGTGGCTCCATTTTAACTTTGGGCAAACTGTCAAATACATTTCCTGTCAACAATCAGCACAGCCTTTGGCTGGATCCTTGTCGGAATTTCAAACAAATCTGGAATTTGACAAAATATTTTTAATACTTCTTCCTGAGACTCTTCCTGGAATTAATAATAGTTCATTAATGCAAGTTTAGACTAATGTGAATTATATACATTTGTTACAGGCAAAGTGAAATTTAAAATATCATTAGCATTAAAAAAGCATGTTTTTATTAAGTGTGGTTTCAATGATCTAAAAGTGCTCCTAGTGCTCGCTCTGATTCAGTAAAGGAAACCCCTCTGAATGGCTACAGTACTGTAAAGGACGACAATTAGCAACAAGTCTACCAGTAGGTGGAGCCAGTGCTGTACTGTTACTCAGGTTAAGTCTCTGTTTCAGAACATGCATGCACCTGTGTTTGCCTATCTTGAGACACAACTTGCCTGTTCCAAACAACCACTGCTAAACTGTGTGCCACAATCTTTCAGGGACTTCCATGATTTGTGTAAAAGTGCAGTGAATCACTAAGATAATATCAGAACCACCAAAGGCCTCGTTGGACCGTTCAGAAAAGATCTACACAAATGCCACCCTATGTAGTCTTAACTGCTGTATGGTTAAGAGCTGAATAGAACGTTCCTCTCTGTTCCAGCCTCGGCACCACTATGATATGAGGCTGTGGAAAGCAACCCTCAATTGAAAATAAACTTCTACACTTTCTTTGCCATTCAATATTCTACAATTCCAAGGCTGCTGTTTATTTACACTTGCTATTGAGATATGTCTGCAGAGGTTCTTGAACCTGCCAAAGTCCAGAGCTCAGTGGACAGTGTTTGAAAGCAGATCAAGAGGTTACTCCCTTGCTGCACGATGCTTTGGATAAAAATGTCTGCTGAATGATAACAGTAGCAGTACATTTGTGTTATATGCCATTTTCCTTACCATCACTTGTTTTAATACATCAGAATCAGAATACATTTAGTGTGACAGAGAAGCGTGACATCCAAATGATAGGTCATAAAATGTCTGGTTAAAGTTATCAATCTATACCATACGTTCTCATGCAATGTATTTTTTCCAGTCTATTTATTGACCCACAGTATGTGTCCCATCTAATACCAGTACATTAACACAACATGAGGTATTAATGTAAGTCAGTGAGTGTAAAAGGTTTTACCATTAAATACAAAAGAGGTAAGTGTGAACGAGTCTTACATCAGAGTGCAGATACTAACCGTATATCCACTGCCATAAAGCACCATGAGTGATGCCTACAGTGCAGTAGCTACCAGTTACTTGTACCCTAATCCTAACTGGAGCTACCAATGCCCCAGATCCAGCAGAATCAGTTAACAGAAACAGTGGGCAGTGACACAAAATGTTGAGTTGGTGCCGAATGAGTGCAGGATGGAAGCGGGCTGACTGGTGGGGACTGGAGTCAGGAGAAGCGGACTTCAACATGTGTTCATTTCTGTATTGGGGAGTGAGGGGGCGGGTTTGGGAACGGCATTTGACTTTAACACCTGTTGCAGACGTTTCCAGGATCAGCTGGTGCTCAAGTCACAGCCACCTGTTGACAATTTTGAAACATGTAAAACATCCCAGTTAGATCGGTATTAGAATGTAACCCCTTTTCTCAGTGGTAAACCTATATATGAGTTGAAATACTGTAATACATGCCAGCCAGCTTATCATAAAACATGTTTTTTAAGATGAACAAATCATGTTCAAGTGAAACACGAACCAAATAAGGAAATACTTTGACTGCTCAGTCACTTCAGGTCTAGGTGTAATGTCCAAGGACTCCACAGTTTGTGAGTATGAAAGCAAACAAAAAACATTCTCTATTTCCACTCACTCAAAAGACTGCAAGTGTGGACTGAGCTGTGTACACTCTTATAACATCCATCTCTAGCATGTTAAAGCAAGAGGTCTATGCCTCTCTTATGTCTGAATTTGAATATATGGAAAAACATATGCAAATACAATATTTGTTGTTATAAAATACTAGTGAAGAGGTTAGAATCTGTACCTTTCCGTTGCTTCTCCATGGTGATAGTGCCTGTGACAGTGGGGGGTGTAATGCTTGAGAACGATAACGGCCTCAGCCAGCATCCACGTCAAAAACATTTATACTCCTCTACAAAGCCAGACGAACCTTCGTTTACATCCAACAGCTTTGTGTTGTCAAACATTGTACTATTTTCCTCATTCTCCCTCCTTTCTTCTTTCTCTCTCTCTCTCTCTCTCTCTCTCTCTCTCTCTCTCTCTCTCTCTCTCTCTCTCTCTCTCTCTCCCTCTCTCTCTTCCTCTCTCTCTCTTCCTTTCTCGCTCTCCCTCTCTTCCTCTTTCTCTCTCACTCTCCCTCTTTCATTCTCACTTTCCCTCTCTCTTCTTCATTTGACGTATCTTTTTTCTCCTTCGTTGTCCACTCCGTTCATGCTCTGTCCTTTCTTCGTTGTATTTTGTCTGTTGCTTTTCTGCAGTGAAGGAGAACATCTGAACACTTAAAAATCTCCAACCCTAATTTACAATGAACAGTTACTTTCTCTTTAAGCATAATGTACATACTATAGATACAGTAAACAAACAGTAGGATACAAATATGTTGCGTTGGTGGATCAGACAGAGATAGATGCAGTTTTATGTAAGTGAAATACATGTGATCACTAAATTTGCTTTCAGTGAGTAAAGGTTGATGGTGAGTCCACAAGAAAATAAATAACTTAGTGTGATATCTTTCAAACTTTTCACCACCAACCAGCTCAGTGACTCAGATAATGATTCACTTATTTTCTTTCTAGTAAATTAATCGTCAGTTTCACATCATTAGGGAGAAGCTTTTGTTTCCTGCAGCTACTATTTTCATCACTTTAGCTTCACCTCTCGCCCCTTGTTGCCATGGTCATAAAGATCCACCTCTGTTCCCCCTTCCTTCTTTATATTCTAGCAATGTCTTACATAACACGGCTGACAGGGTGATAATTAACAAGATGAGAGTCTCTGGAGGGCCTACATGACCCCCCCCCCCCCCCCCGACAAGAACCCCTCCCCAATCTCCTTTACCAGAGGTTGTTACAGTGTCATTCATCACCGCACCACAAAGGATTATGGGTTTATGTTTGTAGCCGTCTGTCAGACCACTTTGTTTTTGCTCCATTCCTGGACAATATCAGTACCTCCAAACATGAATCCATTATTCATGTAATGCTATCTTCAGAATAGCACAGGGACAGCTAATCTATATTATTTACAGGGACAATCATGAATCATGAAAAAGGGTTCAATTGCATTCCATGTCATAGCTACCTTAATCCTGTTAATGACCAAGTAAGAAATGCTTTTAGCGTAGTAGTGTCAATATCCCTGTCACCTCTGTGATTAGGAGTGCACTCAGGACTAAGGGGAAACACTGAAAATAACCCCGTCTGCCACTGTCAATGGTAGAGGGCAACCTAACATCCCATAATTACCGCTCTGTGGACGACAGATGAGGGGAGCCTAGTGGAGAACAGCGATTGGAGGTGTGGCCCGGAAAACGAAGAGGTTCCGAGAGCACATTTAACCAACAAGCAGGAACGGAACCATTCGGAACTGTTTTCTTTTTGTTCCCATACAAACTCAAGATTTGCATGAGATGTTTTCGATGTCCCATTTAGGGCAAGCCAGATAGAGTCAAGGCAGCTTTTATCATTTTAAAGAAAGAGAGACATTGATAGTAAAATGTGATGTGACTCTAATGTAACTGGTGTTGCTGCATACAAGCGCTTTAAGTGTTCAGTGATCAATTATAGATGCTAATGCAAGTGTAAATCATGGGTTGAGCTTTATCTCCATCTATTGATATCTAAGAGGAGAGAAAGCCACTAAAGGGATACACAAGAAAATATTTCACTTATAAAGGCCCACTGTAGGATGAGAGCAATCAGGTGTAGAACTGCATCACAGAATATGATCTTCAGATTATCATTGTCTCATTACAAGATTGTGTTTATTTCCATTAGACAGTATGTTTGACGTGGATTTGTTGAAAACAGAAGACATTCTGCCAACCAGAAAAAACAAAACAGGGATAAACAACAACTCTAAAGTCTGGCTGAAAAACGAATCTAGCACATTGGTGAAACAGGGCCAGCAGAAAGAGAAGTGGTTGATTACACTTTAAGAGATGCCTCATTGAGAGAAAATCTAGGAAGTCTAGAAGCAAATAGAAATACGCCTTATCACTGAGAGAAAAGTGAGCAAGGTAAACACATCTCTCAGGAGAATGGAAACTCATCTGTGATCAAAGCACCTCTGCTCTGTCTATATAAGCCAGACGACCCACAGTGTGGGCTGAATGACAAAGGAGTTTAATATTGACATCAGAGATGGAGGAGGGTCCAATAAGGTGGTCCAGCATTCATTTGTTTACCCCATGTTTCACCTCAAGTTATTTCATCATTTCCTTTGGCCAACATGCTCAATCTTATTTTCATTCAACATTTCCGGTGTTCCTAACCCTTTACATCAATGCCAACCTAAAATACAGTGGTGAGACATACTGCTCACTATACAACCATCTCCAAGAGATAGAGTTCGTAGGACTTCACTAGTGCTCAAAATGAGTTAAAACTAAGTTGTTTGAAATTAAAGTTTAGTGTAAGAACTCCAAAGGTATTGGAGATTTAACTGACATTTAAATAACTACCCAATGTTGGATGGGCCTGCAGATTCAGACAGTGTCAGTAAGATGTGGAGTAATTGGACTGACTCCAGAATGAAAGACATTGCTTTGATTAATCTTCAAGTAGCCTGTAGGGAAACCTAGCAACAGACAAATCTAGACCCAGCCTGTTGCTAATGTGACTGCAGTCTGTCTCTGAGTAAATGCACACACATACACACACACACACACAGTGTATTTCTCTAGAGCAGTGAAAGTGAATGTCCATCGCCTGTATAGTGCATATTTCCTAATTTACCATGACTGAGCGTAGGTTTAAGAAAGGGCTGTGACTTTGGCATAACACCAAGCACACTGTGCATAATGGACTAATGTGTGAAATACAGTACATAATCATTTAGCTTGGCAATCGTGACCTTCACTTCAAAACATAGTGTTTATGGTTATTTAGTTGGAAAATAAGTGCACACTCTTCTAAGAGTTGATGTTGTGACGTGCACACGTCTAGGAGTAGGTGTTGTGAAGTGCACACTTCTAGGAGTCGGTGTTGTGAAGTGCATACTTCTAAGATTTGGTGTTGTGAAGTGCACACTTCTAGGAGTTGGTGTTGTGAAGTGCATACTTCTAGGAGTCGGTGTTGTGAAGTGCATACTTCTAAGATTTGGTTGTGAAGTGCACACTTCTAGGAGTTGGTGTTGTGAAGTGCATACTTCTAGGAGTTAGGAGTGTCTTGTTGTTAGCTGGTGGCTGATAGTACATACATAATACATTGTAAATATAAAAAGAAAGTATTTTGAAAATTGGATTTTGAGCATGCGATAATTTATTTCAAATAAACTGCAAATTGCAAACTTTGTTATGAAATTGAGAGCTGATTTTGACAGCAACAACTGTATTTAATAAGAAGTCTAATTTGAATATCTATTGTCCACATGCTGGCTTTCTGTAAAATTGCATAGTAATCAGTCTTAGCTCGGCGATGAGATAAAAGCAACTTTCTTTTTTTCCGTTCAACAATTCTTTCTTTCATTTTCCCTATGGTCTCTCATGGGAAAAAACCCCAGAATGTTCTCCATTCTGTTTATTTCCTTTTGAAGAGAGTTTCTCATGGCTGAGCAGAGGGAACGTACTGACGTCCAAAACTCAGGCATAGAATATCTTATTGTGAGCAATCATAATCAAACCAACAGTTTAATCTTGAACACTTTAAATTTGTGAAGATTTATTACAGAGGAGATGGTGGGTGTGAGATGGAGAATCTGTTTGGCGTGATCCTTCTCATCTAATTTACTCTCTCCTAAAGGATTTCACAGGAGAACATAATACCCCTATTTGGCTTTGTGGATGGAAGACAAAATGAATCTGACTACCCTCTCTCTGGTACACTGACTGATGAGATCTGACATGTTTGTATGATAAACTGAATTATGTTTAAACCAAGCCCTTACTGTGTGCTGTATGGCAACACATTACTCCTTCATTCGGAGGTTATTGTCCTTCTGACAAAACTTCTGAAGGTCTCTAGAGAGTTTGTGTGTGTGTGTGCGCGTGTATGCAATTGCAGAACATATCTAAAAACAATATAGTCCAGAGATTTACAGACATGTGGGACCACCTGAGTTAAAACTTCACAAACATTCAACAGTTAGTGGAACAGAATTAACCATTAGTCCTTACACACTGTACTTACGGGCTGTGAGGCTGAAGCATATGTATGTTTGGATTCCAGACATACATAATAAAACAATGTGGAAACATTGTACAGTCTGAGTCTTAGTTTTGCTGATGTGGGATCATTTTATAACACTGTGCGGGCATGCACGGCTAAGAGAACAGCTGTTAGAGCTTTGTCACCAAGATAATTGGGTTGACAGATGCAATAATTGAATTTGAGGTGAAAAACACCTTTCTTTTACTCACTTGGTACAAGTGAATACAAGAACATTCTGTACTTTTTACTATCAACTATATAAAACATACAGTATATACTGTGCAGTTACATTGCACACTATTCATTGTACAGCGTTAGGGTGGAGTAGTCACAGGTTTTGTCCCTGCTTTGTATATATAATGGAATACTCTGCCATATTAGTAGGTTTTACAAACACACCTATTTAAATTATACTCTTTAAAGTCAAGTTTATATCCGGACTGTTGATTAAGTCTGGGAATTAAGCATTTCATTGCCAAGAACTTCTGTGAATGTGCTAATAACAATAAACTTCGACCTAAATAAGTGTGAAGAAAAGGCACGGAAACAGTGGAAACTCACAATACATTATGATGAGTGTTCAGATGGGTTCTGTGGTACTAAGCACATTAAGCTTGGTAGACAGACATGCGTCATGTCAAACCATTGATGAGGTGAACAGAGGTAGATGCCATTCAATAATGCTTACATGGCATTTTCTGTTCAGTGAGCTTAGCTTTTGGCAGTTCCCGAATCATATGAAATCCCTAAGCAAACAGAACACAAAATCCCACTTGATGATCATGGACATCGCTAACGCAGGCTCCGGAAAGGTTGAAGAGCTCAGGGAAGGGAGTTTTGAAGCGAAGATCAAGTTCTCTCTCTTTCACAGCGAGGGGATCAGCAGCTGCATGAGGGAAGGCAGATTAGAGCCAGGCCTCATACTGGAATGTCATCAAATAATCATGACAACATTTAACTCATCAATAGTAAATGAGAGCAACTCTAAGCTCCTCTCAATGGGTGCTTAATTCTTCCATTAAGTTCTTCAGAACCTGAATAATGTCTGATCGACCCGTATATTTTCAGTTTTATTTCCACCTCTTTCTACTGTGGGAATTTCATATGTGCTTATGTTGGTCAACATCAGAAGATTAGCTATTGCCTTATTATCTTTTGATGTATTCAATCGTTTTACTCATTCATATACACAGCAGGTACTCCTATTGTACTACATATTGTGTACTGTACCTTTATGGAACAGTAGTCAGGTCTGGCTTCTTTGAGTCTGGATATGATAAGTCTTCCTCAAATACTGTGGCTGTTGGGTCTGTGATGTCAATGAGGTATCCGCATGATTGATGAAATAATATGTGTTTGCCGTACATTGTCTTTTGTTCTTCTAGATTCACTCTAAATTCCATCCTCAGACCTTTAGGCTTCCGAGAGTCTTTGCTACTACCACTGTGTGTCTTAACTTTGCTGTCAAGGTGTGCGTCCCCTCTCTCCAATCGGCTGGTTGTCTAAAACATTTAAACCCAGAACCTTGTCTTATAGTGGGGGAGGGGGGCGTTCCAATGGAGACGTCCTCAACCCTCCATGAAAGAAACGTAAGCTTCAGTACAGGACAAGTCTACAGGTTTACAGGGGCTTTGTGGTCTTGTTATGGTCACATTGAGCGGTCGCCGGTCGGCGTAATGCAGTTGTTTAGATATGCAGTGATCCTCGAAATCTCATCAGCAGACACATACACATGAAGGCTGCAGGACATTCCTCAGAACAAATGTAGGCAACGACTAGGAGTGCCATTTACAAGTTGGTCCATGTCATCTATTTAAATACCACACTATCAGTTTCAGGGACAGGAGAAGGTCTGTCTGACATAACCTTCCCACCAGTATACAGGACAGATATGGGAGAACACTATTTGTAATGGAAAAAAAGGTCAAGTCAGCTCGCATTATGCAAATGCTGCCCAAAATCCAGCAAAATCCACACTAAACCTAGCCTCTTCTTAAAGGTCAAGCATTGTCTAGACAGCCCACTCATGCCTGGGTAAACATGAGTTGCATGGAAAGTGTTACGAAACTCTGAATAATACATCTCTGTCACAGATCAAAGTTATTAGTTTAAATATTTGTTGTTGAATTCCAAATACAATTAGAACAAATTATTAACCCTTTATTTGGATTTCAGAGTCCATGAAAAACTTGATATGAAAAGGATGATATCACCACCAATACACACAACCTTGAAATACAGTTAATTACAACAAATAAATGTTATTCAGATTAGGATCATTAAACCTAAAAAATGAATAAATGTAAACCGACCATAAATATCTCCTATGAAACTACTATACATTTGTGCAAGTTGCCGTCAATACTCGGGTACTTAAAAACAAAATTTGTAATAACACACAAATCAGAGCCTCGATTCATGACATGTCTCCATGACGTGAGATAGCACAGTGGCTGAGGAGCAATCCAGGTCATGCTCTGGGCTGTAAGGTAAACAATTTGAGCCAGCTCCAGACTCCTTCAGTATGGACAGTGCATAGTGTACAGTAAACACATAGAGAAATCAATACAGATATGTGACATTGTTGCACTAATAAACTCTACAACAGGAAACTGCATCTCACTTTCTCTCTCTTGTTGTCTCTTCCCCTTTCTGTATAAAATGAAACATTGGAAACCTTTTATTGGCAATTTTAGCTGTAATTTTGAGATTTATATTGGATCTATGCAAAACATACTTACATTTGACAGGAAGTTGTGTAACAAAATTGGCTTGCAGAGGGAACACAAAGCCCCTACCATAAATCGCTTAACCCCCCCCCCTTTTCTCTCTTTATCTGTCTGTCTCACTAGGCTATGTGTATAATTTCTCACTCCTCTCTGTACAGCACATGTCCATCCACAAAAAAACATAATTTTTCTTTTCCTTTAGAGCAATTTCCTTGTTGGAATTGTTTTTCATTGTTTTCTTGTCTTTTCTATTTCTCCCCCTTCCGCATTCTCTCTGATGATTTGATTGTATCTGGCAGTTAGAACTCTGAAAGATTGAGGACAACGCTGATTGGAACCTGATTAAATTGAGAATTGTCTGTCTTGTGTCTTTAAGCCAGATGGTTTGGCAAACCTCGACTAAACAAGTTCGCTGTTTTACTCTAAAACCTGGATGTAAATTTATTAGTATATGTTTGCTAGCTAAACTGCAGCCAGCAAGCTTTATAGGAAGCTAGTGTGTTGCCATGGTAACAATTACCAAGATGTCATTGAACAGCGCTTTTACATTACATGATCTTACACCAAAGTAAAAGGCATATGTTCTAAATCTGTCATAACATTGGACACATGAATACTGAAATATTTAACACAAAAATACATTATTAGACATATTAACAAACACTATAGCATTTAAGCTTCTCTTACTGTAATGTACTAGTCACCACTGTCCACCAGTGTCCCCCATGTGGAATCAAATAGCCCATCCTTACATTTGTCACAGAACACACAGACCTAGAACACTTTGTTAACGCTCCCTTTTAACTACAGTACTTCACCTGTATGTTAACTTATCACTGCTACAACTACCAATCACTGTCATCCCTCTCTGTCTCTATTTTCTCCCATCCCCTCTCTAACTCTCAGCCTCCTCTAACACCTCCTCCTTCCCTCTCTTCCTCCCCTCTTTGGCTGGTAGAGGGTTAAAAGTAGTGCCCTGTTACTTTGTTCTCGGGGAAGACTTTGTAGACAGATGTCAAGTTCAGGACAGACAGACATCTCAGGCGGTCATCTTACCCCTTTATGTGCCAGACATACACACACACACACAAACATACACACACACACACACACAAAAATACACACACACTGAAAAATATGTTTCGTTCTAGTGTATCCAGTACACAAAGACACACAGACCCGCAGCCTAAACACATAACCACACAACTAAGGGTGTTTCAGACAGAGACTGCCACATTTACTGGCCTTTTATTACAGTAAGGACTTCTAAGATTTCAAGTTTCATTCCCTCAAGTCAACCAATTGCCAACGAAAATGTGGATACAACGTGTCACCGAGAGAACTGGATGTCTGGCTTTATGTGTGGCTGTGTGTGTTTCCAAACACTGACACTGATGTGTTGTCAGACTGAGCTATTGAAGCTATGTATCTTATGGGTTGATAGGTTCGCCTGTATCTCAGTTCTTTTAATAATATTCTGCCGCAGTCATGCATACAGTCATGTACAGTTTCCAGCAATTACCCCATAACCCCAATTATGTGTTCATTTGGTTGGATTCACACAGGTTCCTTAACCTTCAAAGTAGCTCAGTCAAGCATTAAACATGAGAGGATATCACATCAACGGAGAGATTTGCGGGAAAACAACCTGTCATGTTTATTATCCATGCTGTTGCGATAAATTATATGAATCCTTCCTCTGTGTGTTTGTGCGGATTCAGTAGTGTGTGTGTGTGTTTGTGTGTATACAGTAGTCTGTGTGTGTGTGTGTGTGTGTGTGTATTTGAGTCTGTCTGGGGGACAGTCAGTGCCATCCCAGTCTATGAGGTCAAATTTGAAATACAGGAACAACAAGACAAGATGGGGGTGGTTGAGTGCGTCAGTTACGAGTCACTGACAGGATCTGGGTCTTCAGCCTTCACGTTTGCAGTTGCAGTGCCACAGAGATCAACATGAAGAGGGGTGTTTGTCAAAGAAGAAGGGAGAAGAAGGGAGAGCTGGACAGCTAATTGCAGACTGGGAAGTGGTGTTTGAATGGGGTTCACAGGCTAGGGAAGGTTAATAAATAAGAAGGGGGGGGGGGGGGGGTACATATGCATGTGCACAGTGTGTGCGTGCACGTGTGTGTGTGCACGTGTGAGTGTGTGTGTGCACGTGTGTAAGCAGGACCATGTCACATCTTTAAACGCACAGAGTAATTACACTGGCAATGCACTTGGACTTGGCAGTAAATGGCGATTGGCAGAAGGGGCAGCTAGTGGGGGTTCAGAAACCATTCGGAGAGTGAATCAGAACAATGCAAATAGAAAGCCCTTGTTAAACTCCCAGTGACAGACAGGAACATTGAAATCCAGGTTTCGGATAATGTTTGGTTTTATGGGAGCTACATTTTGAGTTGACATTAAAAACAACACACGGAACCTTGAAATGTAAACAGAATGTTTGTTGTTGGGTGGATACAGCGTAGTATTGCTACTTTCACAGTACAGTATGTCTCTCAAAACCACATAGAATTGTCTCGTACAGTGTTAACACTGCATCCTTTCACATGTCCAGAGTAATGTCCACAAGTAGCAGGGAAGGGACAGAGCATGCATCACTCAGCAGCAGAGATCTCGACTTCAGACTTCAGCAGATGTGTTCCATTGTCGGTTCCAAACTAAATGGATGATTTATACATAAACACAATAGAAAAGGAAGCTGTTCAGGAATTAATTGTTTTGATCATCACAACTGGTACTAATTATTTCTGCCACTCTGCCTTTTTGGCTGTTGCAACATGACAAAGTGACTTGCTGGCCTCCAGTCCAAAGATGACTGCTTGTTTTGTTCAGTGGAATATCTAATCTGTGCTAGCTCCAGGAACATTTTGTGTCCTGAAGAATACAATGTAAGATCTAACACTTTAGTCAGACTGAATATCCACATCATTCCCAGATGAAAATAAAGCATACAGTCATCATACAAGCATCATACAATGATGTTATCACATCAATATCATATTAAACAGTCCTATGTACAGTTTGATAATCAAAAGTATTCTCCTTTGTATTGGTTGTGAACGCTGCAGAGAAATGCATGTTGAAAGGATGGACTCAATGGTGTGTGGGTGGTTGGCTAGTTTGATAGACTAGACTGACTGCCCTGGAGCAATTGATTCATCCAAGAAACACGTCAACAGCTGACTGGAGAACAAAAAATAGCATTACAGATGAAAACGATCTTTCAATCTTGCCACTCAGGATTAGAAGGGAGAGATGGATGAATGGAGAGCTGGTGTTCTTCCTCAGGGGCATCCATCAAGCTAAAGCCAGAGAAATCGGAACACGATGTCCCTGCAGGTATTGACTGTGATGCCTCAAGCACAACATACACATCAGAAATGTTTTCAGTTGTTACCTGACAGAGGTGGGCAGGGGAATGTTCCCACAACATTGATTTCAATAGACCTGGCTATGAGGCTTGAAGCTAGCTTTCATCGCCCCACAGTTGATCGGTATTGCAAGAATCTTAGATGTTTTTGTGTGTGTGTGTGTGTGTGTGCGAGTGTGTAGGGGGGATGGGCTTCACAGTACTGCAGATTGACGGGCAGTACCTATAGGCTTCGTTCTTCAGTAGTGTCTGTCATGGGGGGATCTTTTTTTGTCACAGAGGACAAATGAAAGCTGCTCCAACTCAAAGAGCATGTGTGTTTGTGTGTGTGTGTACGTGTGTATGTGTGTGTGTGTGTGTATATGTGATGTTGTGGGGTCACAACATCAATAGTCCCACCTGCATCTCACAGTATACTTTCTTATTCTAGTTTCTCTGAATCTTTTTTTCTGGGAACACACGTAGGAGACACTGAGACCACAGACAGGCAGAGCTGCAAAGGACCCATGGAACACTGAAGCAAGAAAGCTGCCATTTCAAATTTCCCGTCTCATCAAATAAACAAATGTATACATTTGCAGATGTAATTTGTAGATGTATAAACATAGCACCTTGGTTGAGACATGCTCGTTCATTTTCTGCAATCTTCCTGGGGCACGTCTAAGGATGGAGGGAGCCATGAGACAAACATAATATAGAAACTGACAGGATTTTCTGCCCCTCTGAGTTTGATGCCATGTGTGTCTCCTAGATTCCAGAGACCCCACCACACTGACCCTGTCACTGTCCATCTCTCAATCTGAGTAATTATCCACCGTTTACGCCTGTCATATCCTCTACCACAGACGGCTTACATAACACCGCATGTGCAGCTCACGATCGGCAGCACTGCCGTTTCCAACTCTACCCAGGTCATTTCCAATGCTTCAGTCCATATAGCTCCATAGTATCTTGTGTGGTTCATGGTGTGATTCAATCGTTGGCCCTTGGCGGTGCCTTTCTCCGTTCAAGTGATCTGTGGGGCCTTATGTACTCTTAACAATCTGATAGATGGACTAGCAGACCACCTCCAAGAGTGTGAAATGAATGTCAACACTGTGTCGTTGCCAAGCGATGGGGCTTTGCTGTCCTTGCTTGTGAATAGAGAACAAGCTGCAGTGGAGCAGGGACAACAAAAATCAAGTGAATTGATTAAACCAAACCCATGACAGTTCTCTGCTATAGATCTGTTTGTTTTGTCAATGTAGTGGGTGTAAGAAACAGTCATAGCTCATAGCCTTGGATTGTGTTTGTGTGTGGGTGTATATTTGAACATATGTTGTGAGTGTGTGTGTGTGTGTATGGGTGTGTGTTGTGAAAGAAAATTCTAGCTGGACTGTGTAGATTTGAATAGTCGAAGATGGCGGTGTCAAAACAATTTATTTAGACTATACAATTACATATGATTAAACAAAGCTTTGCTGATCGGTCATTAACGAAGGAGGTGCCATCCACACAGATCGTTCGTAAGAGTGATAGAGAACTATCACACATGCACTGCCTTATGTAAACTTTAGATCAAATGGGATTCTATAAGGTCAATCAATCAATGTAGTAAACTCTGTGATTGGCTAACTCAACTTAGTGACAGCTTGAAACAATACATCTCCATACCAAGTGTCCCAAAGTTCTTTGATGTGGCATTTCTCTCCAGGGCAGTAGATAATAAAACCCTAGGAGTTGGCCCGCCAAATGGTCAACTGTCCTTTGTGTGGTCATATTCAAAGAATACTTTTAATTAACATAAACAATGAAACAGGACACAGTCCTTCTCTAGCCAAAGTTCAGAGCAACTGTCTCTATAGCCCCTTACACTGACCAGAGGACAGAAGGCCATATAAGATGCTTCACCCCACCCCCAGGGCAAGCTGCCCACAGAGCCATCAGCACCTCACATTCCTTTGAACTCAACTTAATTATCTTCCCTTCCTGTCTCTTACCAATGAACATAGAAGCTTATAGATTTCATACACATACGTCTATGTATATGACCAAAATGTCTACCACAGTATGTGTGAGTGTGTGTACTGCAGTATTACGTGTAGATCCTGTGCACTCATTTGTACCACAACCTAAATCAATCACTAAAACCATGTTCCAAAATGTCCATCAGCCAGCACACACCAGCCTGTGTACTGTATATACCTGCTGTGCATATCCCCCCATTTGTCAAACTCTTGTCCCAGGGTGATCAGAGCAGTCTGCACAAGGGGCGGGAAATCAATTAACCTTTGGGGCAGCGGGAATGCCTCCTCGGCAGCCATGAGGGGAGGATCTGGATCTAAAGGTTAGGGGATGGGTACTGATGAAGCTGGCCTTCGTACCTGAGGGGGAGAGGGGGATTTGTTACAGGAAGCGTGTATTCACTAACACAGGCTGGCTGTTGTACCTGTGTAGTTTTAAGTGCTGCATTGCAGCAGGTGCACTTGGTACAGATACTGTACAGTATGAGGGACTACAGGGTCTATCTGAAGGAATATTCTGGCTGAAGAAACTGTACTGGAGCAGCATTTGGGACCAAACTAAAATCTTGATGGCAACATTCAAACATGCACACACATACAGTACACACTACTATGGACATTTTAAAAGCTTTGTAACCTTGGCCGACTCTCACAAGCACAAACTTAATTATTCGAGCCAGTTCACCTCCACCAACAGCGACTCCCCTTGACATTTGCTTCCTGTCTTCTAGTGAGTGATTGAATCCTACTTGCTCAAGTTGAGATAATAAGATGATTTAATTAAAAGCTACGCTAAATCATGTTGCAAGAGAAGGCATGCCTAAACTGTAGAATGTAGAGCTGTCATTACAATTTTCATTGTTGAGGTAGGATTATGTCTGCGTTATTCAAGTTGATTATGTTTCAGAAACAGGAGGACAATGAAAGTGAGTTATAACAATAAAACAGTGATGGTACAGTAGACACAGGAAAGGGATACATTTTCATGTCATTCATTCATTCATTTATTTCATACAAAGCTACATACAAATTGTGCAAAGATACAGTACAGCAGAAAGTGAAGGTTTAGAATTAGTTCTAATGGTATTTTGGCTGTGAGTGAAAGGAACTAGATCACTTTTGCACCAGACACAGCACAAAGTAACCACATGTCAGATGTCAGGCACGGTAAACAACAACACATCTCAAATCCAGTGCAACAACAACAACCCCTACAACCTTACACAGCATCTTACATCATATCAGAAGTGCAACATCAACCAATTTAGTGTGTGCATTCTCTTGACTAAGTGGTACAGCAGGGTCTCAAATACAACATGCAGACCAATTTACAAGTATCACAAAAAAGTGATGTGGTGCTAAGTGCTTCTTTTGGTGCCCTTAGAACAAGTGGAGAGTAGTTTGTCAAGGTAAAGCTTAAAGAGGTGCATCTGGAGAGCTTCTGGAGAGGACAGGGGGGGACAGAGTGGTCCACATTGGAACAGGGAAGTCATTCCATCAAATTGTTGGGGACTGCTGGGCACATTCCACAAATGGTTTGGTGACAAAGCACTCACCTGCTACTTTTTGTACATTACTTGGCACCAACATTATAGTGGCACCAACTTGTGGCAACAAACCCTAACGAAATAAAAGTATATTTTTAACTCTGCAAGGGGTACGATGCTGAACCAATGAAACTTCAAAGCCATGGCAACGAGGAGTTGATTGAGTTGATTGAGTTGAGGAGTTGACTTGATTCCCTGTTTAATGAGGGGTGTAATAGGGAAGGTATATCCAGGCTGGGTCGTATTCACAGCACCAGGCATGACCATATTCTCCATTTACAAACTTAATGAGAAAAGTAATGATTTAATGAGGTCCCATATGATGGATCTCAAACATTGCTTCCTGTCTGTTGATATCCTCTTTTGTGAGTTACTGTAAATGTACCACTGTACATGCAGTCACATCAAAATGCTGTAGCATGCATAGGGTATAGATACCTTCTACTATGAGATAGGAAAGCTGTGACACTGCTGTTCTATACTTGGTGTTTGATGTCTGAAACGTTTCTGAACTACATGGTTTGCTCAACAGGTGTTTGTGTAAGAACATGAGAGATATGGACAGGCTGAGAGATAGAGAAAAAAAGAGAGGGGGGGAGAAAAAGAAAGAAAGAAAATGTCAGACAGACATGGATTGAGACGGACATGGATGAGAATCATTGGTTTGGCACTTTTTCAAGGACAAACTACATTTTCTAGGAAAGCTGAATTTTCCAAGAAAGTGCATAAATGAGAACAGTATATTAATTTTTTTGAGGGTAACTAAAATATGTGACCTCTGTTAAGCACAGCAAACAGTCTGACTCATACGGCTTGACATTTGAAGCAGTATAACTATCCACACCAAAGTAAGAAAATAATTATAGAAACAAAAGGCCATCAAAGCATAGTCATCTATGGTGAGAGGTGTATTAAGCACATAACTTTCAGATTGATTATTGCATGTGGAAATATACAACTGAAATTACAAAATAATTGTATGTGAATTTCTCATCTACTTCACAGCTACACAATTGTAGCACATGATACATTTGACTAAAAGGAATTCTTTAAATAAGACAATTTCAGTGACTGTATATTTTGATAATCCATTCTTTCTTTGACTCCCAAGGCCCTGGTTGTGATGGTGCACTCCAGGTCAAGAGGCGATGAGGTATTTGAGGCGATCTTTTCACTGCAGTGTTAATAGAGGGGTGTAGGCTGCCACAGTGCTCCTTAAATGCATCAGGTCACTCGAGGGGAACAAAACGGCCTCCCACTGACTATTGGGTGAATGATTGTCACTTACTGCACCCATAAGAATTATGGATCCCTTGTATTAGTAGCCATAGAGGCTGTATCAGACTTTTCTTTTGGATTCCCATTTTAATAACAATGGCATCCACAAGATGTGCCAATCTCCATTTCAAGAAAAAGTTTTACAGTACTTTCATCCGCTAGAACACTAACTGTTGTGTTGCTGTTACATGTGCTAAATGCAACCAGGCGTAGACATCCTCCAAGCTTTAACAAAAGGTGAAATGTTTCCAGGAAAATAATGTCTGCCTGGCCTGGCTACTGTCTGCATTATCCCCTCACTGTTCATTCCAAATCCATTACTTGCTGATAAGGTGGTCTGATAAAAAAACAAGATAGACATGACCTGTTAGTGGCTTCTTCACAGCTGTGATTACAGAATTGTGTTCACTTCCAGGCTTCACTGAAACCCATTGTACTTCTAGTTGGGTTTCACCCACAGGAAAGGTGGATATTGACAACTATCACCTGTTCCGACCAGCATGACTGGGTTGACCTGGGCAGACAGGCTCTTTTTCCCACAAACTATCTATCACAATCTATTACATAAGAATGGAACCATCCAAACTCTGACAGTGAGATGTAGTTATTCCATTTTGTGACAGATTAGCATGGTAAATATTTAGAATGTCCTAAATAGTATCCTAAATTACCCACGTGACATTTTTCTCGGAATGTGGACAATCAGTTTCCTCAGCGGTGGCACGATGCGTTACACCCTTGTGCCACAAGCGCAGCAGGCATTGATGTCTGCACAACAGGTGTTACGCAACCTTGCGTTCCTTGTTGCATAACAGGCATGGGGGATAAGGAATCTCTGTTTTAATGGTCACCCAAGCTTTTGCCGTTTCTTCACAAACAACCTCATTTCTACAAAGATAGCATCCCTCAGCAATCAGTGGTTTCCTTTGAAAAGGAGGTAGCCTTTGACTCCTGTATATACTATATTACAAACATGGATGTCTGCTGAATGTGATGGATGTGATGGATGTGGATGGGTTATTAATAGAGATATCGCCATAATGTTCCAAACAGAGGCTTGTTCTCTGTCTTATGCACCTCATGACTGTTACAGTAATAAGAAACCTAATGCCTGCAACTTGGAAGTGATTAGGATAACATCTTGGTTGCATTCTCTGTCTGTGTGATGAGAGCCTACTGGTGAATTCATGTGCAGTTGTTTTAAATGAGTCATAAAAAATATACATTTTTAGATTAGTCGTTTTATGTTCTTATTTCCATTTAGATTTTCTGATTAATTTGTCCCTTTCTGTAGGGTTTATTGTTGTCATCACTAAGAAAAAAAAGTTCAAAATGTTCTTCTGCCGACAGCTTTGAATCCCTGTTGATTAACAGTCACGCTTAAAGATACAAGTTCTTAAACATTTCACATTCACTTCGCATTTTCAAATCAGCACCTTCATCATAATTCTCAATCACTCATTCAAAAATATGCAGACAGAGTGGGTTGTACACAGTGCTGGGCACATTTCTTTCATACATTCACACATAGAGTCTGATGTTACGGCATGTGCTTATATAGAACTGGCAGATTCATGTGTCATCTGGTATGAGTTCGTTTTTTTCAACAGTCATTAACTATCAGCTGCAGCTCTAATAGCCACCAGAAAAGATTAATGCTGCATTTCCATCTAATTTGATTTTAATTATAGTCCAGGATGAAACCACATGAGTTTCTCTGGTCCATCCGGGTTATTGACCACCATGGTAACCATGACAACTTCTCAGTCATAGAGCAAGGCCAATTAATCTACCACAGAGTCGCTGGTCTGGAGGTATGGACACACTAACACAAGTGGATACACAAACTTTTCGAGATGCATGTTGAAACAACATTGCCTACAGCAGATGGTTGTTTGCAACCTATCTAATTTAATTATGATCATTCCAAAAACTCAGGGGAGACTATTTCAGAATAATATGTCTTTATTGAGACTTAGTAAAGGATCCATGTTTGATTCAACAATATCAGAAATTCCCCAGATTGAAGCAACTCTGGAAACACAATTGTTAAACTGCACCATGCATTTAGAACACAAGCTCACATAAACCTGTAATCTAATCACATAAATCAGAGTAACAGCTTTCTCTAGCCCTCTGTCCTCAGTCCCAGCCACAGTGTGTGTGTTGAACAGGCAGGACTCAGGTATTGATTGGAGAGGCTCAAGGAGAATACATTAAACTGACTGGCACCTCAACCAAGCAGGGGAAAGAACAGTCTGGAACATGCTTCTGCTGAGACTGTCCATACCAATCCAGAGGTCAGCCAGTTTCTTCCCTCATCATTAAACTGATTATTCCGTTGAAGAAGTCTGGCATCCTCGATAAAAGGAATGAAAGCCATGTAAAAAAAAGTATGAGTGCAATTCACATTTGCACAATTGTTTAAATCAATGTTCAATGAAGAGTAGCTTACTGTTTTACTGCCTGTTGAGAGCAAATGTCCCAAATTATTATCTCTTCACACCTTCCGATATCACACTTACGTAACAACAGGTTCTCAGGGTGGCAGTGTGACATTGCAGGTGAGGACAATTGATTTCAGATTTGAACTCTGATGAGTATTTGATCAAGTAGTAAGGATAGTTTTTAAGGCAGAAATCACTTTTGCAACAGACGAAACATTATGTCTACAGGTAGCTGTACTACGTAAATCGAGTGTTTTTCAAGCATAAACATTTCAATTTGCTGTATGCCACATAATATCATTATCTCAAAGTCACAACCATGAAGTAATTACAAACCTTTTGGTGGATGTTTTGGTGAACGTTTGGTTTTAACAGACCCTTTTATCTGAGACAAAAAGTGTGTATAGTAAGTCCAGCAGATAAACAAGGACCCGAAGTGCACAGTTCTAACAATGGTTTAGTGGTTAGAGTCAAGGTCTGTAGTTTTACCAGAGACAGCTCAACACCAACAACATCTTAAATGCAATATAATTACATAACTCTGAGGGAAGGTCAGACATCTTACAGTATCAGGGAATCAAGTGCATGTGCATGCCCCTGACTGAGGCTGAGGTTTCAGTGGTAATGGGAACTAATCGTTCTGACTGTACAGAGAAGCCCCTGGATTTCCTAATGACTTCACCTGTGGGGTGCAGAATGGCAGTCAGGCAGAGGTAATTATTCTGAACATCCCAGCATGGTGCTCTCAGTGTGATCCTCTCATCCACACTACTCAGATGGTTGAGTGTGTGTATGTGAGTGAGAAAGAGAGAGTGTGTGTGTGTGTGTGTGTGTGTGTGTGTGTGTGTGTGTGTGTGTGTGTGTGTGTGTGTGTGTGTGTGTGTGTGTGTGTGTGTGTGTGTGTGTGCATGAGACAAAGTTAAATGAATATGGATGTGAACCGTAACACTGTTTTATACACCACCACTATGTCCCAAAACTCATTTTTTTTTTTTCCCTTGCTAAATGTTAAAACTCTCTGACTCTAACTGCTGTTATTAGTGAAGTTAAGTGTCTGATGTAATTATTTTAATCAAGACCGATTGTAATTAAGTTTCAGTGTTATTTTCATATTGACTGAAGAGGCAGTATAAAGCTACTGAAATGTGATTGATTTGCTGTGATTGCAAACTCAATGAAAATCTTAATTATACAAAAGTACAGGAAATGTTATTTAAAGTGTACAACAGAGTCTCACAGGAGGAATATTACAGTTACACATCAAAGTAAAAACCTGATGAGACTGGAGATGAATGGCACTCCACAGCCACTCTGTTCCAAAATGATTTGTTGCATTGTAAATTAGTTTCATATTTTCCATGAGGAACACATGTAGAGTTTACAGTATGTGTTGCAAGATCAACCACAATTCCCACCTATTTTCCATTCCCTGATCACTGATGTGCAACAGAGGAAGGGACAGGAGGCCGACTGGTGGATGTGTCTGACCGTACTGGATGTGGGGGCAGCCCTGACAGTTAACCTTTAAATGGCCTAATTATAATCACCAGCTTTTATGTAATCCATGATTGAGATCTATTTTCGTGGGAGTAACGGAACATCCATAATAAATAATGTTTGCATAGAATAGGGTGCAGATACTCAGATGTAAAGATGATGTAATTGGCATCGAACCAGACAAAAGAGGAGTTATTTACTATTTATAAAACAATATTTATTTAAATAAGCCATAATGAGAAAGCCAATCAGAGTATACTCCTGCCATGAGGTCTGCTCCCTTGTCTTCTTTCAAATGACCCCTGCCGGTTTCTGGATGTTACTGGTGATTGGGGAAAAACAAGTTCAAGCTCACATCCATAAATATAAAATCAGGTTTGAGACTGTGTGAATAAGATGCTGCTTTAGTGCCTTTAAATATCTGTTTGTGTGCGTCTTCTTGTATGACTGCATTCATCGCTTTTACTTTCCTCACAGAATGGCAGAAATTGGTTGTTGCAAGGTGACGCCTAATGATATTGTCCATGTGGGAAATGTATTCTTGTTGCTCTACAGGTGTCATACAACTATCAAGCTCCAATAAAGGGCGTATGTTTGTTTGTGTTGTGATAACAGGGCATACCGGCAAACACAGCGGTTTACTTGAACAGAAACCACAGTCACAGTGAAAAGGGCTTATTTTCTCTCAATGCAGTACTGTATATATCAGTACAGCAGTAATGTTCTCCACAGTGTGCAAACATTAAAAAATAATCCCAACCACATTGTTTCGGCCTTGGGACCTGCCAAATGCCTCTCACTGACTTCTCCACAAATCCTTGAAATAATTGCTTGGAGTGTTTTGAGGAAGATTAACTCTTCCAATAAAAATGAGGTCTCTTCTTTCATTGAGAGTCTCAAAGCACGAACAAGAGCCTTTCCTCTCAAGTTACTTCCTTTTCCTTTGTGGATCTCAGATCTGGGGGACTCAAAGCCCAATTATACTGTTTAGCAAACAAATTGATCCATCCTCACTGCTGAACTTAACAATAATGTGCCTCTGAGACAGTGGCCTGTGGCATGAACCACACAAATTGAAAACGGCTCAAAATGAGCACATTAATTCAACACCACCCCTGGAACATTCGGCTACGTGTTTCCACAGTCATCAGGGGGAATCTCCAACTCTCCATGTCTCTGGAGATTAGAACATCTAGTTCTGAAGAGGTCTATCCAGTCATCTTTAATACTCACAGCCTGCTTGATATTCACACAACTATTGTCTCTACATACTGTAAGCTCTCTTCAGCGCAGGGCTCATGTGTGCAAATTTAAGATGTTTTCATTGTTTATAAACTAATCAATTATGGCAGTCATTTCAATCATGTGGTGGCTGTGTTCAGTTTTAATCTGCACCGCGGAAGGCTACAGCTCTTTTCGCTCCTGAATGATAATGATTAAATCGTTGCTGACTTTCAGTCTCGCTTAATGTCAACGGATGCAGTTCTACCAGAAACAATTTCAGGCACACTATGACTGGCAGCACCACTGCTCCATGTTTTTACATGCAATGTTTTCAGCAGTGATTAAATAACACTTATTCTTTTCTCAAACCTCAGATTATAGGAAGCATCATTCTCATTATATTCTGTAGGTTTTTTTCTTCCTCTAAAGCTCCCTGGGAAGACAATTTGCAGAAGAATATAATTTTGAGCCAGATAACAATTCCCCCATCTTGTTCACTGGCACCTCTCCTGGCAATTGGCATGACATTTAACATTCACATAAACCTTACATTCAGCTCAGCAAACTGAAAAAAAACAGTTCATTTATTTTCACAGCTTTCTTAGCAACTTCATGTTCAGAGATTACAACAGTTAACTGACAACACTGTTGTTTATGGCAAAGTTTGTTAAAAGCCTTTTTATTTAACATGACACCTCATGTCTGACTTTTTAAACTAAGATTTTGGGGGTAATGTAGGGGGCTGGGGCAGATTTTGACACTTGAAAGGCCTTCTGTTTTTAAAGTTCAGCACGGTTTTATTTTTCCAGTTTCAATGGGTTTGACATTCGTTTTTTGAGGGAATGTTGTTCTTGTGTTTTAACTTTCACTTCAAAACTCTGCGTTTCTCTCAGTTTATGGATAATGCACCAGAACTAAAAAGTGCTTAGTTCATTTCACCATAACAAACATGCTTCAGCTTTTCTGTAACACAAAGTGCTGGTTGACTTGGTTCATGAACAGAATGGACAAATGTTGCTTAGAGACGGATGGATGGATTCTGTGTTGCCTTGACAGACTGCACCATTCTAGAATGAAAGACAGACATGACATCAAACAGAAAATCATTCTCCTGTCTGAACACAAATTAATTTGGCGCACTACCATGACCACATTTAATAAATGTTTTACTGGCAAAAGCCTGGGCAGTAGTTGTAAAATGCTTTTGTTTGAAATCTCAGTATTTCAATTCAGAATGAGAAAACACATGAATCCCCTGGAGTTTGACATAGACTTTCACTTTCCTTTCACAATAAATCAAAAAGCTATATTTGTTAGTTTATCCTGGTACATACAGAGATGATTGACCAGTTTTGCACACGATCATCCAGAAGGATCCTACCTCTTCTAGTAAAGCTGCTCAAAATGAATGGAGCGTTGTCTAGGAGACAGCCTGCTTCTCCTAGGTTCTCCCTTTAGGTCATAAGCTTTGAAGAAGACAACAATGGTTACTGTTTCAGGTGTCCCCATGGCATGCACATCTGCTATCGTGCAACACACTGACACTGACTGTACAATGATTATTATAATTGCATCAAGAAATTCAGATTAAATGGTATTTCATGAAATACAAAAGGTTGTTGGGGATCTATTCTAGCTCAAATCCAAACCTGAGTTGTAACCAGGTTAGGTTAGATTGATAGCTCAGTGTTACAAACGTCATTAATATTATGTAATTATCCCTTTTGGCACATTTGCATAATTGGCAAACAACTGCCACTGAACATTTTCTGTAGCTTTTTTGCTTTGAAACCTTTGTATTATTCTGGGGGCAGTGAATAGCTGATTATGACCTAGCAACAAGTAGACATAATGTATTTTACAGTGAAACTTGAATTACAATGTTTTTTACATTGTTATTTAGATTTTATATGCATCTCAGGTCGCATAGACAGTAACAACCGAAAACTATACGATGACATTAGGTAGAGCACAATTAAAATTGAATAACTAACTGAAACCAAGTATGTTCGGTAGTCAGTGCTTTAATTCAGTCAATTTCTAAATCCAGTGTTGTTGATGCTGCACAAGCCTCCGTTACTATTGGACACTAGTGGGTTGGACGCGAAGTGCTAAGCATCTTTTGTTAATGCGCAAGAGGCGTGAAAGCAGACACACCAGTCATTGCGCAGAGGATATGGATGTGGACGCGTCGCGCGCTCTAGTATCTGGTGCGGACAGGCTGCACTCAGCGGCGCTCAAGGTGGCCAAATGAATCACCGCCCTCCCGGCTCGTCCAACGTGCAATGGCTTAACCGGAGAGACATGAGTGTCCGGACAGAGGACAGTATTAGCTTGTGCCAAAGGGCCCTCCAAATTGTAACGGAGCTGTGTCTCGCCGGGCATGTAGATCGGGAGAAATGTTCGGATATATTTCCCCTTGAAAGCAGCATACCAGGTAAAGGAAACGCAGGTAAATAGGAAATTATTTACGTTTTCTATTACTCTTTCCCAAGATTGCTTTCCCCCTTTGTTACAGTTTGGTTTATTTGGTCTTAAGTGGCTGCTAAGGCGTTTTTTGAGGGGCAACTGTTGGCGTAGTTTTAACTTCAGCTGACTCTGAAGCTACTTTTGTCTTTGCTGTAGGTCGATCTCAATCTGTCAGTATTGGGTGGGCCTGGGGGAAATGAATGGACAATGAGAAGGTGAATGAGTTTGGTGCTTTTATGTTAAATTAAGCTACAATACGATTGGGAAATATTTTGGAGTGGGATCTCCTCACAATATAATGCGGAGTGAATTTCCTTAGGCTGTGTCCGCAAGCCACGCTGGAGATGCTCAACAGGTAAAACACAAAAGTAGTCAATCGTGAGCTGAGTCGGATTTTTTGTGTGGTTTTCAAGACAATATGCTCAATCATAAGCTACATTTATTTCGATACTCTGATCTACGCCAGCAGAACATAATGTCTGCGGTGTATTGTCTGCGGTCAATACCTGTCAAAGTATTGAGTCGTCGCAGCACTTATAAAAAGTACAATTAAGAATTCCTGAAGGTCAATGTTTGGATGTAAATAATATACGGTGCAACATAATCTGAGTAACTTTAATTGTATAATGGATAAGAGCAAGCTAAATATATTATAGAAAAGCATTGCTATAGAGAAACCTTGTTTAGCGCCGTCTGTTAATAAAGGTAATTTGGGTTACCATTATAAAACCATGTAGAAAGAGATTGTCCGTGAATCCAGACAAAATTGATTCAATTTAATGTTTTCCCATTGTGATGAAGATCTATGTGCTTAAATAAGATGTGACTTTCTAACATCCCGTTCATTTAACAGAAGTGCATTAGCCTTCTCACAGCTTGCTTTCTCTCGTTTTCTCTCTTTCTTGCATGTTTGTCTGTCTCTCTGTCCATCGCTTTCTTATCTATCTTATCTTCCTCTGTCTTGTACAATTTCTTGCTCTTTTTCTCTCCCTGTCTCTTTCTATCCCTGTCTCTGTCTCTCCCCCGCTCTCTTTCCCTGTCTTTCTCTCTCCCTGTCCCTCTCCCCATGTCTCGCTTTCTTTCTCCCGGTCTATCTCTCCCTATCTCTCTCTCTTTTTCTCCCTCTCTCCCTGGTTGTTTGTAGACATCTCTGTCAGTCTCCTTGCTGTGGTCGTGGGTTTCTGTGGCCTCGCCCTGTTGGTAGTCTCTCTCTTTGTCTTTTGGAAGCTGTGCTGGCCTATCTGGAGGAGCAAGGCCCTCTCATCCCACGCTGACAACAATGGCCTCCGGGTGGGACTCCCCGAAGCTCCTCCACCCATCCTGCCGCCGGTCCTCGAGCCCAAGGTGGCGATGGAGGAGGAAAAGAAGAAGAAGAAGGTTCCGGAGGTCAAGCTAAACGGGCGGAGCTCGGTCAAGCTCCTGGAGGCGGCCATGAAGATCAGCCAGACGTCTCCAGACATCCCCGCCGAGGTGCAGACAGCGCTCAGAGAGAGGCTCAGCCAGCAGGCAAAGATCCAGAGGCAGACCACTGAACCCACCTCCTCCTCCAGGTACACTGCCTCAGGACACGGCTCTGATCCCCATTGAGCCATCATCCTAAGTGCTCTCGTCCCCACTCCTCTCATCCTCAATGCCTTAATCCCCCAACTCCTCTTTGGCTCTCATCCCCACTAATCTCATCTCCAGTGCCCTCTGCAGTGTCCCAATCTCTAAGGCTCTATGTTCAATCATCTGGGTCTATTTATCCATGAGTGGTAAGGAAGAGGCTGAGAGAATGTGTAAACATACTCTAAACTATAAGGGCATGCTTTAAGCAAGTTTCAACATCTAGGAAGGATGTTGAGGCGTATCTATGTCCATATATTTATACTTAACAAGCTATTTTCAAGCATGACAAGAGGGAGAAAATATGCTACATTTCCCATGCACAAACAGCACACCAAAAACCATGAGCATGGCATGACAGTCACATGACAGTTCATGACATGACAACCGTTAAGTGACATGATAGTTCATGACCAATCACAACTAGTGACCTTAAAACACTGTGACTGGTGGCATCATGGATGACCTCGGAGGGTCGCCTACCCCCAAAGGCTTCTCAAACGTCCCCTCGCTCTAGTTCAAGCCCTGTAATCACCCATGGCCACATCCTGCATGGGGCGTGCACGTGAGTCACGCTGCCATGGCAACGGCGGTAAACGATCCCTGCAATTAAACAATCAGCTCGCTTTCTCTATGTTTTTGGGGACATTGTTTTAACGAGCACATCTGTAATTTGCCATGCTGTAAGGGGATAGGAGGAACTGTCGTGCTGCAGGGCACAATTCCTACTGAGACCAGCTAAGCAGCTGCAACTGGTCTCTCAGGGGAAGCCATTGTTGAAACGTGCTTGCAAATGTTTGTCATTAGAAAGGTTGATGCAATTTATTGAATCTATCCTCTCTTAAATCACACACTAACTTTTCTCCCTCTCCTAATCCTTTTGTATTTTTCTTCTCCCTAGTACTTAAAGACTTTTTCTTTTAACGTTGATTGGTTTTTCATGCAATCCTTTCCATGCTGTGTTTTTCGAAAAGTTTAATTTGCTGATTGCTCATGAACAATCTAATATCACTAGCTGTAGTGAATGGAAATCATTCAATTTGATGTTTCTGTTCCCAAGCTCTTGTTTCATGCTGCCAAGGTTTGGACATTTGCAACGGGTTACACTGTAGGTTCTTGTGATCTTCGTGTAGCATAGGAAAAAAAAGTGCCAGTTGCTAGGTGACACCAGAGGTAAAAAAAGATGAATGGTTTGAACAACCAATGTAACTTATTAGTGAATGGAATCATGCTCAAGATTTTCTAGACATCTTCTGATAAAGATCTGAAATACAAAAGTTATGCAGTTCAAGTGCTGTTCTTCACAGTTAAGCCCATGATATCAAGTTATCTTAATAATCTTGGTGGAAACCACAAGTGAATCTAGATTTGAATGAAATGAATGAAACATAGTTAATTAGCACAGAGTAAAGGGATGAAATGACAGGCTACATTAGACACAAAAGATTTTGGCCACATTTAATACCAACCTTTTTTCATTCACAGACACAATTCATTCCGCCGCCACCTGCCTCGCCAGATGAACGTTACAAGCGTAGACTTCAGTATGGACACCCTGCCCATCCGCCAATCCTCTACGGTAAGCATCGGACGAATCAAGCCAGAGCTCTACAAACAGAAGTCTGTTGACTCGGAGGACGGAGCCAAAGAACCGGTGGAGACTTGTGGCAAGCTGAGCTTCTCGCTACGATACGACTACGAGGAGCAGGCGCTGGTGGTGACGATCCTGAAGGCCCTGGAGCTGCCCGCCAAGGACTTCACAGGAACCTCCGATCCTTACGTCAAAATCTACCTGCTGCCAGAGAGGAAGAAGAAGTTCCAGACTCGAGTCCACCGCAAGACCCTCAACCCTACGTTCGACGAAGCCTTCTGCTTCCCCGTGGAGTACGACCAGCTGTGTAACCGCAAGCTGCACTTCAGCGTCTACGACTTTGACCGCTTCACCAGCCATGACATGATCGGAGAGGTGGTGGTGGACAACCTTTTTGAGCTGTCCGATCTGTCCAGAGAGGCAGTGGTTTGGAAGGACATTCACGTCGCCACTACGGTGAGTGTGGCCTCATATAACATCCCTTTCAGAACATTTTGACCTAAGGGGAGAATAATGTGGGGTCAGGGCTGGGTTGCGAAGAGTTCTGGAGAGTTAGCAATGATCAGTGAAGAATTACCCTAAAGTGGATTCAATAAATAAACAGGTTCAAGTATATGCTTAACTCTTGTGGTGAAAAATCGAAATATGAGTATTATATGTTTTGTGTGTTCTTGCATAACATGTAACTCAGCCCATTTGTCACCTAGTCATCAATTTATCAACATCCTCTGTTTTAGGATGAGGCCTTATAAGCCATCTAACCTGCCCTGGAATTGATGAATGGTTGCCACTTTTTCTCCCTGCTCTGAGTTTGATTATTGCTACTTTGAGTCACCTTCATCACATAAAGGGTGTGCTTGTTGTTTGTGTGTTTGATTGTACCTGCAATATATTTGTATCACTAGTTAATCTGGACAACATACTTTCATGGACATTATAGTACAGAGTTACAGCCATAATCTCATGTTGCTCTGAGCAACAAATGGTGCCATATTTATCTTTCTACGGTTTGATTAAAAACGTTTCCTCCTGCTCAAAACATTTCCACTGGACAACATCAGTCTAAGTGTTTAGGAACCGGGCAGTGTGGACTGAGTATGATATGCGTTAGTTTAGGAAGTGCTGGTCATGAACTTAGGAGATATGGGTTACAGTACATGCATAGCTCATTAATGCCTTAAACTAACCACATTTTACATTTCACAAAATGAACCTCAAAAGTGTACCTATAGAAAAGCAAGCAACAATAATGTATTTCACAGCGAGGAATATCAGTTACAACTAACCAACAAGAGCAAGAGTCATTGTGTTCCTGGAGGAAACTAACATCAGGTCCAGAAAATCATTCCTAAGTACCGTTGTACTCCCGGAACAAGTGCATCTTGAGCCTTTTCTTGAAGGTGGGAAGACAGTCAGTGTCTCAGATGGAGGTGGGGAGTTGATTCCACCATTGGGGGGCCAGACAGGAGAAGAGCTTGGGTTGGGAGCTGGCGCTCTTGAGAGGTGGGACCACCAGACGGTTGTCAGAAGAAGACTGTAGGTGGCGGGTGGGGGTGTAAGGGTGGATTTGATATAAACTTGATATTCCTCCATTTTAATTGCCAATGTTTTAATTCATGGCATATTATAACAAACATTATAAGTTCAGTTATACAGTCAATAATTTTGGCACAATGCGACATGATAAGGGCATAAAAGTCAAAAACAACTCTGGACTGTGGGCATGTACAAACATGTGACCGCACTGGGTAGTACCTGGGGAAAGGAATTTGAGTTTGTAACACTGGGTATTCAGCATCTTCAGCATCTGCAGGTTGCCTGGGCATTCATGTGACTGTGTTATGTTAAAGCATAACAATGGCATAGTGTTCCCAATGACACGAAATGAAAAAAAAAAAAGGGTTTCTGAAGTAATTTGAAGAAAAAAAATACATGACTTCACCCATTTAAACATTGCATAGGACTATATCTAATAGTACAATTAAGGCCTTACAGGAGCTTTCATATCGTATACTATATTACACATGCTATACAGTATATTATACATATGCTATACCATGTTATAAAGTATACAATTTGAAGTACAGCTTCTTTTAATGTGAAGGCAGGGGATACATCTCTCATTCCAGAAAGATTTCTGTAGAGTAACTCTGTTTTGTTTACAGACATAAATGTTGAAAGTCTCTTTGTGTATTGTACTCTTTGTGTTGATAGGTTTGACTGTTCTGTCTCCTTCTGTTCTTCTATTGTGTATTGCTTTGTCTAGCTCCATTATCAACCCTCTATGACTGTTGGTCCTGTTTATGCAATCTTTTGGCAATTACATTACCCGAATTACCATCCTATTGAGGTGGAATGAGGTTATGGCTTTTGGATGCATTATAACAATGAGTGCCTGTCATCAATTTCATTATTTTTTTTTTTTACAACAAATTATCTTTTTTCTAATTCACAGTATTTTTTTTATTTCAAAGTGTCCTTTTCAAATGAAGTATTTATGCATTCATAATGGATGTTGTTGTTGTCACACTGAGTAGACTATTACTGAGTTGTCGGCATCACAAAGTTCAAGGAGTTGAACTGTTATTTCCCAAAAATGCTAGTGTAGTTTTGTGTTATCAAGTGTTGTAATTTTTTCTTCAGTGATATGACTGGCTGTAAAGTACCACCCAGTCAGCTGGAAAGAGCTAACTACTGTAATTCAAGGCTCCTCCTTCCAGGCTATTTCCAGTTCCATGTTGACAAAATAATCACCAAATCAGAATAACCCACCAAAATATTACATTAACGATCCTCACCTGGTGGGTTGTGGCAAGAATTTGGCACAGGAGTGGAGATGGGTGACACGGAGTGTTCAAATGCCGATTTATTGTAGAAGCGGATTTTCCAGAGCAATTTCCAGAGCATCCACTGCCTAATAATGCCTGATTCCTTCATGATAAGTACCTTTGGCATAACCTTTTTACATTGATTATTTCAAATTGATGATTCACTAACAAATCTCATAACATTCTCTGAAATGAAACATATTCACGTTGGCTGAACTGTACTAACACTGAATATAATGTATTACAATGATGTATTACAATGATTTATTTTTTTATCTGTCATAACTTGTGTATGTCCACAGGATTGTATTCTCAAAGGCACCATACTCACATGCTCTAAAATGACATTTTAATAGAGTAGAGAGTAGAAGTTACTTTATGTTGTTCAATATGCAAATAGTAATATCAAAAGAGTTAAACAGCGTAAGCAGACACTAATGGGGCCTCTTAAGAGTTTTGTCAAACACATTTGTACATTCCACCTTGGGTGAGGTCCCAATTACACAAATGCACATTAATGCACTTCAATCAATCTCAAATATGAACATGTTCTTTTGTTTGTCTCCAGGAGAGCGTGGACCTTGGAGAAATCATGTACTCGCTCTGCTACCTTCCGACGGCAGGCAGGATGACATTGACCGTTATCAAATGCAGGAACCTCAAGGCCATGGACATCACAGGCTCTTCAGGTAAGGCTGCAGCAGCCCACATGACCAGGACAGCAACAACAACACAGTATCCTATGATGGAGTAATGACTGCAATGACTCAACTGCAATGTTGCAGTTGAGATGTTGTTATTGTTGCTCTGTCTCGTTAAATACAGACTGCTCTTTGGTTTTAACCTCTGTAAAACTGAAATGTGCACTTCTAGTCCGGGATAATCTGCTGCAATAAAGTCATGCATTTGAACATCGCTTTGATGAAAACAATTGATAAATGTAGAAATGTAAACGTATAAAGATAAGAAAAACGGGGGAGCACACTTCCATGTCTTTAATGTATGTGGGTGAGTTCATAGCAATTGAAATGTAAAATCAAATGCATCTTTCTAAAAAGTGAAGGCATTGTGTCTCTAGACCCCTACGTGAAGGTTTCTCTGATCTGTGACGGACGGAGGCTGAAGAAGAGGAAAACCACCACAAAGAAGAGCACGCTCAACCCAGTTTACAACGAAGCCATTATCTTTGACATTCCTCCGGAGAACGTAGAACAAGTCAGCTTGTCTATCATGGTGATGGACTATGACCGGTGAGTTGAACATTTCCCTATAAAGACAGCTGAACTGTTCTGCATACTGAGCATAATGATGAGATACAGTGTAAGTGGGATTGTACCATTTATGTGTAATCATAGCCAACTGCTACCGTAGTCAATGAGTTAAGAAGTGTAACGAAAAATGAAGTGAAGTTGAACTGGAGTAAACTTCTCAAACTAAACTTTCCACTTAAGTTCCCATATACAATCTAATCATGACCTCTAAGTGGATCTCTCCCAAATGCCCCATAATTTACTCATATTAGCAATTACATGTTTGAAACATTTAATCAGACTTAAATGTACTGTGGTTGTTAGGTTCCATAAGCTTTGTTGTGTGCTGACAAATACATCTTGAGTGAATCCATTGTCTTGATTCAAAGCTTTTTTGATTAGCTATCTGCTTATATACACTACTGTATTTGTACATGTTTGTTTACCTGTTTTTGTGTGGATTTACATGCAGTGTTTTGAAGACAAAATTGCACACATTACATAGTGTGCTTGATTGCTTTTGAATTTCAACAGAAACAAAGAAGCAGAAAAACTGAATGATTAAACATTGTAGAAAATCTGATCAAATGTGATTGTAACATTAGGCTGCTTTAACCCGATGACTCAATAAGAGGCATGTATGTGTGTCATAATTACAGGGTAGGACACAACGAGGTGATTGGTGTTTGTCGCACAGGCCCAGAGACTGAGGGTCTTGGACGTGACCACTGGAATGAGATGTTAGCTTATCCTCGCAAGCCCATCACACATTGGCATGCCCTGGGAGAGGTAGAAGCCTGTTCTTTTTTCCTGAAAGTAAGAGTAGGTACAACAAATAAATTGCAGGGTTTTCCAGAGCTCCCACTCTGCTTAGCTGCATCACATGGCTATCTAAACATAGAGAAACATGTCTTGCAGCCAATCACAGAGCTTTGGAAAATACCCTGTCAATTAATACAAATACACAGCTCAATGAGAATACAAGGATGTTGTCTGTGCCAGAATAGAGAGGGAAATCTGACCCTGACTATAATTATCATACATGGGCAAAATCCAAATGATCAATTGGATACATGGTGTACTGGTATTAATCCCTGGTTAGTTTGATCAGGGAAATTGATTGAATAAGGTCCCATTGCTGGGTTATCTGTCTATCAATCTCTTATTATCTATGGTTGCAGTGTGGGACATTCTCTCAAACACGTGCAAACAAGTGAGAATTCCAATTAAAGTCTGGCAGTAGCTCTGAGAGCACAGTCTATGGCAATGACGTCACAAGACGATATCCTTGATAGAAACATTATGACATTAAGAACTCTTATCATGCTTGGACACAGGTTCCATCAATAGTGATTGTGCATGCAATATCAAGTAGATTTTACAATTTCATTTTTAAAACAAAATTATGACCAATTAGTTGCAGATAGAGCACATGTCTCTCAATCCTGAAGAGTTAACGATATTTAACAGTTTCACATTTTCTCCACAGTGGCCAGGAAGAGCAACGAGCTTCGAGAGCCAGGGCTCCTGTCCGTCACCCAAACCTCCTCTGACGCCCTGAAGAAGACAGGTTGAACCAAATACCACATTACCTAGGATAACGTTATTTATTCAGGTGTTATGAGACATTACTCAAGTAAATAAAACATTGCACAATATGCAATTCCTTATTAAGAGGTTATGGTTTGGGTGAGTGTAGTTCATTAATGCAGTGCCAACAAAACATTTTTGCTATTATCTTCATTAGAAGTTGGTAGCTAGTTTTTGTTCCAACTATGGTTAATTTGTAATGGTACTGCTTAATTTACATTACAGAAGAGCTGCCTTGGCCTTTGATCTTTATCCCATACAGTTGATGGATTAACAAAATTGCAAGGTTTACATTGAAAATTGTAAAAACATTCCAGGACTTAAATTTCATCAACATCTCTCCTGCAGTTTGAATTAAGTAAATTGTCATTTAATAATATTGCACAGGAACTTCCTTAAATGGCAAATGTTCTATTGTATATGTGAGCATCTTTCAAAGTTCTTTAGTTGCCATTTTCACATTGGATGGTGCAATACTAAAGGGCTCAGCTCGATGTCATGAGCTCAACATTGCCTAAATAGACTGTGAATAATAAGTCCCCAATATAAACACAGGTGGTCTAAACGTATAGGGCTGGGTGGACATCCTTCAGAGTATACACATTATTTTGCCACCTGGCCACTGACAGTCAATGCTTATTTTAACAAAGTACCGTATCAGGCATACAGTATTTGGTTGAACTATTTCAAAAACCTGTTGATTTTCAACAGGTAAAATGAAGTAAGTAGCTGAACAGTAGCCAGTATGTAGCAGGCTGTTTTTACATAGCGGAATGTACAATGCGTCGTCTGCAAGGCAAAATAACTAAATTGATGAATATTCCCTTTTCAGAGAAAAAAAAAACAATTAAATTACTAGGCTGTATTCATGTTATGAACAATCTATTATTATTAATCAAAATTCATTCATTCATTTTGGAAGTCATGAATAATGAGATACATTCAATTTGACATTTTCTTCTAGTTGGCTGGCTGTATAGAGAGTTTAAGTATGCAAAGATGCTAAATGAACATAAAACAACCAAGCTTCTTTCATGTTAAATTGTTGTACATCAACTAGTTAGACTTTCTTTCTTTCAAAAAGTGTACTGGTTGTGTTATATTTTGTGCTTCATTGAAAGCCATATGATACAAAGTAAATAACCTTTCCGTCTTAAATTATATTTCTGATTTACACATAAGTAATAATACAAAACAAACATAGCAAATACTTAAAGGCTATGAACTGTTAACTTTACTTTGCACATTAAAATAATTAGCTATTGCCCCTAACTATCCCCAGGATTAAACCCCATGTTTTTTTGTACATTGTAGCATGCATGTCAATGTATTATATCAATATTGTTGAACAAATCAAACTTAAGTTAAATTAATATATGATATAGTATTTTATACATGCCAATACACTATGTTTACATTTGTACATACACCTCTTAATGCAAGTGTTTGTATATATTTAAAAGAAACACATAAGAGCGTTTGTTGTTGTATACTTCTTGCGATCAAAAAGTAAATGTATTTACTGTGTATTTATATGGAGTATTGGTGATAATTTGTACAGCTCAAGCTTGTGCTTTTCATTGTATTTATACTCAGTAAGTATCAATGGTGGAAAATAAGTCTAAGTATATCAGTGAACTACATTTTCTCTGGATGCTCCATATATAAGAATGTTGTGTGTATCTGCTGAAATTATGTGAAAATACCCACTGAGAAAGAACAGAAACTGTAACCACATGTCATGAAGTGTACAGTTTGTGATAACTTTTGTAACAATTTGCAGTAAATATTTGAAATATGATTTTACTGTGTGTTTCCTATGTATTTTAACAAAATAAAACATTGAACATGTAAAGCTTCAGGTCCACTTGTGATAAGTGATTTGTAGTTTCTGGGTGAAATGAAATAGCTGTGAAATGGCAAGATGGTCTTCTTACTGTCTACAGTTTAATATTCCTTTGTGATAAGAGTTACCTAATGGGCCTCTGAGTGGTATGTAATTATTCATCCTTGTCAAGTTGTTGAATTTTGGGGTAAATAAAAGTGGCCTATATTCATTAAAAGTAGGGGTGCACATATAAATGGTAGAGTGGTTAGAACTTAGCTCTTTACAGCTATTGTATGCAAGAGAAAATGATGATTTTTATGGGCAAGTGAACATTGTGAATAACCATCCCATGCAGACTACCTTATATTCTCATACATACATGTTTTAATGTTCTATACATTCTCACTCATATTTGATTTTGGCTCCAAAAGCAAAACGGATTTGATTGTTGTTCATGTACCATTGATCAAAACCCTGATTTCACATTATATTCCACAAAATGATATGTACCTGTGGTATGATTATAATCTTTCTCTACTGCTATGCTGCACAGTACATTTGTGTACTTGAACATTGTATCATCAATTAAATATAAAGCAATTGACAGAGTTTTCATTCAAGGGAATTTTCCAAATTAAATTTTGTTCATGCATTTCCTACATATGTTGATTTTGAGATGTTATGGTCTTTGTTCAAATTAGGTGGCATGGCAGCTTTGACAGTAAACAATCTGGGTAACATTGAGAAGAAATTCATTTCTGTCAAATCAATCATCTTGGAATGTTTTTTGCAATTGAACACTTTTCAGCCACCTAATGAATATTTATCTTACCCCAAAGCACAGGTACCACAGGACTATGTCTCCACTCAATAAGGCCCTGTACTGTGAGAAGCACACTACTCTCCCTCGATGCAACACCTACCAAACAGGTCACGTCTCATAACTGATTAGCTACAGAACTTCAGTCCCTCAGTGGAAGGTGATATTGATTCGAGGCACCTTCGGGGGCCTTCCGTTGCCCGTCCTCCCCTTGGCAAGGGCCAGTGGGGCGTGTCACCATCAGTGAGTTGGCCTGTCACTTTAATTGCCGAGCCGCCACTCACACAGAGTGCCCAGCTTCCATTTATTCTCCTCTACTGGTGCCTGACACACGCTCCATTAAAACTGTTTCTCTGTGCGCTGAAAGGCCAAGAAGAAAAAATACTTTTCTCCTCCCCTGGACAGGAAAGCATTATATGTTGTCCCCCATTTGGAGAACATAATTGTTGATAATTACAGAGCATAGAACCAGCTTCAAAGATTCTTGCTGTGTGTGCAACAAAAAAGACAAATTCAAAGACAGAGAAAACTTTTGGATTCCATTGTTCAACTAATTTAGATCTGCTTTTAATGGCAACTTGTTTGCTTAAAACTCTTAAATCAATAGAAATTGGTCGTACTGGTGACAGTGTAGCCCACAGTGTAGCCAACTGGTTTGAAATCTTGATGTTGTATGTTATAGATTTGGTAACGGTGTGCTATTTCTATCCAGGTACATCAAACAGAGCATGTGCTAACAACATCAAAGGACAAACGGGACAAACTGTCGCTGGAATACATTCTGACCTCTTAAAGTATAGAGCTTCTTCCTTCTGCTTTGTCATCTGTTTCTTTTTGATGGTCATAATCTAAAAAGGAGCATTTTGATCTTGACATAATATCCGAATAAGCCTTTGATCCCATTAAATGGATAGACATTGCTGTTTCAGTAGCTTCCTTGGTAATGAAAGCCACCAGCTCCCTTTTTTGGTAAACCCAGAGTTTGCTAATAGCTCCACATGTTGATGCATGTAATTAAAGCTTTGTCATTTCCTGGGTGTTTGTGTCTGGTATACAGCAGGCATGCTTTTTATGGGAGACTTGGGGACGACAGCGCTATCTTTGCGACCGGCATTAACAATGCACCTGCAACACAGGAATACATTTAAAGAAAATGTTTTCAGCAAATTGCTGATTTTTTATAAGATTTATCCATCTCATTGTTTATTCTGGGTAGGTATTATTCATACTAATTGATTCTAAAGTAGTATGAATAATGTACACATGAATGTACATTTCAACAAAACTAAAGACTGTAGGCAATGTTTCTACTGTGGGCAATGCTTTTACTGTAGGCAATGCTTGGGAGTGACGTGGCAGTTAATGTTACCTTTATGTAAAGTGTTGACCAAACCTTCAGATTGTTTCTATACTTTCAAAGATTTATCGGAAGCAAGACCAGGAATGATGAGTTTAGCCATGCGTACAACCACTAAGGGTTTAACAGAAAAAAAGGGGTTTTGGAGTTTAGTAACTCTTGAAGTATAATAACAGATTGACGGACAAAGAAACTGTCTGGGGTAGAGATACCTGTCTTGTGTAAGTCGTACAAGAGATACGTACCAATCATGTTATGCAACAGCTACAATGACACGTGGGCAAGTTACAGTGTTATAAGACTGGAGGAGAAACACAGGCTTAATCTAAGTCGAGTGTGGAGTTATCGAGGGATACAATGGGTTACGGTCAACTCGTTCCCAACACTGGAGTGGAACTTGGTCAATTATGAGGACCATTACATGTGGAAGGATGGACAGGCTGTTATGTCATATCACATCCCATTAAACCCAAATGGTTTTATAACAGGTAGCACTTGAGGTTGCATAAAGAATATATTGTGGTCACAGCCACAGGTCACATGGCAAATAACCAACGTGCTCAACTGATGCACTAGATCAGAAGGAGATGAAATAAAAAAGCCGTCAATCAAGATCATCACACATGCATTAAAGACAGTGCAGAGGTGTTTTTTTTCAATGGCAAGTACATGAAAGAATTGTGTAAGTTATCTTCCAATTACCATCATTGTTTGAAACCTCCAATAAAGACCTATTTGATTGCAGTGATGCATTGGCATGTATTTGATGTGTGATCTAGCTTGCTCTTAGACACGGCCCGCTTTGTAGCAAAGGAGGTGATCACAAAGAACTCAACAAATAGATCCTCTCTGTGTCAGCCTAGTCACAGAGAGGAAAGAGAAGGGTTATAAAAAATAAAATAAACTAGCTCTGCCAACGGAAACATATTGATATAAGGGGCCCAAAATAGATGTTTTACCCCATGGGTAAGAGCACTGGAATCGTGTTTCGTTACTCTTCTTTCTGGATTTATTCACTTTGACATGTGCATGGAGCTCATGAATAATCAGGACATGTTAATTCATGTTTACTTTGGTGAGGGGGGGGGTGTTAAAATGTGTCTGTTACATGATCTCAACAGGGGGTCTGGGAGAAAACACCCACAAAATAAAGACTATTACATGGTTGATTATGCTCTGAAAATGGTTATCGTGACCTACATCAGGGCAGGATTACAGAGTGCTCTCTGATGTGTGCTGTGTGACATCCATGTAGTTGAGTCAATTTGGAGTCCACAGTATGGATATCGATTGTAGAATTGGACCCACAAAGCTACAGGGGGACCTACTTTATAAGGAACAATGAATACAGACTGCAGTTGAGGTAAAAAACAATGTTAAACACCTGAAATACCTGTGTATTTCCATTCATCCCTGTCTTCTATATGTGAATTTCCTTCTGACTGTGAATATTTAACATTCTTGGTGTTGGAGGGGGGAGGGCTACAGAAACAGGATCCCTGCTGCTCGATGTACCTCTTTATTCTCAGACACTAGAGTGAAACGCTGGTGTCAAGCCTGTCTGAGAATGTCATAATCCTTCCACGGCTGAAATTGGACACACAGACCTCCGTTGCGGTGCTCCAACAGGTGTGTTCGGAGACAATGGCGTCCCCCTCATCCTCAGCTGCTGTCTCCCTGCATGGTGGTGGCATCGGGAGGAGGCCACACGGCTCATGCCGTGGTCTGACCGCGGCTGTTGCCGTGGTAATCCACTCGATGCAGTGCAGAGGTGTGGAAGTCAACGTGAATCATTCGATTCAGAGGGAGGCCACGCGGGAGGATGTGAGCCTGAATGTGAATGCAACCGTTCATCACCCGCATCGACCGTCACAGAGTTCCGTCCCACCCAGCAGCAGCACATCCACACAGGTCCTCAGTCATGTCTTACGTGGTCACAAACAGGTGGATGGTGCCAGGGACATGAGTAACCTGTAAGCATCCAGACATGAGGAGGAAACACAAGCAGGTGTTTAAAGATTGCCAGAGGCCTTGTCCAACCTTTTCCTCTGCAATGAGTTATGAGGAACATGGTTGTAAACTAATCTTCTCGTTATGGTATTTCAAGTATTATGATGCATACTACACACGTATACATTGGGCACATACACACAAACGCTCCCTTTTTCTCTCAATGTGGGGAACATAACCAGTCCAGCATCCAACCTTTACAACTCCAAGGCCTACATCTTTTATTTTCAGTTTCAATTATTTTCCACTGACTTCAACACTTCAGCCAATGAGGTTCATTAACAAGCCAGCCAGGCCAGATCACTGTGTTCACTTCTCCATGTCATGCTGACATCTACACAGGCTAGAGTCCATTTGAGGAGAATGGTAGTGTAGTCTAGTTCTGTTTCTGTGAATGAGAGACCAGACTCCCACACTGAAGAGATGAGTCACAGCATGCTTCAACCCCTTGTCCTGCACTATGTCAGTGGGCATGGGCACACACCGCAGCCTGCTGTTAGCTAATAGAAACAGTTTATATTTAGTGTGCTTCACATGCCTCTGCATGGACACACACACAATCGTGACTCACAAACAAATGCACACACGACTTCCACCCATAATGTGAAGATCAACAAACAAGAAAGTATGACACAATAACCATCACACCCTATGCTCCACATGCAACCCCTGCTCCGTCCTAACACTCTTGAAATAAACTGAGCCTTAATGGTATACATAGTGGAGTTACATCGGTCTTTATAAGGCCAGAGGGATCAGGACCTGGGTACTGAGAGCCAACTGAGGAGGCATAGAGATTAATGTTCTGTCAGAGAAACTAAATCTCTTGAATATCCCTGGATGGCTCCAGGTCCCTCCTCAATTTGGAGGGAGAAGGAGATAAGCCCTAATGGCTCAGTCTCCGGGGCAGGCTAATTTATCCAGTGGATGGAGGCAGCCAGAGAGTCTCTCTAATTTCTCCCATGACTTATATGTGTGTGTAAGTGTGTGTATGTGTGTGTGTCTGTTTCTCATTGCAAGATACAGGGAACAAGGGTGTCGTTATACCCTTTTTACTGGGCCACGTGCCCCAGTATAAATCAGCTGTGCCCCAGTAAAATCAAAAGTTTGAGTTATAACAATTTACTTTATTAGCCAGTGCATTCATTTAGATTTATAATCCTGGAAAAAATAAATGCAGTATCCCAATCACCACTTGTAAAATCAAAGCAGTTTTACCGTAAACACAAACCGATGTCCGCAGAATTCCATGTCAGCTCGCTCTTCTGAGCTTGCCAATTAGCCACTGCAGCACGCACACAGAAGTTCAGGTGTCGGACTTGGCACACAAGTCAGAATTGTGGTAGGCAAAGCCTACTGATCATCTTATTTTGACTAAAACATAAAAACAATATTACATGAAGCTCAAAAAACTGTATTTGCGCTCAAATGAATGCAAAACAAATGTGCGCACTTGCATTAGCTATTGATGTTCCTGCCAAAGCTGATTTCAAACTTGCGTCCCTGAACTGTTGTATCATGGGTTAAGCAAGGGGAGTTTCTATAGCCCAGTAGTGCATTGTGCGCCGCAAGCTTGGAAGAAAAAAAGGGATATGAATAGGGGCCTGTGGCCCAGTAGAGCTTTATGTCTAACAACTTCCCTGATGTGGATGCATCCACCTATGAGATGATGATGTATATTGTTATGCATGGTTTAACCAACACATCTTTGTTTCACCTTACCTAGCACTGCCAGAAATCTGTATTAACGGTAATGAGCAAGCATACATTGACCCAGCAGTTTCTGGATCAAAAAAGTAGTTAGAATTATGATTTAATGATAAAGCAAATGTTGAAGTGTACAATAATGCTATTGCCTGCTAAGTATCCTGCTGTCTAATCAATGTGTTGATGTGTAAATGTAGCTTGTCCATATGTAGTTTGAATTATATCTAAAGAAATCCATGCATGGTTGCTGTGTACCAAATAACAAATCAATTATCCTCAAAAATAACCGTCATTAAGAAAGATTTAAAATATAAATCGAGTATGTGAGAAGCACATCATCTCACATCATTGAGTCTGCCTGTCAAGTCTTTTTGAACATACCGACAAAAGGAACACCTCCAACTGTAGTACAGCTGCAGCCACTGAAAACTCATAGTAGCGACCCCTTCATTTGAATCAGGTGTGTTGGAGCAGGGAAGCTTCTAGGGCAGTGGGCCCTGAGGACTAGTGTTGAAGATCACTGATCTAACCAATAAAACTAATCTTCCAATTACAGATACTGTTAATGATTCATTGGAGACTGAGCCAACAGGCATTCTTTGGACCCTCAATGACCCTCATGGAAGATGCAATAGAGCAGTGGAGCTCAATGGCATATGGGCCACCCACAGCACAGGCATCTCTTACATTCCACTCTGCGCCACAAAACCTTGCACACAAAAATCTAGCTATGTGAGTGGAGCCAAACTGACTTTTTAAAGTTATGGTTCTCTATAAACTGTGATCTGACTGCTGTGAAGAAGTACTTAGATTAGGGACTTAACTTTTTGTTGGTTTTGCTTCTAACAGAAAAAAGGTTGCTTTTGTCACTATATAGAGAATGTCTGTCCACAACACTCTTTATCCCTGCACCCCCCCCTTCCCCCAATTACATCTAACGATTGTTATTACACAGCTGTTCTAACTGCTGTAGAATGCCCCTGATAACTACTCTACATCCATACACACAAATGCACTCCACTTACTCTGCAGTCCAAATATCTTTGCACAAAGAAATAGTACTGCTCTGCTGCTGAGTTTATGGAAGACATTTGAGTTTATTGCAAACACAAAGGTTTCCACTCAATTTCCTATTTGTTTTTTAGTCATCAACCAAATGCACGTGACTGGTTTGTGTCTGATCAGTTTATGAAGAGCTACAGCCCGGACTGATGGCAAGGGCACTGTGTCTTTGCATGGCAGCTGTCAATCTATCCTTAGTCATTGTGTCCTCTGGCCTCTGCTGGGCCTTAATGAGCAGGCACCCCCCCCTGGTGACACTGCAGCTGCTATCACAGTTCATGCTCTCTCTCTCTCTTTCTCTCTCTTTCTCTCTCTCTTTCTGTGTTTCTCTCACACATGCTCACATTTTCTCTCTCTTTATTTTTCGGTCTCTCTTCTTCCTTCGACCCCCCCTCGCTTTTTTATTTCTTTCCCCCCTCTTTCCCTCTCTCTATTTTTATCTTCTTCCATCTCTTTCTTTTTCTCTCTCTCTCCCTCTCTCTCTCGTCCTTGCTTTCTTTTACTAGGGTGTGCATTGCTATTGAGGATTTCTTGTAACTCTCAGAATGCCTTCAGCAATTCACCTCTTGTGGATGTGTAGGAACTATCTAAAGAAACATAAATTCATACTAAGAAACATCAAATATAAAATGTATTTTAAATTAATGTTTTGCAATTCCAACTTCTGTAGATATATTTTGCATACCGATGCAGTGAGGAACTATTGCAGCACATAAACTCTGTCCGTTATATCATCAATAAGAACCCCCCACCCTCACTGTGAGATGGGGGTGGAGCTGGATTGGAGTTGGCCTCCCGTAGTCTCTATGGAAACCTGTTGGCAAACAGCAGTGTCTGGAAGCCTTTAATAGATTCTCATGGCTACAAGAACAGAACGGCACCTGGGTGACGGGCAGGCAGGCAAAGCTAAACCACAATCTAAACCTCACAGGACAAATGTTTCCCCGACACCTGTCTTGACAAAGATTTCATTCTGGCGCTTTGATTTGTGTTTGCTGAGTGTTTGCCAGGTGTTTTTTTTGTTTCCCCCGCTGGAAATGTGTTCAGTGTGATTTCAAAGTTGGTATTTTTGTAGATAGTGTAACAACTGGTAGGGGGCCATCGTAGTGTAGCAAGGGACCGGGGAACAGTCTAAGATAAGGGTCCTTTGAGTGCACTTAGGTATCAGAAAGCTCTCTGTAATGAGAAGGCTGCAAACCCCTGGGTACTGAAATCAGCCCGTTGAACAGAAACTACAAAGAGACCATAAAAAGACTGAGGGATTTGGTTTACTGGTCCCAAGATTTAATGTTTACAGAATGGTTATAAGCTTGAGGGAAAGACTTTGGATGGACATTAGTGGAAGGAAACTTCAGCGCTAGTATTTCATATAAATACATTCAACGCCACAGTAAATATTTCTTACAGTAGACTGGTGACTTGGTGCCATCTAGTGATTGACCAAGCCAATATTAAAAAAGCACTTACTGAACACTCCTAATAAATATAGTTTTAATGTATATTTAAACTTTATGTTGTAATCCAGAGCAAAGTGAATTTTAATGGGGTAGCCATATACTACACAGGTACAGTACATTACTGGTTCTTCTCTCCCATTTGGTGGAAGGTGCCTTCTAATGCCAGACTATAAAAACAAGCCACCATGTAACTGCCAGCTGTCTCCCTAGGGGGCAGCAATCAAGAAGTCGGGATTCATTCATCAATCTATAGTTAGAGCTTTCTCATCCCAGTGCTGCAGAACAGTATTGCCAAGCAACAGCAATAGGGATACGCTGCATCTGTTTGACCCAATGGATTAACAAGAAACATAGGAAAACATATGACCATATGTACGGTGTAGGGGGTGTTATTTTCGATTCCGTGATTTTTACTGTGAGCAAGCCTACTGAATATATCATTTTAAGATGTAATCAACATCAAATATGTATTTGTGAAATAACAACCAACATAGCAACAAGCTTTCACAGATTTTAATATAATGTAATCAGGCACACAGCTACCAAATGACATTTTTACCATAAATATCAGCACAGAACTAGTGTTCATTATATGAAGTAAAACTATTGATTGATTACACAACTACAAGCAACACCTTGTGCAAAAACTTGTTGAAGACATTACTGGCGGTTCGCACACAGATATGTAGTACCTAACTTAAATACCCCCCCACCCCCACCCCCACCCCCTGTCCCCTAACACACACACACTAGTAAATACAAAAACTAACATTTATCACATGTTACAGAAGTGACAGAGGGTAGTGGCACTCTGCATGGTCCAGCGTTTGAGACTGATCCCTCAGTGTTTGGCTAGTTTCCCCTTGGCCCCCCTGGTGGTCTTGTTGGCCTTGGAGCCTCTCTGGTGGTCACTGACACGGTTCCGCAGCACGTACACGTCATACTTCTGCCTCTTGAGCTTCTCAGCCAGCTCAAACTTCTCAGCGTGGAGGTCTCGCAGCCATGCCCACAGGTCCCGGGCTTTCTCCGCCAGCTTCTCCTGGTTCAGGTGGTCGATGTTGAGGGGTTTACGGCGTTCCATCAACGCCTTGGTCTTTTTCTCGCGCTCGGTCAGCTTTTTACCCTTCTTCTGATCCACCTTCTGCAGGTAGCCCCCAAAAGCCTTGTTGGAAAAGGTTTTCTTTTTCTTGGCCTCCTCTTCGGCGCGGACTTTGGCTACTTCCTCCTCACGACGCGCCCTCTCCTCGGCCAGACGGGCTTGCCGCTCCCGGTCCTGTTCGGCACGAACCCGCTGCTGCTCGGAGCGGTCCGAGCGACGGCGCTCAATGCGGCTACGCAGGGCGACCAACTCCTCCTCCTCTTTCTGACGGCTGGAGAAGTGCAGCTCTATCAGGCTCTGAAGGTCGTTGAAGTCCTTCTCCAGCCTCTTGCGGTGAAGGTCATCAAAGTCCAATTTCTCACCCTCGGGGAGTTTGGGGAGAGTGATGTTAGGTATGTACATTTTATTGTGTTTTGGTTTGTTTTCCCCCTCCTCGTGTTCCTTCTCTTCCTCATCCTCCTCGACATGCTCTTTTTCTTCTTCTTCTTCTTCTTCCTTCTCTTCCTCTACCAACTTAGCTACCTCCACCTTCTCCTCTTCCTCTTCAGCCTGCTCAGTTTCTTCTTCTTCTTCTTGCTCTTCCTCATTCACCTCTTCCTCTTCCTCCTGCTCGTAGTCCTCCATAACCTCCTCTGTATCTGACATGATGTTGATCCTGCCTTGTGGACAGCCCAGCAGTGGCGAGTGGAACAGGATTTCACACACAGACCAGCTGGTGTACGAAACACAGATGAGTGAGATCTCCTGTGTGGCGGCTTGGGCTCTTTTAAGGGTTTCTCATTACCATGTGACCAACTCCTGACCAAAATTCAATGGCTATTGGTCTGGCACGGGGGGAGACTGTTAAACGGATGGAATGGAGTCTATTTTTTCCGTTACCAAGTCTTGTCTACTCTCAGCTCCACCCATTTATCCCCCACAAGACCTCCATCCTGAACTTTGACCCTGGAACCCTCCCACCCACCCCTGATTCCCTCTTATCATTCCTTTCTAAGGACCGGAGGAGAGGCTATTTCAGACACACAACAGATGCACACACATGTTGCCTCCCATCAAGGGCCGCAGTGCATCCTCCTCACACAAAGATTTATATAGGGATCCGAACTTTGTTAAAACAGTTAATACTTCTCCCTAGTGTTTGTTCCAACAGCACTTAGTCAAGAGAAAATAAATATGCATGCAAAATTTACCAACATATTTTGTGTGTAGGCCAACTGGAAAATGTGATTTAGAAAATAGTTTTCCTTTCACACAAAATGATACTGCTGCTACACACTGTTTCAATATTGCTCACAAGCAAATACATTCTTCAAAGCTTGGCAACTGGCAAAAGGTTCATTACAATATTTAAACTACCCTGAGCAGGCTCATAAAAAAAAAAGAGGATTTACAAACTTCCCACAGCAATTTGACATACTTTCCTAACTGAACCAAATTAACTGAAATCAAATCGGTACCTTCACATGCTAATACCTTTGTTGAAAAACATCAACAAATGTAATAGCTACTTTTCATTTCAACTTGGCCTTTTATACCAATTTCTCTGAAGAAAGAAAAGGTTTTCCTTGAGTAACCTGAAAGGTAGGACAAGTAGGACCTGTACAATTATTCAAATCATGTATTTGACCGCTTTCCATGTGTTCCAAAGGACAATTATCACCCAGTAAAAATGTCAGTTGAAAAGATACCTCCTGACAAGAACAATGACATCCAAGTTGAGCAATTGCTTCGCCCGTCTCCACTTTGGAATGTACTTAAAACATTCTTGCAATTAGAGAAGGCGGCTTTCAGCACGCTGGATTAAAAAGTAATTGCTGCCTCTCGTGTTTACATCTCAGCCTAACTGCAACAATAGAATGCTAATGTAAAGTACTGAATTATTCAGCTCTTGAGTTGCAGACACTCAAATGGAAAATTGCTGTTTTCCTGCATGGATAATTGACAAACAGGTGCTGTGTGGTGTCTGCGGCTAATGAACTTGGGGAATTCTTGTGAACTTTTCAGTGTAAAACAATCCTGTTTAGGAAACAGAGGCCATTTTTAAACATTGAGTCATCTAGGGGGGAAGAGTTTTCCTTTAAAACCAGGCTGTGGCTGTTTACCAATGGGAGGTTGGAAAGAAGATGTCAAGATTCTCAAATACTAAAGGAAACAATGTACACAATGTAATTCTCCTGCAAACAGCATTAGACATCCAACAAAATCCCAACCATGTGCCATAATATTGAATGCTACCATTCTACAGACTTTTAGTAACGTAACAGGACACGCATCCACAGATTTCAACACACACTACTGAAGCCCAAGGTTTACAATTATTTCCACAGTAGTTGGTGGTACGGATACAGTAGGCTGTATTTTGTTGAACCAAGAAGTACAGCCCTACAGCACTCAACACAGCCCTAGCAATCCATAACATGTGGCTAACAGGTGGTCTAACTTTAATAAAGATTACACAGTTGGGACGAAACAAATGTCCATAAATAGAAGCACAGAAGCTTCAAATGACCTGCACTGTTGAACTCCCCCCATGTAGCCCCACCTCATGTCATATGTAGCTCTTTGCAGGGGCATAGGTTTCATGTCCCTCCCGCCCACTTCTTGCAAAAGGCCAATCTGTCCCCTTCTTCACACAGTTTTTATTAAGAAAATGATATACTTTATTTTATTGTATGTCATATATTATACAATATTATATTATATTATATTTATGAAAAACTGCTGAACCCGCCCACATTTGAAAACAAACCTATGCCCCTTGCTCTTTGATTAAGCCATTGATTCTTAAACAAATACTTCTTATATATTAAATATTAAAACTACTTCCTCTGTGATTGTACTGTAAAGTTACATTGAAATATTCCATACAAGATCATGTGATGGATTTTTATAATCTGCTCCAATTGAGACAACCCAACCTGTGATTCCATCAGTTTATGATCAAGTCAAGTTGTTCTCTAAAAAGACGGGAGATAGTGCCCTCATCTGGTCAAAATACACGATAGCAACACATTTACTGTGCATTAAATGCTGATTGGGAAAGTATACTCTCTTCTTTAACAATGCAATGCAACCAAGTGTCTCCTCTCACTCCTCGTCAACACCACTCACCCTGTCTTTTAGATCCTCACTAGAACCCTGTCTATACAATAATAGCGTTCTCTTATACCTATTTCGGCCGTATTGTACGTCATAAAATACATGTATTTAGATGTTATATCATTTTGCCAAGTCATAGCAACTCATAAGCAGCTAGGTCACCACAGTGTCCATGTGATGTCACACAGAAGCGGTGCACGTGTAGGACGGTATACGGTACGTTTGATTTTCAAAGATTTCTCCGCATGGGCGGTGTTTGCTTGCTAGGCTTACTCTATTGGTTAAAATAAATAAACTGCGCATTTGTGGATACCCTGTAATTTAAATGAAAATGCTGTTACGAAAGCCGTGTGGCATGGACTGTTTCTGTCCTCGGGTATGTAACAGCACACAAATGTAGCCTACAGATTGACAGATCATTTGTTTAAAACCAGGTAAACTATTCTATTCAGTTTACTTGTGAATTATGCAAGGTATAAGTAGGACGTAATGTTTTGATTGTAGCCAAGGTCGTCTGCTTAATATGTATGTTTTTTTTAGGTGAAAAAATAAATAGCTTTTAGTTTTGAATCGCTTTAGTAGTTTAATGTCTTATGACGGTTATATAAATCAACAACAACAACATGCATGTGTCTGTAGCCTGAGAATATCGTATGTTTGTTCGTGGAATGTTACATTGGTGCATAGTGGAGCTTTGGTACACGGTGTTCCCAACTCTATGCCCATGACTTGATCCATGGCGTAGGTTTAGGGGGGGACGCTAGGGACAAGTCCCCACCAATATTTTAAGATGACAACATTTTCCTCACCAATATTTTAGCGCAATATTTTAGTCCCTACCAAAGCTGAGACCAAACCAAAGCCCTTGTTGCTCACCCTGGTACAATTGGCCACCTCAAACATGTTATACTTGATTTAGTTATGTTTATTTTGCTAACCCTTTTGCAGTCATACATTTAGACATTTTAAAGACAACAGCTATGCATTTGTAGAAATAAATCTTTAACGTGAATGTACATCTCTCAAAGGTCACGTATTCTGTGAATCCAGCAGCTCAACAATGTTCCGTGCCACAACTGCCTCCTTATGTGTGTACTGCCAGAGGATGAGGGTCTTCAACTCTCCTAGCGGGGCTCCCTCTTCAACCCTGACCAGCAAGCGCCCCGAGAATCAACAGACAGTGGACTCACTCTACAACCTGTCAGTGGACATCCGCAAGGTGCGCAAGTTCAAGGGTTGGGTCCTGTCAGAGAACCTGGCGTACGTATGCGAGACAGCCGACTTGCTGAGAGACATGGGGGCCGACACTGCCGTTATCGCCACGGTACTGGAGACCCACCCCGAAGCGGTTCTGTGTCGGCCAGTGGACGTTGCTGCCCAGCGGGACCTGTGGGCCACCGTGTGCCCCAACCGCCGCAAACTGGTGGGAATCATCGAAAAGTTTCCTGCCTCTTTCTTTACACTGACTCACCACACCAACCAGCGGGCCAACATCCAATACTTCCAGAGCCTTCGCCTCAGCAAGCGAATCATCGGCAAGCTGATGGCCAGTGCCCCCCAGAGCTTTAGCCGACCTGTGGAATGCAACCAGGAAGTGATCAACACGCTGCGGGACACCTACCTGGACCTGGGAGGGGACGAGGGCAACCTGCGGGTCTGGCTCCAGAAGCTGCTGAGCCAGAACCCCTACATCCTGTTGCGTCCTGCCGAGGCCTGGAGGGACAGCCTGGGCTTCCTGAGGGAGCAGGGCTTCTCCACAGAGGAGCTCCTCAGACTGGTGTCCAGCCTCCGGGCCTCCATCGCAGAGCTCCAGCCGGCAGCCATGCGCCAGGCGCTGGACTACACTCAGGGGGCGCTACAGCTCTCCCACGTGGAGCTAAGGGTGACGGTGCTGCGCTGCCCCGCGCTCCTGTACTACTCCGTGCCCACCTTGGCGGGTCGCCTGCAGGGACTGCTGGATGTGGGGGTGAGCATGGAGCAAGTGAAGGAGACACCCAACGTGCTGGAGCTCACCCCGCAGATCGTTCTGTACCGTATCCAGAAGCTTGGGTCCTACGGGTATGACGTGAGGGGTGGCAGCCTGGACGTTTTTGTCGGTACAAAGAAGGACTTTGAGATGAGCTACAGCAAACTGCATCTCAGGCAACAAAGGCCTCTCTTCAACCCTGTTGCTCCTCTTAGATCTGCTGAAGAGTGAATGTAAAACTGACCATATCGGCTAACTAACTGTTGCACTGCACTGTAGCTATTTAACAGGAGTTTTGGTGTTCCGGGTTTTACAGTGAAACAAAATTGTTAATATGTAGACCGAATGGTCTGCAGTGACATAGATCAGTGAGGCTTTGTTAGGAGAATGTTATAGCATTCTTTGGAGGTTTTATTTACTCCTCTAATATTAGCAACAACTTGAAGATAATTTGAGTTGTCACAGCACATAAAACAATGTCTCCTGCACCTAATGGTTGTGTATGAAGTTGACTGATATCTGCCAACTGAAGATTGTATCCAAACAGGAACAGTGCAGAAGATCTAGAGTGCTACACTATTGGAGACTTTGTTGTAAATAAAAGGATGTTGGATTCCAGTTTATTGTAATGTCCCATGCTTTCACGTATTATAAAACAGTACATTTAGGCAGTACAGTAGGCCTAAACAGGTTATTAGGAATAGGCTGAATTCCACAAAAGGTAAGGAAATGATACAATTGCCATAATTTGTTATGCCTATGAACTGAACAATTAAACCCTCTGGAATAAGACCATGCACAATTATATCTTATTCCAAAAACATTGAGTAAACGATGACAATAAGATCCTCATTGCTTTCTTATATATATTATTTTTTACATGATTCATATCAGTATGTGATGGTGATCCCTGTTTCATAGTGACTGTACTAGCAGACTGTTTCCACATTTACAGGACTTTCATTCCGCACGTCTTTTCCCATAGAATTCTAAATCATACTTTTCTTTGTCTTCTAGTGCAATTGTTTCCTTCAAAAGCTTTTCATTATCCTTGTATTTCTCCGGTATGTTAGAACCATAAATCATAGAAGCAAGAACTGACTTGAGCTCAGGTGATATGTGATCTGCAGTCAACCTGTGCAACTCAAAATCAACCCTGGGTTCAATCCTTTGCTTTTTGCATATGACTGTTGAGAGGGATCAGAAAGAAATCAATGTTGAATATATAGTTTTAATAAAGTTGCAAACTAGGAAATCTATGAATTAATATTTGTATAAGATGTTCTCACCATGCTTAACCACAAAGTAGACCAGAGCCAGAATCACAACACAGATGATTACGATGAGTTTTAAAGTAAACTCCTTCCACTCTGAAAATGTGTTTCCTGGTGGACTAATGTCTCCATGATCAAGAGTGAGACCATCTGTAAAAAAGATCCACATTAATCCAAGAAAAGTCCATCTTCATTTTTGAAGGAAACATTTTCAGGGTCATAAAAGGACAGAGATCTGAAGATACCAATGTATTCACTACAATGTATTTTTTCAAACATCTCACCCCACAAAACAGAGATGATGTTCTTAATGGTATGGACTTCACAACGGTAGCTCCATGTCTTCATGTATTTGTCGTTTAAGAGCTCCATAGTCACTCTTATCAGGATTGATCCTTTTCCTAAGTGCAAAGGTCCAACGGTTCTCACCTGATCCATCACAGACCCATTTCTGGTCAACAGGACCTTCTGTATTGAGAGGTCAGTGCTTGTAACATGACACCTGAGAGACACTCTGTCATTTTGAGGAAATGGTTTACCAAAGATGTTTATGTCTGGAGAAAATCAAAGAACAAATGATCCAGTAAAATTTAAACATTAGATTCTTATTTTTTGTTTTGACATGTAATGTATTAAATAAGACACCTGTATTAGTAGCAATCATTTCTTGTCTTCTCTTCAGAATAAGCACAAGTAACGAAGGACAATCATCCTTCAGAAACCAAACTAGTTTGTTTTTATGAATATCTCCTGAATTCCATTTCCGTTCTATGGGAACTGCCAGTGGAGATTCTGATTTCCATGTCCGTGAGTTGGAATCGAAGGATAGGAAGTCTGTTCCATTGACACCCCAGTTATCAAATGTAGAGTTGGACTCTTGGTCTGATGAGTAGGTGCAGCCACTTCGTCTCTGGATTAAATCTGGGAAGGGTAAATAATAATAAATAAATGGTAATATAATGAAATTCTTCGAAAATAGATAGATTTTTGGGTAAACATGAAGTTAAACCAACATTGGCTTTAGACATATCCTGCCACCTCGCAGCAATACTGTACACAATATTTAAAATAGAGAGTTCAAACAGCTCACCCACTCCCATGTTGGTTAAATGAGATATTTCCATAAATGAATTCCTAAAGTCCCAAACTTCATTAGAACAGTCTTGGATGCTCTCTTGCAATTTCAAGTTGAAAGATGGTTGATTGTCTTCAAAGGTTCGTCTGAGCTCTTCACCAGAATTGGCAGTCTCACAGTGAGAGATAGAAATCCCGTCAAACATGATCACTTGCTGGTATTGGGATTGGTTTCCAGGCTTTGAAAACATTATTGATAAGAACTCCAAAGTGTGGACTTCTGAATGTGAAATGCAATATTTAGGATTAATCACAAGAGTTTACAGTAATTTAAGATGAAAAACACAATATTAGTTAAATGGACAGCTTACCACTTTCTGCTGCTGATATCAAAAGACTTATGCACAACAGAATCATCCAAATCCACTTCATAGTTGAAACTCCCAAAATAACAAAATATAACTTTTGCATCAGCAAGTGTGTCTGTGTAGCTGTCAACATGCAAGTCTGCTAGAATGAAAACTATTTCTAGTGTTTTGGAGGAAGTGTTTTAAAAGTTGTTCAACCTGAATACAAATAATCTTGGCACTGACTTTGTAGATAAATATTCATAGGATTTTGTTTAAAGTGACAATTTATTTTAGATAAAACGCGAGTCATATGTATATTCACATTTTTTTATTAAACAAGCACATCGTAAAAGAACAACTATTTTTTACGTGAAGCAAGATTCTCTGGTGTGGTACACAAGGGTTATTACACGGAAGAGAAAACAGACCAGAAGCTCTACGTTTCACCAGTCCTCAATGACCAGAAATATGGGCACAGGATTTGACTCCTGAATAAATATGAGACAGGATTTAGGAACAAGAGAGAAGTGACAGATGTGTGAAAAGCAGATATTAGGAAAAGTAAGAGAGGGACAGCGAGGTTAAAGGAACAACACCAACAGGGAAAGAATAGGCTGAAGAGAGCTTTCAAAAAAAATGTCACCATCTAGACAGTCTATAAATGCTTACACTTTTATCAAACTTTTCATAAAGAACAGAAATCAGTCCACAATGATTATTTATATAAAAAATATATCAATGGGTCTATGACTACATAAGAAAGAAACACAATATCAAATATACAGGATGCATGTGAGCAGAAATCATCAAATTCATTATGTACACAAAGATGTTGTCCCAGAAAAACTGTAACATCCCAACGCTGTTGATAATGTAGAATGTTACAGTAGGTTTATTCAGTCACAGTGCCGGAACACCGCTGAAATATTGTAAAGTTTGTAAGTCTGTGTGATAACATACAGTCCCAAGCCTTGACAAACGTGTTTGCTTGAAGATGGGATACAGTGCTCTTTCTGGAAGTGTGTGTTCCATTCTGTTACAGGTATACAGAAAGTCTGTTGTCTGTCTTACAGTCCATTTTGTGTCCTCCAGGTACGCTGTTTACCAGTCACTAGGGGTTGAAAGTCGGAACACACCCCTGTGAAATGAAAATAAGAGTTTCAAGAGTAAGAGTTTCAAATTACAGGTAAAACAACAACACACCTTTTCTCAGAATGTTAACTGGTAGCAAACCACATCTTGATTAACACCTTGCAGAACACGTTTGCATTGCAAAGCAGAGGGTGTACTAGGCCACTATGAGTGTTGTGATTGTTAAGTTCAACCTAATAAAAACAAACATTTGAATACACAAGTTTAATGTACCTCTCTTAACATAACAGCATACAGAGCAACAGACTCATTTGTGTAGGTATCTGTAATTCTGTTATCACCTCTCTAGAGGGCGCTCTGTTTCTGGAGCTTGGAGCCGGTGCCGTAGCCAGAGTCCTCGCTGTGGCGTTTCCCACTGGTCAGAGCGCTGTGCAGTCCGTGCCCTGGAACAGAAGGAGGAACAGCAGATGTCAACTAGAGAATAGTGACGGTTAGGACACAGCTACAGCAAATGAAAGGACACAAACAGAGTTTCGTGCTTGTCTCTCATCTCTGCCATGATCCTAAGATGTTTTAACTGTGGTATGTATGTGTGTGTGTATGTATGTAATGTGAGGGTTGTTTTTACATCTCCAATTATGACATAATTGTCTGTATAGTATAGTCTGTAGAGTAGAAACTGAACAGAACTCCCATGGAGCAGTGGCAAACCGGGCCTCACCTTGCAGCACTGCTGGGCCTGCCATGTGCTGGGTGCCCTGGCCGTAAAACACCATGCTACTGCTGCTCCCAGCAAAACCTGTCAAGAGAAAGAACCAGGGGTGAGGGGGATGGACGTGTGTTGTATGTGGTAGACTGGACCAAATGCTGATGAACAGATTATCAGAGTGAGTATGACGTCTTAGAGTGTGATGTAGGACAGGTGGCTGAGACTTTGTGTAATTGGAGACAAGTCTGAGGAGATGAGCGTGGGGTAGATCTATTATTCGAATGATTAGATGACAGAGCAGGGTGTAAGGGCTCACCTTGATGCTGCGTGTTGACGCTGCTGTGGGCTTTGCCCTGGGAGAACAGCATGGCCCCGCTGTGCCAATCCCCATGGGACTGAACTTGCATCTGGTATCCTGAAGGAACAAGCAAACGTCAAATCTCTGCTTTGATCGGGGAGTCGCGGGTACGTTTTCGATAGTATTGAATGTGGAGGAATAACAGCAGCAGATGTAAACTGCAGAATAGTAACAGGTTAAAGCTAACAGCAGATGAGCAACAATGTGACACTTTCATGCAAAAGTCTTATCTCCGCCTTGATATTACTGTATGTCTTAACTGAGGTACAAAACAAGAACATATGTTTGTATATAATGTACGCATGTGCTGTATATTTATGCATTATTATGATATAGGGAAGGTAGGAGGTTGTGTGTGTGTGGGGGTACTCACCAGATTGAACGGTGGCCTCATGTGTGTCATCTCGAGAGGAGAACCCCATCATGCCCGAGGACCCCTCGCCGTTACCGTTAGACGGGACAGTAGCCAGCAGGCCTGGAAACAAAGAAATGACAGAGTCAGCAAAGCGCTTGACATAGTATGTGATACTTCAATGATATTACTTTCTGTTCCAGTCAAATATGAAGGTGTATGACATGTATTACTGAATTAACATGTATCAAGAACAGGCATGACGCTGTGCTAACATGCCGTTTTCTCCTCTCCTCCTCCTTACCCAGGCCTCTGTAGCAGGACAGCTGCTGGTAGATCTGTTTCATCCTCTCTATGTTGAGGCGGCTGGCCTCGGCATGGTTCACCATGGGCTTGGGGTAGTGCACCCCGATCACACACTTGGCCACTTTCTGCACACTCTCCGGTGCGTTCCACGGGTCGTAGATGTACTTGGCTGGGAATCCTCTGAGTATGGGCAGGTAGCGTCTGAGGGGAACACCATCCCATGTCAGTTAGAACATGAACACAGCAGAAATAGCAAACATACCCCCGTGAAAGCAGACGGGGTGGTCACCTGATGTAGTCTCCGTTGGGGTCTGTGCGCCGGCCGAAGCCCACGGGGCAATAGCAGTGGAAGAACTGCTGGAAGAAGGAGCTGCAGGAGAGCCACATCCAGCTGCCAGAGTTCACGCTCCAGTCTGCATCCAGCAGCAGCTCCTCAAACACCTGCACACACACACAGCTTAGTAACTAAGCCTTGAGGTACCTGACAACATTCTATAGATACAGGGTAATACAATAATTTAAAATTGTATATCCAATTGTTTAATACTATACTATCATGAATTATTATTAATATAAGTCGCTTGTCTCTTGTGCAGAGTGAGCTGTGTGACTCCCTGTACCTTCATGCCCTCCTCCCAGCTGATCCACAGGTCTCCGCGGGTCAGGAAGCAGGCGACGGCGTGCCGGGCCAGGTGGTGGATCCATCCCTCCTGCCTCAGCTGGGTCATGATGGCGTCGATCCAGGGGAAGCCCGTCCGGCCTTCCGCCCACTTGGCCAGGGCCTCGGGGTTGCGGTCCCAAGGGATCTGGACGCATATGGGGTTGCCCTCCATCTTGTCGAAGCAGGGGTTGTTGGTGGCGGCCGTGTAGAAGAACTCCCGCCACAGCAGCTGGCCGTACAGGGAGAGGGGTGGGGTGCTGTTCTTCTTGACCTGGGAGGAAGAGCATTTGTCATCAGGCCATCATCTCAGTTAGCACGTTTGTTTGTTGCAGCATGCTAGAAATCAAATTCATATACATCATATCTTGTCACTTATGCAACAGAAGTCTGACGTTGCTATTATAAAGTACATTTCCTGATGCCTTTTACACTTAATAGATATGTAATGGACTGTGAACAAAATGATTTGTAGTTGAAGACTGTATAAAGAATGCTGACTAAGGCCTGTACGTACCTTCCTGTAGAGATCTGTGAGTTTGAAGTAGAAGAGCCGACAGGATAGGCAGCCAAAGCGCAGGTAGGGGCTGAGGCCTGTTGGACTCGCCAGTAAGGAGTTGGCGTTCATTCTTGGCCGCTCAAAGTTGGCCACCCATGCCTGAAAGCAGCAGATAAGTTTGAGATGAACAGCAACATAAGATCATGTCGTAAATACATTGTGGCCTGGCTTCCAAAACTGTCGTTAGGGTTAATTCTAGTCGACAAATCAACTTTGATCAAGGTCAGCCATTTTAGGAATACTGGTTGACACAATCAGTACACTATATTATTTTGTATCTTACAGACAGAAATGGTACAGTTTTAATGTGTAGTGTTACACCTTGTTCCCATTTCAGGACTTATATAACCCATGTTTTCCAGGAGAGATTGGAACATTACATGGAAACATGTGGGTTGTGAATCTAGTTAGGAGGTGAATTGGCGTTTCGGTAGGAGAGCATGAGGACAGAGAGGGAGTCTGCTGTGTTAATGTTGCTGTAAGAATGTTCCTGCAGGAGGGATCTCTCATCACAGTTACTTTTCCACATTTCAGAGTTTCTTTAAAGGACACATTGCGGGGATCCATCCAAACATGTACAATGGTATACAGATAACAATGAATAGGTAGATGTTTTTAAAGGTTTCGTACTGTGTGTGGAGGGGGGAGTGTGTGGGTGTGGATGTGAGTGCGTAACTCACCTTCCTCTCCAGGTGCCTCTCTAGTCTGGTAAGGGCCTCAGTCTCTCCTCCAGGCCACACAGCAGAGGACAGACCCTCGGTGTCGAAGCCTATACAAGCACATGGATGTAAGCATACACCCACCTGTTTCGCAAACTCAGATTGTGCAAATAACTTAACTTAATTATCAAACAAAAATATCTTTCTGGTCAAGAAGCGGTCTAAATATCTAGAATTTCCTCAGAGATTAATAAAGTCAATTGACTTTGAATTTATAATAAGCCATCCTTGAACTTATATTTCCAATCATCCTACACTACTGCTGATATTCTTATAACCTTCATCAATATTGCCAGACTCACCTAGCTCCTCCAAGGACGGAACTCCAAACTTGTCGTCGTGGTCGTCAGAGAGCGGCGTCGTGCACTTCCCCATCACCTCAGCAGTGATGGCCTCTACTGGCATCTCCACAGCATCCATCCTGCTGATCAGGGTCTGGAAACGCTTGTACGTGAGGGGGGACTGGCCTCCATTCAACTCTATGATCCTAGAGAAAGAGAGAGAGAAAGACAGAGACAGAGAGACAGACACAGAGAGAGAGAGAGAGAGAGAGAGAGAGAGAGAGAGAGAGAGAGAGAGAGAGAGAGAGAGAGAGAGAGAGAGAGAGAGAGAGAGAGAGAGAGAGAGAGAGAGAGAGAGAGAGAGAGAGAGAGAGAGAGAGAGAGAGAGAGAGAGAGAGAGAGAGAGAGAGAGTGGGGTTTAGAGAGTGTGTCTATGTGTGTGTGGTGTACTTTGTGTGCATATGGTGTTTGTGGTGCTTGTTCATGTGTGTGTGATGTTTGTATGTGTATGAGTCTTTATGTTTGTCTGTCTGTGTGGGCATGTGTGTGTGCATGTGTATGTGTGTGTGTCACCACTCACTTGTCCAGGTCGTAGAGTGTGTGGGAGATGCAGACTGTGACCTCCACCTCAGCCTCGCTGGCCAGCTTCTTGATGGCCGCATCTCGCTCCTTCCCAAAAGGCTCAGAGTCGTACTCGTACGACAGACGAGAGATATTCCACTCCTGGGAGAGGTTAAAAAACAAACCATGAAACTTTGTTAACCCTTCTGTTCTCTTCGGATCATTCTGACCCATCAGTCATTATAACCCATTGTCGTATTGCGACAACTTTACCGCATATAAAAACAAAGTGAAGTATTTTCTTTTAACCGTCGGGCTGTCTCAGACCCCCCACATTGCGAAAGTTAAAATACATTTATTTGTATTTGTTTTTGTATTGGGATAAATTGGGCAAACACAACAATGTTTCGTTATGAACCTTTGGGTCATGTGACCCAAAGGCAGCACAAGGTTTAATACACAATAATGCATAGTCGTATAAATTCGTTGAGATATACTGACAAATATTTAGTATGATGGAGTTGAATACGTAGAAGAAAGGTCTTGTTTAGACATAGGTTATTCTCAATAATAGTTTTGACCTTCAATGTACTTGTTGCGTATTACTGTGGTCAGATTGATCAAAACTCAGTGTACCTTGAAGAGTCGTGGGAAGACATCAGTGGGCTGTCCTCGAATGACAAACAGACGAGAGTTGAGCTTTCGGAGGCTGGCATCCAGATCCTCCAAACACTGCAGTAGAAACCTTAGATAGACAGATGGAGAGAGATATTAGGCTCATATTAAATATAAATGCAGCCTAACCATGAGGCCAATAATCTTAACCACCTCTGATTGTGCGGTTGATAAGGTCATCACTTTAATTATGAATGGAAAACCTTGGACCAATGAGCTTCAACTCCTGTCTCTGAAGACAAAAATACATTAACAATGCTCTAGAGATAATCACCAAACCATTCATCCGTCTATTAGGGCTTATATGTTCTAGGAGACCTCCCCTGCATGGTAGCCACTAGCCAGTCAGTAAAGGCAGTTTAATTGCTCCCAGACGCCTGTCCTTTCCATCCCAGGAGGAGGACAAAGTGACGGCACTGTAAGAGCAGGCGTGCTAAGAATAGTCACTGTATGGACAGATCATGAAAGTATTGAAGCCTATTATCTTACATAATGTAATAGTGGACTTGGATAGTTTGACTTCGGTTAGGGTCACACAAGTAGATGGAATGCTCTCACCAGAACCACAGAAGTATTCTCTCTATACATTCTCTCTATAGCTCTGGTTCTCCCAGGCCAGTCTCGTGAAGTTGCACTACGGTATGAACTTCAAGCACCAGGGGGCAGCAAATACCTGGGTATAGAATTTGGAGATTATAGTACGTGCTCAGAGTAAAATTAAACAACTGGACTCACTCAAGTTCATGGTGGTGTGTGTGCATAACTCTATAAGCCCACGTGTTTATGTTAGCTGGTTTCTGCTTCTGAATCAAGTTGACCGTCTTACATAAGATTAAGTCTAATTCTATTTTTTGGATTTATAGAACAAATACAACATGCTGCTTCAAAATGTTCTTGATTTTTATCACCGTCTTGTTATTGGTGTAGGGAATCTTGCAGGGGTTTTGAATCCTTTGATTCTATAAATCCGTTAAGTCTCTAAAAAATAGGTTTTATAAATAAATGCTGTGATTTAAACATTGCATTGTGTGGCATATGACTCCTAATATAATTCAGTCAGAATATCACACAGAACGTGGCAAGATAGAGGTTTGAGATCGGTTCCTTTGACACAGTCCTGACCCTGAAACCCTGTTCCCGCCATGACGCCTTGAGACTTATGTAAGAATTCAAGGTTGAGGTCAGAAGCACCAGGAATGTTCGCAGCTACAGAACATCGGCCTGCAGAGGGCGCAAGGATACTACGATTTTGTTGTAAAGTTGTTTGAGAGCAAATATTGGTCTCATGCACACAGAGTAACTGCAATAACTACAGGTTAGAAGTACCCAATAAGTATTATTTCAGTGTATTATTTGGGCGTCTCATAAAAAGTTGTACGAAGATGTCATTTTATTTTCCAACTCCCATATCTATTTGTTCAAGTAAATCATTTCATTAAATAGCAAATGTGCCAAGCAACAACAAAGCCAGGAATATATTTTCTAGTTATCTTAACTACTCTAGCCCCTATGTAATTAAAGAGCCTAAAAAGGTTCCTTCAACTTCAGTCATATTAGACCACATGTTTCATGTGGTCTAATAGGATGGCATGCCTTAAGGCTTATTAAAAATGTATTCAATGAATAACATTAAACTTAAGTCCTTGTGCTGTTTATATAAGCATGACATGAACAACTGTTACACTAAAAGTGAATCACACAGCATTACACATGGTTTATTCAACGACCATGAGAGGAACCACTCAGGTCTCCAATCCATGTAACATAACCCCCAAGCATCTATTTCTGTGTTCCAAGACCAGCATGCAAAATCCCATGTGACTGTGTAATGGCTGCATAACGACTGATACGTTGATTTATTATATATATATAACTCGTTCATTTCTTTAATTTCTAATAAAACAATAAAATCCTAAATGGATCCCAGAAATGACAGGGCAATAATCTAAATGGAACAAGAGGCTGTGCCCCTTTCACTCCATTAGGTTAGATTTCATGCAGTGTGCCCAATGAAATACACGTTCCTTGATCTAAGCACCAAAATACTGTGAGAACTACGCACTTCTAAACCCCCCCCCCCCCCGTTTTCCCTATTTAAACTGTAATGTGCAGTTGATTCAGTCATCACAGCCTAAGCACTCCCTGAGGACATCCTCCTAGTCCTATGATGTAGAGCCACTGACAGTGGGTCTGTTGATCTCGTGTCCAGTGAAAAACAATAACTCGTCAATTACTCTTGGTCTCGTCAATGACAGTGGAAACACGGGTCAGTGAGTGAGTGACAACCAAAGCACAATGAACGGGGACTTATTCCTTTTCGTGGTGACAATGTGTGACAGGCTTCCAGTTCGCGGCCAGTCAACCTGACAGGCAACGTAGTTATGACGTCACAATGGGATGAACTGCCAACCGTTTAATCCCCGTCTTCTAACATAAAGAACCGGATTTCATGTTAATGCAAAAGACTGTTGCTGTCTCCATAAGGATTTCAGAATCAACTGCAGCTTTAAGACTAGTCTTAAGCACCAAGACAACACAAACACCCACACACAAATGCACATGCACACCTGTAGCAGAGCTGCAGTAATAGTGTGAATCCTGTGTTGTTGTTGCCATAGGTACCGGCCAGAGAGTGGGCAGGGCAGCTCAGTATATCCAATCATATGCCCTCGTTCTACGTATCCCGCATTAGGTTTGCCAACACCACATGATGTCATGGAAAATCCCTCAGAGAGAAATCAATGAGGGTTGAGGCATCCATTTCTGAACAAAGCAACAGACAAATATGATAAATATGTAACAATATTGACAGCAGTGAAGAGACTTTTCACTGTTTGACACACCTGTGTGTTAGCCCAATGCTTAATGATATTCATTAAGGTTGACTGCATTTAAACATCCGCACTGTTTCTAGGAATGATTCCACGTAGGGAACTGAATGCTCCAGCTCATTTTGAATAGCATCAAATGATGCATAATGGAGATGTAGGAGATGTCTCTCTTGGACTCGGTCATTATTCTTCCACTCGCTGAGACTGACAGCGTCTCTCAGAGAAAGTCCCACGCCTCACACGCCTGGCAATGAGGGCAATTACCCCAGAGTGCAAATCCCATCTGAGCTCCCAGGTGAACCTCCCAGGCCATAACTGGGTCAGTCACCACTACCAGGTTCCCTTCCTCAGCCTGGGAGTAGGGCTGGCAGTCCAAATCCAAACCCAGAACAACTGACCCACATACAGTGACAGGGTGTGACTGGGTTGGATCAGGGTAACATCAGATGCAGGCATGGGACAGGTACGCAGATTGAGAGATCCCAGGATCCCTGGTTTAATCCCCATCTAAATGTCTAAAACAAATATTTAAGTGGATAAATACAATGTCTGGCTCAGAACCTCATTATATCTTATGGGCAGGCACTGCCAGTGCAATCTGCTTCAACTGAACCAAAACCGAGAAGCACATGTTTCGGATATTTTTCAAAGTGATATAAGAGGGCAGTGTTGGAGTGGAATTTAAGGATCTTGGGTATCTGTTAGATAAGCAACTGGGGGGTTGGGAGTAAATCAAGGTGACATAAAGAGAATTGTATGTGTGTGTGTATATGTACTGACACACTGACCAACCTTTGAGTGAGTTTTATTGACCCCTGATTTCTAACATTTAATTAGGCTCAATCTCTTTATACTATACTATGTGAGGCTTATATTAAGCCAAAGCATGACCCAGATGGTAAGAAGTGAAAAGGTTTAATATGGTATGGTCTTAGAGTGTAAACCAAACTGTAGATGTACAGCTAACTATTACTAAACAAAGACCAACTCAGGTTTGCTTTGGTGATGATAAAGCTTGAATGTCTCATCTATACTTGAGATTTCACAGTTGCATAATTTGTTCATATTCATGTTTGGCACATGCCTGTTCTGAATCCACTTCATCGCTACTCCGTGCCCAGATATCCATCTGTGTTGGTGTATGCAAGCAGAACTCAAGTCTGTAGGAGCCCACGGGCATACACAGACAGATGAAGTGAGATGGAGAGAGAGGGAGAGAGACATAGAGAGATACAGACAGAGTGAAAGTTGAAAAGACAGAAATGTGTAATCAACGGTTCACGTTGAAGCTAAGCGTGTGAGCGCTGAGGACTCACTCCAGGCTGCCGTTACATAAACCGCAGAACATAACATGGAGGCTGCTGGGTTAGTGTATCAACCACTGCAGGATACAAACTACAAGTCAAGTCTACTGACAACATTACATATCACCAGGAAGTAATCCGCCTGGCCCCTTGGGGGGGATCTGGCAGCACTGGATCTCCTTAATACAAAGCATGACATAAAAGACATGTGTCCAGGCTGGATAAACAATATGCTGGATTTAGATGCTGGTATCCATATCATTTTACATTTACATTTAGTCATTTAGCAGACGCTCTTATCCAGAGCAACTGACAGTAAGTACAGGGACATTCCCCCCGAGGCAAGTAGGGTGAAGTGCCTTGCCCAAGGACACAACGTCATTTTGGCACGGCGGGGAATCGATCCGGCAACCTTCTGATTACTAGCCCGACTCTCTCACCGCTTAGCCATCTGACTCCTCTATTTTGGGGATTCAGAGTTAAAGCTGTCATAGTTGGGATTTTCTGGAGGCACTTTAGTGGAGGCAAAGTAGATAGCAACTTCAATGAAAGGATTGTTTGTTTTAGCCATAATAGTCTGAATAGTAGTTTGAAGGTGAAAGTTGAATGGACTGTACCATTTCGAAAGCCCAAACATTGACATTATGGATAGAGCAATGTGTGACCAGCTGGGAACTCTTCTCTGAATTAACTTTATACCAAAGTATATCAGAGGTATGGCAATATGCTTAATTGTGTTATTGCCTCTCTATTTCTGAATCACAATTTCACAGACATACACGCACGCAGACCTCAGTCAAATAGAACTGATTCACGTATGATCTCCATACACAACCATTGCAGGAAACTAGGTCAAATCTTGATTTACTGCACTCTGTCATTCAGCTGACACAGTTAAATAGTTAACTTATGCCTTTACTCTAGAATAAAATCTCAAATGAAATATTGAAATTTTTGACTGAGTACTGTATTGTTTCATTATTATTCAGCCATCAAACACGCTTTAGGCCTATTCGAGAAGGGACACGCACGCTCTAAACATAACATGTTTCATACTAAAATGATTATCTTACACACAGAAAACAAGTCAACTAGATTCAATGCAAGCCGAACTGTCTTACCTCCACCTGCTGATTCCAACGTTGGACGATCCAGCAAACCAAGGGTCTAGGATGTACACGCAGCGGACTGTGTCCGCTCCCTGGATGGACTTCTTAAGCGAGGGATTGTCGTGAAGCCTCAAGCCCTTCCTGAACCAGTGGATGGTATTAACGACCATTACTCAACTGGACGAGTTCTTTTAAGTTGCAAGTGTCTTTTTAGTCAAGTCTTATTCAGATACTTGTGGCGATGTTCTTCTGGGCGTCGAATTCATGTAAACAAAACAAAACTCGAAGACGCAAATCTAACTCAAATCAACTTAGCCTAATGCAAAGATTACCAGAAAAATCCACTTATCAACCTTGCTCTAATAAAACATTTTCCATTATTTCGAAAAATTTGGAAACTGGCGACTGCTGAACCATTTGGCCGAGAGAGAGCTCACGTTCTCCTGCACTGCAAAGCGATACTCGACTGGCTTTAGGACCTTGCTTGCTGGGAAACAATCGACAGAGTTGGTTGTTGTATAACTTGTTTTCTGAATAATGAAATTATTCATAAAATGTTTACGAGGTTAAAACTGCACTATACTATATCAACATGTGCAAAACAAATATATAACCACATACCGTAACTCTCTAATAAATAAAGCACCGCTTGCACTCGCTGTTAAGGTAATAGGGACCGTTGCTTGTCTTGTGGCTCCTTTCGATCAAGGAAAAAAGTGGTTATGTAAATATAACCTACAGACTATTAGTTATCTTGATCCTGTGGACAAATACAAAACTTCACTGCAGTTACATCCACGTTTTAAAAAATCGTAGACTCCGTTTAAGAATTGGAATGTTTGAGAATCGTCTATGGCCTATGTTGCATGATCGACACTGGCATGTAAGTAGTGTAACCCTCACCGCACCTCTTCAATAATCCCACCCACTATGTGCGCACTTCGAAGACAGCATTGCAATTGGCCCATATTTCTATTTACGTAGTTCCTCCGCTGTCACGTTTCTGTAGCGTGGATCTTCCTCATGTCCTCTTGAAAACACTCCCAAGGTTGTTTTTATTAGATTCGCTTTATTATGATATATATATGTATCTGTTCAATTGGGTTGAATTGTGTTGGGATGAAAACTACCTATTTTGACCGTAGAACATGTTACATTTATGGAGTAGGAAAGATGTCTCATCTTGGAAAAAAAACAAAAACATGACAACATATGAGAAGTACCCGGATGAGCACATGAAGAAGGTTATGAGGATGCCGCGCAGGTTTTGCCGCATGTTCGAGTCCGCTCGTAGCGTCTCCAAAATAGTTAATTGGAAGATTTTGATTGAAATATAAATATATTATTTAATTATCCGAATGTTTCACATGAGTCCAAAGACAACGCCGTATACGTTTACTATTATTTCATTTAGTATAAAGCCTTCATTGGTAAATCAATAAAAACTGCAAACAATCCTCAACAGTCAATTACGAAGATAAATGGGCCCAACTAGGTTAGAGAGCATGACAATTAGGCCTACATATTTCAAATACTATGACTACACAAACTTCATATGAAGGCTACTATTTAAAAATTGAGAATTTGATGTTTGGATTAACATGGGAATCTGTTTTCCCCCAAAATGCGTCACAAAATATTATATAAAGTTGTAATTATGCAATGAATTAAATGCATCATATAGGCATGTAGGTAGAGGTTTAGGTTCGACCACAAGGTGGGAGTATCATCACACATTCTCAAATGGAGAGTCGCATCAATAATGTCTGTTGATGTAATTTATCACGGCATACTATTTTGAATGGGGATCATGTCGAATGAAAATACTTTTTTAAATGTTGGCAATCCCATATTCTGAAAATATCTTTTGGATATCTTCTTTTCATTGCAGCATACAACTATGTAGTATCCAATGTAGTAGGATTCTGCATTCATATCACAATGTCACCAAAATGTCCTAATCTGACATACAGAATGCCTAGAATTTTTTGTTGAAGCTAAAATGTTTATTATCACTGCTTAGTTCACATGCAAGATGTCACTAGAATATTTTTCTGCTAAGATCTCGTTCTTTCATAGTTTCCAAGCAAGCAGGAGTTTGTGGGGGGGGGTAACCTGAAAGCACCGCAGTAAATAAACATGATGCATGACATTAGACTGGTGACCAGCTGGCAGCTTTCCACCTTCAGGATGACAAGCCAGCACCTGAGCCACTACAAAACGAGGACGCGCAGTTACAGGTAAATGTTGAAATTTTAAAAAGTACACAAGTAAAAATGATACTCACAGTGAGGGTTAGGATTGTTATTAAATAAAAACCTACTCAAATCAATTTAAAAAACAATCAGTTGTTTGCCTTACACCAGACAATATTAGAGTGGCAGAATTGTTATACAACATTATATCCTCACAATTAGAAACTGTTAAAAACTGTGTCGAGTTAGGAGTGGGTGCAGATAGCTGTTGACTCATGCAACGTGGCCTACAGCTCATGAATTCAAGGCTGTAGACAGATGGCCAGGTTCAACTTGGACGTGACAAGGCCCTGAAGGGCTGGTGAATCACTAGTACATCAGCAGCTCCTCACCCATATCATTCATTCTCCACAGAACAGAAATGCAGCAATAATTGCAAATTGATAATATACATAAAACTATAGCCATAGACTGAGGCATGAAGACTTATTAGACTTATTTTCACACACCATTTGCATGGAGTATCAAACCCTCTTTCGCTGTTCACAGTGAGAACTCATCCTGGAAGACTCTTATTCAATTACGATGATGCTGTTGTTGTGTGTTGTATAAACAAGCCATTCATTTGCTCTAAGCACTGTAATAGTGTTGTAACTGTGCACTTCTAGTTTTTTAGTATCTGCTACACTTACTGTTTGCGCTAACCACGTATACTATGCTTTAGATGAAAGCGTCTGCTATAGATGAAAAAAAAAGAAATAGTTTTAAAATGTGTTTTCCTTATGACTGTTTAACTTGAACTCTAAGTCCATGTCTTTTAAGTTTCCAGAAGGACATTTGGCCTGTTCAGTCACTTGATATTAGCCTCTTTCTCTGTAAGGGGTTCCTACCACTACGGCTCTCCAGCTCATCCATACTACTGTATTTGATTAAATAGTCGGTATTCATTTGGCCCCTCAATAGACACTGTGGCAATTAAATTATCCTCGATTTGTATGTCACTCGTACAAGGACAAAGATAATACGTCTTGTGTTGACAAGAAGGATGCTAGAAGGTCACAGAGAGAGGGAAGGGAGAGAGATAGACAGAGAAAATGAGAGAGAGGGAGAGACAGGGGGAGAGAGAGAAAGAGAGTCCAGTGGGTAGAAAATATAATTGGGTTATATATAAAAATATAATAATGGGTTTGAATTCTACCTCATCCTGTGAGCCTTGTACCAAATCCAGGTTGATGTAAAATCATCTTTGTGTCTCGAAGCAGTCAAGTTAATTCGGAACACTGATTCTGAGACTCAATTTCACTCTGTGTATGTTAGTACTGTGTTTGCTCACTAATCATGTGGAACTGTCCTTTTTAATACATTTCCTAATGTAGCGTACAGTAGCTGTAGCCATATGGTAATGGGTTTTGGTCAGACATAGAAAAAAATGAACAGTGGATCTTTCAATTAAAGCTAATATTTGTCTTGATTTTAGTAGCATAGCTACCATCAGCATGAAACATAAATGGATATGTGTGGCATTTAGTTTTTAGGAACAATTTCACTTATACCGCCTTCTAATTAGGTGATGCCATAAGATTCAATGCACCCGGGAGAAGCAATTTGTACAAAAGTATGTACAAGACAAGCTGTCTGTCAATCAAGGTATGTTGCGGTCACGGATTGGCCTCTTCCAGCCCGCTACATACATAGCCCCTCCTCCAATTGAGAGAGCTGTGCTGCGCTTGATGCAGTGGCTCGTACGGGTTTGAGACAGGACGCTCTACGGTTACTCATAGAAGTTGTAGGCAACAGCAGTTGAAAGGCATTTTTTCAGTCACTGCTTTAAAGGCGGAAAGTGGGCAGAGCGCTCTCGTGTATCCATTCAACGAACTTGAATGGGAAAGTAAATTATAACTCCCCAAGCTAGCGGCAGTGGAGTAGCGGCGTCAGGGGACCGACTTTGTGGCATTTAATAGAAAAAGCAGACCTACAGTATGCGGTGCAGCCATGGCAGGCAAGGGTAAGACAGCCGTGAGGACCCTGGAGGATTTAACGCTTGATTCCGGTTATGGTGGCGCCGCGGACTCCATCAGGTCGTCCAGCGTGTCGCTCTGCTGTTCGGACACGCATCTGTCGCACGCGCATGGGGGTAACTGCTGGCATCTGACTGAATCCATGCATAGCAGACACAACAGCTTGGACACGGTCAACACCGTCCTGGCGGAGGACACGGAGATCTTGGAGTGCTCCGTCCAGTGCGCCAAACTCGCCGAGCTAGACGACGTGCCATGGAGTCTCGGCGAGGTAGAGTGCGCACTGAGGAAGGAAGAGGACCTAATGATTGGGATCCCGTCCCGAGAGGTGCTGGCCAAGCTTTCGGCTCTGGTCAGCCGTGCACTGGTGAGGGTTGCCCGGGAAGCGCAGCGTCTTAGCTTGCGCTATGCCAAGTGCACCAAACACGAGATCCAGAGCGCCATCAAAGTGGTTCTTTCTTGGACCATCTCTGTCAACTGCATCACCGCGGCACTCAGCGCCCTGTCCCTCTACAACATGAGCACCGGGGACAAGTTCAGCAGGGGCAAGTCAGCACGCTGCGGGCTGGTGTTTTCCGTTGGGAAGTTCTTTAAGTGGATGGTTGAAAGTCGGGTGGCACTGAGGGTCCACGAGCATGCGGCCATATACCTCACTGCCTGCATTGAAAGCCTGTTCCGAGAGGTGTTTACCCGGATCCAGCGGAGCGCGCTGATCGAGAGGGACAACGGAATCCCCAAGTTTACGCTGGAGTCAATTGAGCAGTCCATCAACAACGACTCGGAGATATGGGGACTGCTGCAGCCATTCCAGCACCTAATTTGCGGAAAGAATGCTAGCGGTAAGTCTTCCTTGTAAGTTTGCACTGCAAATGCATCTGGTTAGAATGACATGTGTATAACAAGAAATGAGGGCAGGGTAAAGCTCTGTGGTTAGAGCACTTGACTGAAGATCAAGAGGTCGCAGGTTCAAAATCCCCCTGTACTGTACTCATAAAAGCTTTTCTCTTCTGATATAAAAATATTCAATATGCTCCATGGCACAACCACGTGCATATAATAGGACAATTATGCTGGATAAAAACAACTGCTCATCATCCCCATCTCATTACTATGCAAAACAAAAGTATTGGCTGTCTTAAGCATACCCCAGACTTCAGGTTTAGCTGTGTCTTAGCTTAGCTTGAGAAATCCAAATGGCCAACAGCCCAACACACAAAACAACAGGTATGTAGGGCTAAACTGATTAAAGTGTGTTCAATCTTGGAGAGATTAATCATGAAGCCATTGTATGTGACCAAAACCAGATGAGTTACCTGAATGATAATATGAACTCGCTGAATGGATTATGCTATCCCAATATCTGTTTGTTTGTCAAACTGCACCACCCCCTTTTCTGTGCTGGTGAGTGTGTGCCTGTATGTGTGTGTGTGTGTTTGAGAGTGTGTGTGTGTTTGGCCTGGTTGGTTGCTGTTATTGTTTTCGTCCAGGAGGTGTGAGCTGTCCCCCTGGTCCTGCTAGCCCATGCCTTATGTGAGTTGGCACAAACAACAAAGCAGAAGGGACACTTAAATTAAATGGCTCCAACTGGGGGTTGATATGATACCATGAGTCCAACTGGGAACACAATACCAATGACTGTTTTAGGGGAAATTAATCATATAGTATAATACAACATTGGCATAGATTATTGGGTCAAGGCCAAAGGTTCGGTTCTGAATAGTTTTTCACCTTTCTGATATCTAATATAGTCTTGTGGGTAACATTGTTCAGTTGGAAGGCTGTCACTCTGGTGAGAGACCTGAAAGGTGGCTTTCTCGGATTGGTTGTGAGAGCATGTGGGTCTTGTCTGAACACGCAGATATGCTGAGCAGGTAGAACTGGCTTGTGCTGCTGCTGTGTCAATGCTGTGCTGAAACCAATGAGGACTGGGCGCAAACTTGCTTCTCAAGACAATACAGTGACAGGTGCTCTCTCAACAGGAAGCGGCTTCATGCGGGTGAAAAATCCCTTCTCCCACCTGTTGGAACCACATCATTTCCTGTCAGGCCTGTGAAATGGGGTTACAGTTTGCATTGCAACACCAAGCTTCTAGACCCTTGTTCAATTCTATGTAGACATCAATGTGCAGTCTCCCACACAATGCTGTCAGTAGAGCTATACACAGGAGACAAGTAGAGATTTGGACTACGTCCAACAACTGATATAGCAACAGCATGAAGGTTGTGACGGTCTATACAAGGTTCACATCTTATTAAAATGATGGTTGAAACCAAAATAGTCTGATTTACACCTTGTCTAAGCCTCTATAAAACACAAGCCACTGTGTATCCCTGAACCCCTTTTCCTCTTTCTTGTTAAACACACCTACCTTTCTCATGTGACACAGTTCCCTCTAAGGAGTGAGCATTCTCATATGACTGCTGCTGCCTGTGCCATGTGTTCAGCTGCATGACAGACGATATGTAACCCCACCCCCCACCCACTCACCATGGTCCCTCAACATATACATACAGATTGACACACCTGGAATGCTTGCAACATTTTTGAGGCATACTCGTCATGGGAATGACAGGACATACAAATTGAGTCGGGGGCTTGAAGGTTAGAGAGCTGATTTGGAGGAAAGACACTGAATGGATGTTGTTTGTGTTGAGAGGATAGGCCTGCAGACAGGATGGGGCCTGGCAAGAGTGATAAGCTTCAGTTCCCTAACGTCCCTAATATACATTCTGTATATATACACACACATATCTAAACTATATGATTTGCCTAATGAGAATGTACAACCAAAATAAATACCATTGTCATTGACTCCTGACGACTGGCAAAAGGGTGCCATTTAATTTTAGAAACCCAAATGACTTGATTTTATCTGGTTGTAGTTGTCATTTTAGCATGACCTCCCCCCAAGGACCCCAAACCAAGACAACACTGCCCTGTAGCTCCGCTGGGACAAATGGCACTCCATAATAGAATTGCTTAGCCTGCCATATCCAGTTTATTAAATTAGCACTGCAGTGTGTCTGCCTCCCCTCTTTCTCAGCTTGTGATGAGAGTTCTGGTCGGGGGGGATATTTATTTTCCTCTGTGGTTTAATAAGGTAGACTCATAACCAGATGACGTTGGCAGTCCACAGTTGTCCATGGCATTATTATTTTGGGCCTGTTCTGTCCCTTCGGGCTGGGTCTCACAGATGAAACAACAGATTGGCATCTTTACGTTCGAGATTCGAGCGCAAGCTTCTTCCAAATTTATTTTGATATGGTGGTAAATTCGCAAGGGTGAAATACTGTGATTTCCACCCTTTAATTCTCTGATAATGCATGGAGAAGAATGGCAGAATAAGTGCTCAGTGCTTCACTATGGACTCTGAAAATCTCTGCTGCATTGACTGAAGCAGTATCGCCTTAAAGCCGGTAGCATACTGAAGGGGTTATACCCCACTCTGTGCGTGCCCGATATTATAAGTTCCTACGGTACCTTTGGAGACGTGTAGCCAGTGACGCAGAAATGACTTTTAATCAGCGTGGAAAAGGAGTCACTTTGGCGCTACCAGTGCTACAGTTTTTGCTCCATGTAAAATAACTGATACTGGAGCCAGTAGTTGAACGGTAGCTTCAGGGCAGTGCGATGAAGGGGAGATTCCTTGTCACGCTCTAGCTAATAAGCGAGTGTACCAAGTGTCAATGAGGATAGATATGCCGGGGGAATATGATAACCTCACACACACACACACACACACACACACACACAATGCCACAGCTGCCTGAATCCGTATCACTGTCTGGTTGTAACTGTACATAACCTCTGACTCTGGAATAAAATCAACATTTGAACTTGTTAATTCGCATTCACTGTGTGTGTGTGTGTTTATATGAACAAGCTGGCAAGCACACTCTCACAAACTCATCCAACAGACACACACACACAGACACAGACACACAAATAATCACACCGCAGCCTGCTAGCTTGTCAGTCAAATACGTTTTTGATCCAACATATTCCGAGCAATTATTTGGGGATTGATTGAAGCTATTTGGGCCCTGTTGTGAGCAGTTGCTGTTCTCAAAATCCTAGCTGGCAGTTTGTGATACAACATCTTAAAAGGGCTTAATGGGTTCCTCACCGTGTTTGGGTTTCGAGATTTCCACATGGAATAAGCTCTGAAAACTGTGGACTCCCAAACCGGAGGAATGTCCTCCATTAGACATTGCCATAGGGGGAGGTGTGGACCAGAGATTGCACCAGGGAATTGTGCTTCAAACACTGCCAGGGAGAAAAATAATCGGTGAGAGATTTAGAAGGAATGTCTTGTGTGAAAAATAGAGGAGGACGATGAAAGAGACTGGACTGAGATGAAATAGAGTTTTAAGGCGAAGGATGAGTGTTGTTTTGTCATGGTTGTGTATGCGAGGATGGTGGAGGTGTTGGTGGTGAAAGGGAACCAGCTCTGGGTAGTTGGTGTGGGAGTGTGAGCGTTCGTCCCTCTGAGATGTATTTACCCATATTTCTCTCATTAATTAACACTCCCGCTGCTTGATGAGTCATTCAGACGGATGATCATTGACTGAACACAGCGTGGAGGCAGACATTGGGTGAGAGAATTCCTCCCCCCTGTGCTTGTTCCAGCTAGCAGAGATTCAGGGAGTCATGGTCTTGTCAGGAGGTCACCCAGGGGTTGGGGGGGAGGCCATGACACAGTGTAGTTTGATTGATAATTAGTATACAGTGTCATCTTTCAACTTGACATAGCCCCATGATGTGCCCTCGAGTGGGACGTCCCATCTTCCTCCATTATCATGTGACAAGTTGTGTATAGTGAGTAAAACCCATCTGTTGACCCTTAAGCCCTGACCCCTGGTCTATATGATGCCAGGGCAACAGGTGGTAGATGGGTATGGGCGGTGGGCAGAGATGAGTTGGCGCCATGCCCTCACCACAGAGGGCGACCAGGCTGCCCACAGGGCACGAGGCACTGAGCCCGGAGCTGCTGCGTGTGTCACAGCTGACCTCATTGTTCACCCGGCTGTGGCCGCTCCAGGGACAGCACAATCGGAACTAGCGGCGTTACACCTTGCCAATTTTTTTGCAATACTTGATGACATCAATATGCACAACACTGCTTATGTAGCTATGGTGAAGGGAGAATTTGTGAACTTCATAGTCAAAACAAGGCAAGTGAAAATGCACATTTAAAGGCAAAACTGCAAAGGCCTGTACATCTGGCCGGTAACTCATCCAGAAGAAGATTGCATGCTGGTTTCCATGTGTAAGACTCTCCTAAACAAGATGTTTAGCCTCAGCTTAAAGACCTAACACTAGCAAATAAGGCCTTTAGCTGACTCCCTGATCTTAGCACACGCACAAAATCAATTTCTGTGGTACTCTGTTGCATGTTTGTCTAAGAAGTCTGTTGGCTGGAATTTATCCTGTTGTGAAACTAGTGTTTCTTATCTTAGAGACAGTGTTGGGAAACTCATCTGAGAAGCCTTTGTCTGACCAATTCTTTTTGTTAAACAGCTGGATGGCTTTCAGTAATCATAAACTATTTCTTGGAAAATAAATGAGGAAATAGCTCAGGAGGAAAAAGTCCAGTGTTATTCTAATGTTTAGCAGATTCAGGAAGTGTTATTGTAAGACGTGTCTGGTGCTGTGGACTCGCCAGTTTCGTGACTCAACACCCGCACCTAAAACTAAACGTCAAAATTACACCAAAAACAAAAACTACTGTTTCTACAGTTTTTCCCCTCCAGTGTTTTTCTTCATTTCTGATTCCCTCCCGAAATGTCCAGGCCTTTAAGAAACATGAAGAAAAAAATACTTGTCTCCACTCAGCAGGAGAGAGTACAGTAGCGGAGGGCTTTAATCAGGTAGCACAAGGTCAACCAAGGGTATGAAGATTGAACATCACTAGGCTTTTTTAGTGCTGGTAGTGTAAGGCTGTTCTGCTGGGGGCAAATGAGCATTGTTTGTCTAAAATGTTTGGCTGGGTTTGGAAAGCAGCAGGTATAAAACAATCCACTTCCATCCACCCTTTAAATCCATCCTCAGGTCTTATTTTAGAACCTGACAAGATAGGGTTAAAGGTGTGAGTGAGTGAGTGAGTGTGTGTGTGTGTGTGTGTTTGAAAGTCAGGGACAAACAGAGGGAGTGAACAAGATTGATTGGAAGAAAGGGAGACAGAGAAAGAGAGCGCTCCCCACACTTTCATGTTATCTGCTCGTTGCTTTATCAGAGCCCAAACCACCCATCCACAGATCGTTAGTTTTAAAACCACAGAATGTCCCAGGTTATAGTAGCCATGTATATTTTGCACTGGATAGGTCTGAGGTGTTTAAAGTTGTTCTTGTGTATTTGTCTATGTGTGCGTGTCTAACTCCCTCGGTCGTGTTTGATAGTAAATGAAAGTGGCAGGTATGTGGCATTCTACCCACGCTTCCTGTCTTCTTCTTCTCTGGTGCCCCTCAGTGTGTTTCCACTTCCTTCATCCTCCTCTGGTTGTTTCATTTACATCCTTCCTCGTCATTCCGAAAGAGGACAGTTCTTCTTTCCCACAAACTTTGTTTCCCAGCATCAGTTGGGGGTTTCCTGTTCCAACAGGAAGTGCTGTGCCCCTTTTATCATTCCCCTTTCTTCATCTGAAGTCACATTCCTTGTTGTAGTCTTGCATCATTTCTGTGTATGTGTGTACGTACGCATGTGTGTGTGTGTGTGTGATGTGTGTCTTAGTGCAACTGGTAAGACCATGTGCCGGGTCTGGGCAAGACTGGAGAGTTTGATCACGCTTGCGTTCAGTGTGATCCCCAAGGGGCACTGTGAGTACTTCACCCCTGACAGCTTAGCTGCGGCTCTCTCCAAAGTGCTCGAACATGATTACTTGGATAGGTCTGGTCTCCTGCTTATGTTCCAGGAGTCCAGATTAAAGGCTTTGGGGTGGAGCATTTCTACACATTCATTTTTTTTCTTTTAATGTTCTTAAAAGAAAAAAAGAATAACATTGCAGTATTTCATTTTCCATGTGTCCGAAAAAGCAAACATTATCGATTTGGAGAGAGATTCGTGCTCCAGTGTGATTTGTACCTGAAAAACGATTTGCCCAAAATAAATTCCATCTTGTGCATTTATTTGATCATTTCTCTGGCCCTCAGTGACTGCAGAATACTTCCTGTTGTGTGGGAGTCGGGGTACAGGAACTAGAGTGTCGAACCAGCTGCCTGTCTTCACACAACACCGCCTGTGACACATGAGACGCAGTGGTTGGTGACATCACACAAAAGCTTACGACTTCTTGTGTTACAACACCGTATCCCTGATGCACTTCCTAATTGCACAAGTTTTTTTCACTCTGGATAAGAGCGTCTGCTAAATGACTAAATATAAGTTTTACAGTACCAATTATGCTGTAATTCAAGCACTAATATTTGTGTCAAGTGAATTAGAGTTATGAAATAGTGTAAGTTCCATTTTTCTGAGACACACAGACACACACATGCAGACACACACACACACACACACACACAATAGAGTGAGTGTGCTGTTGCTTCCCAGAGGTGTGTGTGTGTGTGTGTATCTGTTGTGAAAGCAGCATGAGTGAGATCCTGAGGAGGGCTCAGAGCATGGAGGCCCACCTCTCCAGGTTATTTGGTTAGAGGGGAGAATTGTTTTTATAATTTCCGGATGATTAGCACAGTGTACATGGAGCAGAACTGTGTGTGCCTGAGAGTGTGTTGGTGTGTGTGTGTGATAGTGTGACAGGCAGATGTGGGTGAAATGGTGTTCCCTGGTAGTTTACAGCATTCTTGCACAATTAGTTAAACTGCTCCACACTGCCAATACTAATGATTTGCAAGCATCTGCAAGAGAATTGAATCATTACCAATTAGAAGCAATTATACTGGCACTAATGCCTAAAGCATAAGGGAGTTGGGAAGATGTCCAAAATAATTCCCACGAATGAGGAGAATACGTAACTTCATTTATGCTACGGCAATATGATCGAATGATTCAGCATTCCTCTACTCCCTCGTACGCAGCCTGTATACCGTACACCCCCACAACTCATTACTGGATCACTTTTGTATCGCCTCTGTCATAGAGGGTCCAGAGTGGCCAACCAAGGGGGCCTCTACAAAGACTCCAGCTGGAGAACAAGTGTCCCACTCCTTTCAGCATTTTCTTTCCCAATATGAGTCGGATTCGGACGTGCTGTTTTTGAGGGGTATAACTAATGTCGTGGGAAGGGAATTTTTTTGTATCTCCCAGTAGGGAAAGCTCTTAAAGCCAGCACAGCGATGTGCCACAACCGTCGTGTAGGAACATTTGCCTCTCTTTCAGAATGTGACATTTAGTTACATTGTCGTATGGACCTTGGAGAGAAGCGGACGAGGAAACCTTCAAACAGACTATTATGTTGCAGCGCACCGCCACTGTCTCTCCCTTCATGGAGGACAAGCCTTGTTTTCTAGGCTGCGGTATTGGCTCAGCGTCTCCACCATGTGCTGTGGTGCTTTTACTCCTGCTGTAATTAGACGTTTTTTCTCCTATGGTCTCACAATCTTATTTCGGGATCTCCTCTAGCTAATTACTATTTTCCTGTCTGTCCTATAGTAAAAGAGGACGGCCAAAGGGAGGCCTAACTGAATCCTGTATTTCGATGGGCAGAGGCAAGACAACAAGCGTTTTCAATTAAGAGGATTCAAAACTACAGACATTGGTCACTTACTACCGGCCCACGGTAAAACGATGGCGATTTGCGGAAGGATTTGCGTGGATTCGGTTAAACGTATGGAGGTTTAGGAGTGGTAGTCGAGAAGGACTCAATGTTGTCTGCTGTGTTTGCCACCACAAGGCACTCAGCTCTATGCTCTCTTGTTCTCTCTCTCTCTCTCTCTCTCTCTCTCTCTCTCTCTCTCTCTCTCTCTCTCTCTCTCTCTCTCTCTCTCTCTCTCTCTCTCTCTGTTGCTCTTTCACTCTTATTCCCTGCCTGTCTCTCTTTCCCTTTCAATTTCACTCTCACTTTCTCTCTGTGTCTTTGTCTCTTTTACAGAAGAACATGTTCCCATTGAAAGAGTTGAAAGAACATACAGTACCTAAAGGCTGTATCACTTGTAGAATTGTATCGAGCGAATATTAGAGTAACCACTGCCTGCCTGTACTGCCTGCAAAATGGAAAACATTGAAACATGATTTCTCCAGGTTAGCTGGTATCTTTAAATCCATTGATTTAGGTCTGTGTTTCCTACCTCTAACCTCCGCACTGTGAGTTATCTTATGTAACTGTTCTATGCTATCAGTACTTATAGTAGAGTCATTGGTAATGCACTTTATCATATGTCATCAAGCCCACTCACAATGAGATGAATAATTTTCATATCAGAGATTGATCCTGCATAGAGCACAAATTCATCAGTTTTAATGTGCAAAACTTGACAAGCTTTTCCATGGATGTGTTGGTTTTGTTAACAGTGTCATGCTGTCTGTATCTGGTTTAACCTGCTCCTGGTTGCCTTCTGGTCTTCTGGGCAGTGCCCCAGGAGTGTAGATGTGTCTGTATTTGTGCAAATAAATATACAATCTTCTACAGAGAGACCCAAAACACAGACTCTCACTGTGATTCTTTAAAGCTGAGAGTGGAGAAACCCCTCCACCTATTCTAATGCAGGAACACCCACACTAGTGCTACGTCTCTCCTCCTGTTTGCTTCCATGTATTGAAACACGATAATCCAGGAGCTACACAGGCAGGAGGCTTCTCCTCGACTCCCACACCACACATCCCGTCTCATCACTACCCACAATCCATCATTGTTTCCCAGAGGCGCTCAGCAGTGCGAGCCGCCCAAACGCAGTTTGTTTTTTACCATTGTTTTATTCCCCGAGACATAAGTGCGCTACAAGACCCAGGGTATTAGCTCTTTCTAAAACTTGTATTCAGACATTGCAATATGTCTACAGCTGTTTAACCCTTAAGGTCACAGTCTAATACAACCTACCCACAATGCACCTCTTTACATCTTTGCCTGAGCTCTTCTGACGATGCTCTTATTCCAGTACCTAGGGAACTCTCTCACTTCAAGGATTTTTGACGTTGCGGAGCGAAGACGCTTTGGTTACCACTAGATATGTAGATCTAATCTGAAGCAGATGGTTCTATGATGTCTAGAACACCGTCCCCATGATGGGCATTTGATACGATAAGACACGGGTGGCTTGACAGATATTGATTAATGGAGGGGTGGGTTTAGCTGTGTGTTTAGAACATTCAACTGCAGATCTCATGCCATGGCATGTCAGTTTCAACCCATGTTTCCTATGCCATCATTCCCATATTTGGTCCTGTGATGATTTCACCGTTATGTGTGTGGTAATGTGCTATTGTTGTAGGGTCTAGTTTGCTGTGAACAAGGCTGTCTCTCACTCATGCAGCATCTTATGCGGATCACTTCCCATTCTCTATCTGCCGCAGTGAATCTGACTTGTCACCAGGCGACAGGTGCCTTTTTTCATCCTGCCCTTTTCTATTGCTCTCTTTCTTTCATCTGGTCTTACTCTGTGACTTTTTTGCTCAACATCTGCCTCTATCTCCCCCCCCCCCATACACACACTCTCTCTCTCTCTCTCTCTTTCTCTCTCTGTCATACCCTCCTCTGTCTCTCTCTTGTTCTGACTCACTTTCTTTCTCTCCCCCCTCCTCCCTCTGTGTTGCTGCTACTTGATCTCCAGAGCTGTGAAATTATCCAGGAAGCATCCATCATGCCTTCACACTCCCCCTTCCCTCTCTCTCTCTCTCTCTCTCTCTCTCTCTCTCTCTCTCTCTCTCTCTCTCTCTCTCTCTCTCTCTCTCTCTCTCTCTCTCTCTCTCTCTCTCTCTTTCTCTTTCTCTCTCTTTCCCCTCTCCATATTTCCCTCTCTCTCTCTCTCTCTCTCTCTCTCTCTCTCTCTCTCTCTCTCTCTCTCTCACACTCTCTCTCTCTCTCACACTCTCTCTCTCTCTCTCTCTCTCTCTCTCTCTCTCTTTCTCTCACCCTCTCCATCTCAGGGATTTTTCGAGGGCTGCTTCTGCGTCAAGTCTGTTCCTTCACCCTTGCTGTCTCAAACACGCATAAATCCCACCGTCCTCTGGGCAGGGTGGGAGTTGGGAGGGGGTGGGGGGGTTGACAGTTCACCCCTGAAAGGGAGTGGGGCTTTCCTCGCTTTTGCAGTGCAGCACACTTTATGTGTTGAGGTTTCGTCCAGCCCCTTTGTAAAGGGTAAACCATGGCGGAGAAGCACAGATTTGACAGATAATGTTTTTTTCCTAAAGCAGAAGATAGATTCTGCGGGGCCCTGTTGTTTCTCAGTAGCCTGAAAGATTCCTCCTCCAATACTGCTCCATGGCCAGATTGTAAGGTGATATACTGACAATTGCTTTCTTAGCGTAGTGATGCCATACTGAATTGAATGTTAAAATGATTTAAGCTTTTTGTGTCCTGTAGTGTCAGGTTGACTTCGGTGGGAAGAGAAAGCTGATTCTGGGTAATAGCGTGTGTCGAAGAGTTCACTCGTCTTGAGAATGGAGAAGCAAGCGATTTACACTTAGTTTGTCATAAGGTGCATGCACGTTTCGTTAGAACAATTAATCATTTTGGAACAATTGACCCTAGGCCTAGTGTCTGGCCTAGAAATACAGTGTGTGGTTTCTCTAATTGTGTTATTGCCACTGTGCTGTGTGTATGTGTGTGTGTGTATTCCTGTGCATGTCTGTGTGTGTACATGTTGATGTGCACCAACATCCCTTGCATGCTAATAGAGCTGCTAGACCAGATGTGCCAGTCTCTGATGGGACCCCAATTTTTGCCTCTGTTTGCAGACTGTCATGAGTTTGGATGCTTCATTGTTTAATGGAGCATGTGTGTGTGAGGGTGTGTTTGCAGATGCACGTGTGTTATGTCAAAGTCGTTTACTTTGTCATACATGCAGGGTGACTGAGAGACACCATCATTCATCATTTATCATAGGATCACAGCACACAAGCACAAACAGACTCACAGACAAACACCCACACATACATACATACATACATACATAAAAACACAGACTCTCAGACACACATACACACACATTTCTCATAGTTGCATTCTCATAGTTGCAAAATCATCTTTGATTGCCTTTACCTGACAACAAAAGGCCAAATATCAAGCCTGCTGTGGAATTTGCATGTCAATTTTGTTCTCTCAGGAAGACATGACTAGTTCAAAACCAGATGGATTGCCTTTGCATCTAGTCCTACAATTACGTAAATGACCAAAGTAAGCTTGATGGTTTTTCTGACAGCTCTAAAAGTTCGACAAAAAGTATAAAAGTGTTGTTGAAAAAGGGTGCTGCCAGATTCTTGTAAATTACCATAAACATTTCACTGGATTTAAGAAGAAAAAAAATCTGTGTTGTGAGGATTAGAGTGTACTTATGTGTATGATGTGTTGTGTGACATTTTGTGTGGGATTTACATACATAATTAGGCTTTTACTGGTGTCAGTCAACTGTGTCTGGTTTGTTGTATTCCTTATTTTCCAGTTTAGGGCTTGAGTACTTGTCTCTTTGTCTAGGTCTTCTTGTGTGGTGTGTGTGTTTGAACACTGGTAGCCTAGTCCTAGCTCTCCAAGGAAAGTAACCTACTGCTGGTATTTCCCATGGTCTGCTTAGAAATAGCAACCCCCAGATCCAGTCCCCATAGAAAAGCTTTTAATAATATCTTTCCCCTCTGGGCTTTTCAGTAAACAGTAGAGCATCTTTCACTGCCATGTATCTTCACTTAGGCCATTCGGTATCCTGGGAGTGGGAGCTAACTGTTAGCAGTAGCTTGTTTTGTTTTCCTGATGGTTCCTTAAACACCAGCCAGCGTTGTCTCGCAGTGGGTTGTACAGTGCCGTAATTAGCGTAGTGATAATGAGGACAGATAGGAGCTCTAGGGTCTCGTTCATAAGCAGTGCAGCTGGAGCATAAGCTCTGCCTTGGCAGCTTGTGTTAGCTTGGGGAGCGGTGCAAGCTAGCGAGTTAGCCAGAGACCAGCGGAGCGACTTCGAAGCTAATGACCCACTCTTGCAAGAGGGTGTGTGCGTGCATTAGTAAGAGAGAGAGAGGGAGAGACTGAGGGAAGACAGGGCAAGATAGAGAGAAACAATCTATGTCTTACACGGACAATTTCACCCACGCTTCTTGCACATGTCCAATTCAGTAAGAATTTTATTAAAGGACGTTGTGCTATTATCTTGCAGTAATATGACAACTTATGATATATTTATTGGTTTGAATTGGAGACTATACCCTAGCCTACTCTTTGCAGACCCAATAAACTGAATACTATGTCAGAGCCAGGTCATTGCGTTGCTTCCTTCCTATCCGCCCATACTGGGGTGCGAACCTGGTGTCGTGCCAAAAAAGGACTTTCTGCCAAAAACGGAATCCTTCCATGGTAAATATACCGTACATTGTATGGGGACTCTAGACCAGCTTGGAACATGGCCATTGAGTAACACACACATACACACACACATACACAGGGTGAAGGGGGTTTGTGGTGGGTATGAAGTCAGTATATTCCTTCACAGCCTCTGCTCAGCCATAGAGACCACACACCCAGAAAACAACCCATGTCTGATCTCCAGAGTGCAGACACAGAGTTTTTGCCTCACTCTCCTTTTCTTTGCAGAGACACCCGTTAGCCAGCTGAAGAACACTTTCTGACTCTTTCTCTCAAGTTGACACTCAGTGAAATAACCTTCAAATCTGATGAAGGTTTTCACTTGGTATGAAAAGGTTTACACTTGGTATGAAAAAACTTCAACAATTGACTTCTCAGGGGATCTCGATCCATTGACATTTTGCAATTGAATGACTGTTGCATAGAGATGTCTTTGTTGTTTCAAAAGCACACACCCTCAATCGCACACAGCTGACATAGCAGCAGACAAATGACTGTGGCTGGTTCTGGTGTTGTGCCAAGACAATAAGAATTTGAGTCACAATGTCTTAGATGACATGGCAGTTGGCACAGGGCATTTTTCACCCTGTAATTCTGGTCGACATTGTCTTGGGCCTTCTGTAGTGTAGAGGATGTTCTCCCTCAAAAGAAAACAAATCACAAGTCAACAACGGGACCGTGTTGTGCAGTGCCGTTCACCCGCACTGAGGGAGTTGTCTTACGTTGCTTCGCTGCGCACACAATAATTTCCCTTTAATTATGGTGTGATTACTGAATGTGGCTCCATAATGGATACTCATGACTTTGAGGCTTAGTCGAGTAGTGTCCACAGGGTTTTCCCAGACAAGGTCTTGAGGAAAGTCTTGTGGTGTCAGGCGACGTGCTCAAAACCTAGCCAGCTGACACAAAACCTAAACTCTGTTTATTTTTATTTTTTTCTTCAATGGCTTGTTTTTGAATGCTAGTATGTGGACAGCCGCTGTCTTGTACTATATGCCTCTCTGACTGAAAACTAAATTGGATCGCCATTGTACCGTAGGTTACTGACAGCTAGAGCATGCAGATGGCAATTTAATGCCTTGCTGCTTGTTGCCCATCTTTGCTTATTTGGGTGTGTACAGGGGCCGTTGCTTTCAGAAATGTCCCAAATGACCAGTGTTGCCTGCCGGGTCATATGAATGGATTGAGATGCAGACAGGGGGGTGACCTCATGAGTGGACAACAGCATGGGTGGGAACCTGTCTTGAGAGAGAGAGAGAGAGAGAGAGAGAGAGGGAGGGAGGAGAGAGAGGCAGAAACGCGTGTCTGAATGATGAAGTTATTTAATCGACTGGGTATTTTCTCGCCGGTTCTGGTCAGAGAGTCAGCTGGCAGGGGTAAGAGCAGAGCCGAGGCAGGCCAGATTAGCCGGGTTCTTTTTGTGGCGTTGATGAGAAGTAGGGCAGCCCTTGCCTGGAAGCATGTCTTTCTGAATGATGCGCCCTATCCCTGTGTGACAGGAGGCGTTCTAGAGGACCCGGGAGCGCCCCTCGTACTGGGCTGTCAGGACAGAGAACAGCTCTCTGGATCCAGATAGCTTTGCTATGAACGGACACTCTCTGGCCTTTTCCACTACGGAGGGCATGGACGCTGGGCATTTCGGCTGGGTTGTGCTACTCACTCAACAGAAGAAGAAGAAAAAAACTTAAAGACATCGTATTCTAAAAAACCCACTCGAGTCACTTGGCTACGTTCCCAACTCAAGCCTTAGTGCTAAATTCAGATTTGTTGCTCAGATTCGTTTGTTTAACTGTTAACATTGTTGTTGTTTTTTATGTGGCCAATATAAGATTCAGGTGTGAATTGGTCACAGTGCTGTCCTGACCTGCATGAGAACAAAAGAACAGTAATAAAGACGTAATATGGAGCACCTGGTCATTTGTTTCAATCTGCTTTCAAACTCAGACCGGTTAGGAAATGAGCCCTCAAGTTTTGCATGTGCAGAAATGTCACACCAAATACACCGAAAACACAAAATGTTACCCAGATACCCCTTCCATCGCAGCTTTCTTCCATGTTTAAAGTCAGATAGTAACTCCCGCCAGAGAGCAGAATTGTGACGAATGTAAATTCAGAGTGATGTTAATGCCACATGAATTCAGATGTGACCATTGAAACTGAGGTCGCATTGCAAAAAATCTGACTTGTATCCAATTTAGGACCATATGCAGTACATATACATGTTATGAAAGTGGCCTAAATCAGAATGGGTGTGGATTGTTCCCACTGTTCAGACAAAAATCTGATTTGGGATTTGCCTGCAGAGTGAGTGTAGCCTTTAGTCAGGCGCCAGGGAATAGAATGGCGTAAAGGAAGAACGGCACAAATGGAGACGCTCTTTGTCGAAGCTTTAATGTGATTCATGTCATATTATGGCTCATTGTGAGAATTATTTGTATTTACTGTTACTGACAACAAGGATTTTGCCTCTGCATTTATTCACCTGTCAAGGTCCACTCAAGCTGTTTCTGACATTTTTACATGATGAAAAAGGCAATAGCTATTAGACCAACAGCCAAGCGCTCACTGTCAGAAAATAACGGTTTAATGAGCGTCTCACCCTGCCTCTGGTAAAACAACAGGATGCCTGCAGCTTGGAAACAGAGAGAACCTGCAAAACACACACAACGTAGTTGTATAGACAGAGATGATGTAACAAAGTTAGGTAATACCATAGCCTGTCTATCTGTTTCATTGATTATCTATCATGTGGATTGCCCATCCAAACAAATATAGTATATGTTCAATATTTAAATGCAAATCTAAATATTTGCATGTAAATCTAAATATTTGCAATCGGGTTTAATTTAGTCTGAAACTTTGTATGTTACCTGAACACAGAGATCATATTACAAGCTACAGTTCTCCCTAATCTTAATTACAGTGACATATAAAATATAAAGACTTGTGTCCGCTAGACTCCTTATCACAAACATGCTTTGATTTCGGACTGGGGAACAAAATCAGACACGCCGCTGCACTTCCCAGCAGAGATCTACTGTACTGTACTGAACAACATATACACAGCCTCAATACATGGCAGCCTTGCCTTCTCTTTGATTTGAGAAGCAGTTTTTGGAGTCCCGGGAACCATCCTTCTAAAATGTCCTGTGGGATAAACTGAAACTGGAAGGGCTGGTTTCTCTGGGCCCTTCCACCTTCAGGAAGAACCACAGCGACGAGAAGGTTCAGGGGGGGGGACGGGGGACGGAGGGAGATAACTGTAGGGAGACAAACCGATAAAAGAGGAGGACTGGGAGGGAGAGAAGGCGTGGAGGGCGGGGGCCGGCCACTGTCGACAGAGGCCCGTTCCCTGCGAGCAGGCTGGGATAATCAGAGCAGGGAAATGAGCCGAGTCCCACGCAGCCCTCTGTGCCCGCCCCGGAGCGACTTATGACAAGGCTGATGGATGACGGTGCGAGAGAGCGAGGAAGGAGAGAGGAAGGGAAGGGGGGAGCTGCAGGTGGTTGAGAGTGTGACAGCTGCATCCTCATCTTCAGCCTGCTCCGAGGAGAAAGAGGGAGGCGTGAAGACGGAGGAACAGAGGAAGGAGGTCCAAAGGTGGAACGTCCATTTATGTTCTGACACGAGTCAAGGGGTCGTGGTATATTCCCGGCTCCTCCTGGGGACATGCAAACTTCACTAGACTGCCTCCAACTCTCAACAAACGCTTCCTCCACTATGACCCCCTGTATGTATTCTGCCGTGTCCCAGGAGTAAATTTCCATCCTGCTTTTGTAGCTAAAGAATCGTTAATCGTCTCCTGCTCTCAATCAAAGGAAAACAAAGTAGACTCAAACAGGCTACCTGCACTGCTATATCTCCAGTGCTTTAGTTTGTCCCATGCTGAGTAAGACTTTTATAGACCGTGTGGACGATGTCTGGGTGAACAGCAGTCAAATGCCAGGAGGAATCAGCAAGGACATACACATTAATCCCCAGGTGGAGGCATCCCAGGGACAGCTCGTTCCCGCCTCCTTATCAGGCGATTATAACGTTCAACTCACCACATCCTCACACTTCATTGGTTCACTAATCATGTGAGTACAGAAGTGGGCGTAATTCTCCGCTCCCACTGTGGTTGTTGTAGGTGTCAATCAAACAGCAGGGTGCCACTTGTATGTGTGGTGTACTGTAGTACCGGACATCATGCTTCTGCGAAGCTTGGTGTGTGTGTGTGTGCTCGTGTGCACGTATGCACACCGTATGGGTGCCAGTGCAAGCGTACATGGTGGAGCAGCTTGAAGTTAGAGAGCAGTATGTGTAAGAGATACGTTAGCTGTTTACATGTTGCCTATGGATACTGTGAGGTGCTGTGTGTTGATTCAGGGAAGGTTCGGGGTTCTGGCTGACTGGGGTCCCGTCCTGAGTGCAGGGAAGTGTGTCACACACTTCAAAGCAGTACAGTCACTTTGAGTCTCATCAGTAATGCATGGAGTACGTGCTTCGAGAGAACCTGCTCCTTCATGTCAAAGTGAACATGTCTGAACTGATTAAAACGGACTGATGAGCGTATCAGAGTTCAATTTAAATTCAATGAATAAAAGATGCTAATGAATAAAGCCATCAAAGGTTTGTCAGAGGTAGAAGATAAAGGAGATCAAGGCGAGCTATTAGAGGTACATTAAGCCCTGTCATCACCCCACACCTGACAGAAGGTAAATAGTTTGTGACATTTGAAGGCAAACTGGATTTGTTGGAGAGTTCTGCTTTGTCATTATGAGTGACAGTTGAATCCAGAATGCTGACAACTGAAGTTCTAGAATAAACTATCAAAGTAACTATCCCTGGGCATTGATGGAAATTTACAAGGATTGTTTAGGCGCTATTAATTATTTACGCTTCTTAGGTCCATTTTACTGTACATGGTTTCTTTCTGCATTTGAAGCATACTGCAGCTTTCCCTCTGTGTTCAACACATCATGCAACCCACAACCTGGATCAGGGACAGTAATGTGAGAACCCCAACTCCTCCATCTCTTTTCTCCCTCAGGCTTCAGACCTATGCTGTAATGAGAAGAGTGTGTGTGTGTTAGTGTGTGCATATCTGTGTGTGTTTATATGGATTTGTGCATATGTGAGGAATATTCTTAATTAGAGAGCGCTAAGTCTGGTCCCAGAGGAACTCTACTGGGAATGAGAGTAATGTGAACCAGGGACAGGCCATACTTAAACACTGAGTAGAAAATATTACAAATGCAAAGATCCCCAGGGTTTTATTCTTATTAAGGTCTTATTTTATTTTTATAGCAAAATAATATCTGAGGAAATATACCCCAAAAGAATCATGTCAACGAAAAAATATAGTCAGTATCATTTCCTTTACACTTTATTACTGTATAATTTTGTTCACAAAGGCTTTAAAAGGCTGGTCTAAATTGGTCTGAATTGGTCTGAAAGGCTAGTGGCCAAGGAACAAGGCACTAATGGGATATGAGTATGGAGTTCACCATGGTAACCCCAAAATACTTTTTCAAATTAGCAGTTTAGTGATATGACAGGTGCCACAGAAAACCCTGTTGTGCTCAACATTCACAGTACAGTATGTGTGACAGAAAACTTGCAGTTGTCATGGCAAACTTGCCAAATTAATAAGTCTAGAGAACAGGCCCTAAGAGTACAATTGAAGGTCAAACATGCCATAACTGACAAACCAGTCTTTTTAGTGGCCGCATCCCCAGGTACAATGTTGCTTTACGACACACATCATGTCCCACAATGCGTTGAAGAATTGGTATTATAGATTTCTGGTCTAATCCACTGTGGTCATGTTTGCGTCATATGGTCTCCATTGAAGCCCTGAGCGATCATGGCCACGCCTGACAGCTCTAATTCTGTAATTGGTGGGAGCATGAGCCTGGGGGCGTGTTCTTGAGATAATGCAGCTTCACTGTTTGGTCGCATTCACACCTCATTAGGCATTCATGTGATGTTTGCAGTGATTGGCTGGCACAGCCCTGAGCAGTGAATGGCTGGCACAGCCCTGAGTAGTGAGTTGAATCAGCTCATCATGGAATTGCGCTTAGCAATAGGGTCATCAGATTTGCAGGGTGGTGTGTTCGCGTAGGTCTGACCAATGATATGATCATGCATATGTTGCATTTCTGCATTCCTGTAGGCTACTATTAAAGGAGATGTTCATGAAGATCCAGAAACATCATGTCAACGTAATAACACACAACATAAGAAACATTCTCAATGCAGCACAGCTGCAGAGCTGTATATACAAAACTTTTAACCTCCTCCTGGCCTATATGTAGAAAAACTAACTAGTTCATCTTATGTTTACCACAGCAGCACAGGTAGTGGTGTGGGGCTAGCTATGACACTATCAGTAAGCTACACACTATTTTAGAGTTAGAACATCCATGCTGTGTTCCACAGGGTGTTCCATCTGCCCTAGCACATATCAGTTCTACTGCAGTTGGCATCTGATAAGCAACCTGTGGTAATGCATATGTTATTTTGTATGCTGTGGAAAAACTGTCCACTGCGGGGGCGAGAAAAAGAAAGAAATGATTTGACTGTCCTGTTATCTATCCTCCCCTCGACCAGAAAACAATCAGCTCTCTCATTGCAGCTTCGAAGCACTGGCTTTACCGGCTGGGCCGACATGCCACCGCATCGACATAAATCAAGGCTTAATCAGGCGATATGTATGCTCTCTGCATTGGTCTGATTGATTTAGAACTGAAAACGCTGGCGCTAAATATGACATCGGCAGTGCAGCGTGAGGCAAATACTGGTGAGTGTCAGACCACACAGAGAAGCGAGCGGGGCTGAGGAGCAGGGGGCCGGCCCTCCCCGTGTTCTCGGATGTGTCTTCAGGCATGCATTTAGACGACTCTGCCGGGGTCCTGGGCCGCCCCGCTGACTGACGGAGTTAGGTCAGACGGATGCTCAGACGCCCAGAGGAGCAACGGAGAATGTCGTGTCCTGGCGGTGTACCTCCCACAGACTCGGCTTGACGGGTTTCTGCTAAATTGTCTTAGCCACTCAAGATAGCCCAGACAACACTTGTCTACTTCTTGTTAATTGTCTGTGAATTAATATGCACGTGGGGATTCTTTTTATTGCCTTCTCACTGCAGCATATTTTACTTTGGGGGTCAAGCAACATAAAATGAGATAGATATCATTGTGGAATAATACGCCCTGGAGGACTTGTTAAAGCAGTTTGCCTTTACACTCCAGCCACCCCAACCGCAATTGCGCCTCGGAGAAAGAAGAAGACTAGAGAGAAGAGAAGTAGATGCACTGCATGCTCTATCCCTCTTCCAGACACTGGCACGAAACAGAATCCCTTCTCCTCTCCTTTCCTCCCTTCGTCCTGTCATCCCTCCATTCTTCGGTTCCCCCCAAGTGAAAAGATAAGCTGTATAGAGATGTTTGGACCGGCAAACGCTAGAGTCATCGTTCCCAGGGGACTGACACAGAGACCCAGAGGAACTCAGTTGAGCTGGTAGATAAGCCTGCTGTGCCACTAGATAAGGACTCTGATAGAAGGCAGAGAGGAAGCTAGAGTGTGAGGTCACCGGTCCCATTATCTAACCTCTTTGACTCCCCCTATTGTTGCCCTGGGACCATTTTTATCTCTGAGCTGTAGATTCTTTGACACAAATGAAGAATAACACCCTTTATCGTCCCACTAGGGGCACGCAATAGCCCCCCCCCCCCCCCCCCCCCCCCCCCCCCCTCCTTCTACACCCTCATGCTTTCTTACTGGAAAAGAAAAGTAGGCTAAAACCCTTTAATGTATCTGCTGCGAGAAAGTGTGCAGAATGTCTAGGGACGTGCTTCCGAATGGGTGCATATATGTGTGTAAAGACCAGGGCTTAGCTAGAGATTAGCTAGGAAGTGTGACTGAGATCAGTCAAGCAGATGAAAATGACCTCTGTGCCCCCAGAGTGCCCGCTTCATCACCCCGCTGTGTAATTTACCTGCAAGTGTCTTATTGACTGTCTGTCATTATGGCCCCTGGCCGTTGGAAACCACTGTCATAACTCAAACATTGTATTACTGTCACACGACCCATACCAGACCATTTGAAACCTCTGAAATCTCTAAAGCTGTCTTGGGTAGTTTGCCGGGTGTGCTGGAGGCCAGATTGTTCTCATGTGTTAATAGACCTCTCACACCTCTTCCTATTTTGCTTGATACAATGTGTCTGGGTTTTATTTGCCTTATGCTTTCATATACTTTACTGACTTCAGAGCCATTTTAGAGCTAGGAGCTGCACCAGTCTAGAAGGTAACAAGATCAGGCGACTTGCACATATATTTTTCTTGAGAAGCGAGGGATGAAGGAGATTTAGGGAAAGATAGATGCAGGGAACTGAAGGAGAGGAAAGAGTGTGAGAGAGAGAGAAAGGGCAGTTTAGGCGGTAATGAGAAATCGAGACAAAGGGAGAGGGAGATAAAGAGAGAGAAGGGAACCCTCCTGTTGCTTGTAGCCGTTGAGCCCCAGAATGGATTCTGTCATAAAAAACTATTACCTTTACAAAAAAAACGAATATGCCAGAGTAGGAAGCTATTATTTGCAGAAAGGAAAGGTCGGCCTACCCTCCCTCTGTAGTTAACCTGCTGTTAATGGATTTCTTACAGTGACTTCTGGTGTTACAGTTTCATTAGTGTAGTAGTCTGTGACTGTGACACAACAACCATCATTATGTCTGAGCAGTGAAGCAAGGAATTATTTAATATGAACATTTTGACACAATGTATACTGCAGATGACAGCACATTTTGTGTGCAATGTAGGAGTTGACTATATGCTTATGTCGGTGATATGTTAGTAAAGCCTTAATTTTTTAGCTCTGTAAACACTGTGCCCTCTGTTACCTTTTTTTAAACACTTGTCACTCTCTTTTGTTTTGCTCCTCCCTGGTGCTGAGAGGGACTTCTATTCCCATGCTCGCTCTTAACGACTCCATCCATCATGGGCGATTTTATCTCCCTTAGAGATCCCTCATCTCTCAGTCTGTCTGGGGTGTAATGGTGGGAAGCACAGATGGATGTGAGGTGGGCAGAAGGAGACAGCGCCCGGTGGTCAAGCCCCCGGCTCAACCTGCCCCCTGTCCACTCTATACAAGTACCCCCAGAGGGACCCACCCCTACTGCTCCCGGATCTGTGGTCGTTTGTTTCCGTGTTTCTTCTTCGTCCTTGTTGCTGTTTTCAGGAGGGTGACTGGCAGGTCAGGGCAAAGATTGTTGACATGCTTTTTAAAACATCCGTTACCGAGACTGGCAACCCGCCAGCCTTACCCTTTACCGATCACCAAGCATGTCAAAGTGGCTTGGATCCGCAGGCTATGTCCGAGCCATGGTCAATTATCTGGCCCCGATGGCCTTTAATTACAAGATGTTGGCGCCATGGCGACCTATTAGACAGCCGTGTTAATGACTTTTGGGTTTGTTTGTGTTTGTTACCAAGACAGCTGTAGTACCATGCTGTGAACTAGTGTTCAAATACGTTTGGAAATCTATGTAAGCAGAGAAAAAACTGAAAATGAAACTTTGGAAAGTGTAAGGCCTGCAGCAGCTCAAAACTGATTTTCAAGTCAGTTATATTATTAATGCCAGTTTCCGCGTACATGGACTTTTGGAGTTCATTGAGGTCCAGGGTTATTGCTGCACCGCTACTGAATGCTCTGTGATAATGCAGCAATCTTAACAAGATTCTCCAATACTCCCTCTTTACAACAGAGAAAACTTCATAAATTATGGATTAACAATCTGACCTTCCTCACTAAGCTGCCCTTTTTCAGTTACTGAAACAAACTCTCTTAAAACTTATCTCGACAACATTAGATGCAATGTTACTGTATAAAATGTGTACCATAGCATGTAAATAAAAAATAAATTTGATTGAAATATGCCAGGCTACTGTCACTTGAGTTACCTTTTGGCTCAGGTACCCAGGATAAGAATGGAGTAACTCTTGTATACTGTATCTAGAAGAATTTCCTGTCTATGGAGTTGGGCTTCTGGTTGATAGATCCCCTCTGGGGACATCCAGCACAGCAGGATACTGTGTGGGAGAGACTGACAGCTCCCTCCATCTCACTGCAAGAGGAAATCATTGGGAACTCAGTTGAGCCGGAAATATGCAGCTCTGTCATTATGTCCAGTGCAGGCTGGGGTAATCATCCTCTTTCAGAGGAATCAATATGCCACAGTACTCGGTCTTACTTCTGCTGCCTGATATTAACCCACTATGAGGATGACCTGCAGCAGAAAATCACAGGTCATAGGTCAAAGCATGACACCAGCCCAGGGTGCTATGGCGTTGACCTATCTATCCATGTTTCTGAACCCGATGGGCGTCCACTCTCTCGAAAATGTTGGCCCTAAAAGGGATTTGTGAGGACACAATATTGAAATAATATGTCATCCCTAGCTGTGAATATAGCCTGCAAAGCTTTCTGATGTGGTTTTAAGCAATTGTTTTTGTGTTGGTAATGTGGTCGATGTTGTTTTGGAGTGCAGTCCATGTGTGCCATCGATGGCTCTAATCTCCCAGTGATACAGCAGATAGCACTGTTCCCCTGGGCTCCCCTACAGCTCTGTTAGCCTATGATGACTTCATGGGTCATCATTCTCTATGGAAGCAATCAATTGAGGAAAAACTAATAAAAAGCTTTTTGAAAGAAACAGACCGTTTTTACCGAGTAGTATCCCTGAGTTTAAATGGGAAAAAACGTGCTTTGTTAAAATATCTGAGTCAAATTAGGATTTTGACAATATGAGTTGCCAAGGGAACTCAACTCATGGTGACTCAATGCAATTATGGAAAGACTGGCCTCATTACTGGCAGTGAGAGAAGTTGTGTTTCACCATCAGTTAAACAGCCCTGAGGTGTCTTTTACAAAGAGGATTTGTGCAAATCTTTGAACATTTCCCAGGACTGCTAGTGTGTATTCACCACCACACATTGAAAGGAGAATGCAATTATCTGGATCTGATCACATACAGTATGTATATTATATGGTACATTAACTGAAACATTCATTTTCATCCACTTTTCATGGTCATGCATCATCATTTTCCCCCCGGATTACAGTGTGCGTTGTGTCCTTCGGTCTAGCTAGATATGTTATTGTTTTAGGCTCACAAACAGGCAGGAACAACTTCCCTGGAGGCGAGAGATGACATGGTACGTACCAAACACAGTGAAAAGACCTGGACAGAGAGGAAGCTTCCCACAGGAGCATCGTGGTCTCCTCTGCCTCATCTTTCTTCCTGTCCTCAGCAGTTTGCCGGCAGATTTACTACCTTGTTCTGTCCCGTTTATTTGAACACTGGCCAGTTCATTTACCCACAATGCAATGCCAAAAGTGGGCATCGCTGCTTGGCTCCAGGCTCTGAAACAACTCGAGTCGATGATGACGTCCAAAGCGAACAAATATTATCCTGAAAGTATTCTTACAAAGTACGATGTGAGTAGAAGCATACATATACATATCAAAGCTGTCAAGACCGCCCGGTCCCAGCACAAGCTCTTCTCCTGCCTGGCACCCCAGTGGTGGAATCAACTTCCCACCTCCATCAGAGACACACACTGTCTCTCCACCTTCAAGAGAAGGCTCAAGACGCACTTGTTCCGGGAGTACAATGGTACTTAGGAATGGTTTGCTGAACCCAACGCTAGTTTCCTCAAGGTTCACAATGACTCTTGCTTAGACTGTTGCTCTTGTTGGTTAGTGGTAGCTGATTTAAACTGTTGTATTCTTTTTTTTTTTTTTTTTATCCTATTTTTATTGCTTTCCTACAGGTACACCTGCACTTAGAGATTAATGTTGTGTAATTTTAACTTGTTTAACTACATGCTCTTATGGTTTCTTCCCTTTAGCACTATTTTTTGGTTGTTCACAATATGTACATCTTGTTTTTGACTACCCGCAATGCTGTGGGGCTATCTTGTTGTTATTATCAGTGACCTATGCACTTTGTGAAGCTCTCTCTTGGAAGTCGCTTTGGATAAAAGCGTCTGCTAAATGAATAAATGTAAATGTAAATATACTAAATCAGTATACATTTACTACTCTTCCAATTGTGTAGAATATTATAATATTAAGAAAGTGTGTCAAGCTTTCATATAATACATTGAAATGAGATGAAGTGTAGTCTTTTTCTGCTTGGGGTCACGCATGTGTCAGGAAGTTGTTCAGATGTTCTACCACGGTCAGGTGACAATGCTGGCACTATCATTTCTCTTCTCATTTCTTAGGGTTTCTCCTCAGCTGAATAGCTTTATAAACAAGAACTTAATGAACCTTAATACTCTCTCAGCAGTAATTAGCACTATTTTGTGTCGCAAAAAGGCTCAAGAACTGGCAAATGCAATAAAATACAAATATATATGCATATGAAATCAACTCCACCACTCATGTTGTGCTTGCTATTGACTTATTACGTTTGAATCAGTCTGTCTGCTTTGATAAAACATCACAAGAATCCTTACACAATTTAATGTATTTACTGGGGTCAAGAGACGTCACACGTCTGGTCCTTCTGGGAACAGTCAAACAAGTAATTGGATTTAAACCAGCTGCCACCCTGTATCACCCTTTTCACTGAGTCAAACCTGTTTCCCCTGGAAACAGCCCAGTCCACCCCACCACCCACCACTACATCATGCAATCAAGAGCTGAACATAGGAACTTTGACTGGGCCTTTGTCCAAACAGAGTGTAATACAAAATTGATTTCCCCTCTACATAACCTCAGCCTGGCATGAAAACAGCCTAGTAAATTTAATTAATTAATGCATTAATTAATGCATTAATGTTGCGCAACAGATATTGTAAAGTGTTGGAGCAGACAATGCTGAACCACCAGGGCCATCAGGGCTGGGCAGCTATCATAATCAGGAGAGTCAGAGCCATGATGAACTACTTGCAATTATCAGACTTCTGTAGCCCATCCGTGGATCGCTTAACGTCCACACTTTGCTTATGATCGCCTCATGAATATTCATGGCGTCGCTCAGGATTGATTGAGGAACGATTGGGAATGATTGTAGGTGAAGGATTAATGGAAGTATTGCTTAAATGATGCGTTCGTAATTGAAGAGGAAATTTGCTAAGTTGTTTGTGTCCTTTATAAATGACCAATGGAGCAATTAAAAGTTGGAACTTGTGTGATTGTTTTTTCTCGCAGTCGTCAGTCACTTCAACAGATTACATTTGTTGTTCATTATCTTTGAGGGAGTAAGGTGCCAGAAGAAGGAATGGGTTTCTACTGGAGCTCTCATATTTACCATATGCCTGTGCTTGTCATACTGTTTATCCACAAGGTGCTTTACATTTCCTCTTACTCCTCTGCCCTCAACCTCTACCCGTTCTTCTTCTTTCTGGTACTTTCTGTCTTTCCTCTCTCTCTCTCTGTCTCTCTCTCTCTCTTTCTATCTCTCTCTCTGTCTCTTTCTCGCTCTCTCTGTCTCACACACATACACAAACACAGTGCTTCTCTTCTATTACATATCTATGGTTATCACAATAGGATTTGTTTTTGACACCTGGGACTGGCCTACGTGAATTACAGATAGACAGCAAAGGCTTCTAGTCGTTTGACTGTGAATTACTGTGCATTAACCCAGCTCTAAGAGGGCTCTCCATTTGGACTTTGTCATTCGGGAAAAAAAATTCTGCAACACATGTAGCTCTAGTGACAAACTATCTACCCTGACTACTACTTTCAAACCACACAGAAAAAAACAACTATTCAGATTACAATAGCCTATGATTTAAATGAAGAGCTCTCATTGAATTTGAACCATGATCAGTTTCCCACAGTAAATCTATACTATGCACATAATCCAACCCGTTTTGCTGCAGCTTTGATTGAAACAGACTGGCCCTGATCGATGTCACATGTGACCAACTGTGGCAATGGTCCTTAAGGTCAGATGAGGTGGCACGTGTCTCAACATTTGGGAGGTACTGATGGCTTCATGATGCATTCACACTAATGACATTGTATCCAGTGGAGAGCTAATCTCGTGGGGGTTAATACTTATTGACAACAACAAAAGTTGTCCATTGTGCCTGTGTTTGCTACGGATGTTCTACTGTATGTATTCATTGTCCAATTAGTTAACATCAGCAAAGTAACTTGGGTAGTGCTACTATAAAGTCATTTTTGTTTTTCACCATGAAATGCAAAATCTAATATGTGAAGAATTTTTTACGTTGTTGAATGCATCGCCGGCCAAAGAAATCTGAGGACTAACGCTGTCTTTATTTATCCTACCTCTGCATCGTTTTATAGTGAGTTATACAAGCAATATGCTGGTTTATTGATCCCAGGGACAATTTCAATTGGCTCAATTATAGTGCCAGTGGGCGCGAAGCGGGGGTTAGCTTATCTTTTCTTTTTTTTCACAGTCTGGAGAACACCCTCAGACGTCCTTGACATTTGGTTCTAGAAAGATATGTTAACCGAATATCAAGTTGAGGTACTTAAATAATTACTGGCTCCATTATGATGTACAATTGATTAGGATTGTTGGAGGAGCATCACTTGTTAAAGTTACTGCCAGTGCTCCCATGTTATGGTTTTTGGTCTTTAAAGTGTTCAGTAGCGTAAAAGGATTATCATTCCTCCCAGTCCCACTAGGGCAGGTATAGAACTCACCTGGCACGGTAGGCAGACAAATTGGCCACTCTGATGCCAAGAGCCTCAAAACCTCTTCTGGAAATTACATTTGTGTTTCAATTTGAGTTCAACTTCAGCCATGCCTTTCACCTTCCCTTTCCCACCTGGCTTCCTATGAAAGATCATGACCCTGTGAGCATTCCACTGTGTCATTCACATTCTGGATTCAGCTGTCCTCCGTATGCAGTCTGCCCCACACTGTGTTTCCATGGGGAGAAGTTAAATGTCTTTTTTTCCCCCCTAAGATAATTGGAGCGGGGAACCTAGCAGGAAGGAATTTTTGCCTGTGTGCAGGCCTGACAAGGCTGACAACCAGGTTAACTTCTCCACAGAGCTGAACTCGTGTGCTGGAAAAACTCCTGGGCCGACAGGTTCTTCTCTGACATTTCTACTGCATTCATCCTGAGCAACACAATCTCTCCTTGTCAGTCAAATGATGCATCACAATTCCAGGTGCAAGATTTGAAATCCGCAGGCAATTCCAGAGGAAAGTTGATATGGAGCATGGATTGGCATCCCTAATGTATTCCACCCTCATGCTTTTCGCTCTTTTTTTTGCTGATTGAGTTGAATCGCAATGTTAACATGGAACGGTAGCGTTAACGGTTGTACAAAAAATAAAAAGAACATATTAAACACATTGGATCTATCCAATATACATTTCTTTCTCTCCACACATTATCCCACTCCCACACACCACCACCCAGATATTTGATTGACAGGATGGGTTATATGTTGTGGGCCTGGTGTAGATAGAGGTCCTGCTGGCTTTGGAGCTGATAAAGGGATGATTATGTGCCCCTGCTGTTTCCCCTTTTTGTCGTCCACCTGCCTAGCCCATCTCAAGGCTGAGGCTGGTTCATTTTACCCCAAGGCCAACAGCAATGGCTACCTGCAGCCAGACTAGGTTTTCTGCGGCTCGTTAAGGTCATGAGTGAGAATGTCATCTCAGGAGGGAGAAGAGGTTCCCTCCACGTCACTCTACCTGAAGCTAGGAAAGGACATGTCAGTTTCAAATGGGCCCTTTTGTCAAGCCATTGGACATTCTGTCCGTTCCACTGATACATCTATATGGCAATATAAATGTTGAAATCTATACTAATCCACTCGTTTACTAAAATAAACAGTATTTGTTCCATAATTAGTCATTCTGTCGCTGGAAGCTTATCCTTATTTTTCCTAACAGATTTCTGTAAAATGACTTTCTGCTTTGTTTGGGGGCAGTAATAGGTCATTTGACGTCAAAGAGAATATAGATAGAACATGTCAACAGAATAAGGCCTTGTGTGGAGACAAAGCAGTAAAGGTCCATTGATTGTTGTCTTTTCTATTCTCAGGTAGGACTTTGAGTACCAGTGATAATCTATAACTCCACAGCTACTGTGTTCTCTGGAACCTGACATTTTGTCTTCCTCTTTTCCATGTTCTTGGACCTGATCCCGTGGGTTTCTGTCTTCCACAGGTAAGCCTTCAGTCCTTAAATGAACAGTACTTGTACTACCTACTTGTGTGTTCTCTACTACCCGCAGAGGGGCCCCCCGCTGCCTAAACAATTTAATGCAGCTTGTCAAGTTATGAAATTGGAATCCGCACATCCCACGGCATGAAACGTCCTGGCTTTGTTTTAAGGCTGTATATCACCAGCACGAAAGAAATAACAACAGCTTTTCGTTGTTGCGAGGATGATTTATTTTTATGACAATAGATGTCAAATACAGTAATGCGTGTGAGAGAGAGAGCTGCCTCTCTCCTGCTCTCTCGCTATCTTTCTGTCTGTCCATCTATCTCGTCTACCTCTACCTCTATCTCTAACTCCTTCCCTCCCTATCATATCTTTCTCTTGCTATCTCTCTCTCCCCTTTTCACTGTCACTCTTTCAGTTGATCTCCTCATTTTCTCTTTCTATTTCAGTCTCTAACTCCTCCATCTCTCTCTCTCTCTCTCTCTCTCACCCTCTCTCACTTTCTCTCTCAGTAGCGTAAACCATCCCCAGTGCAGTTTGTAATAATGAGCCAAGGACTGCAGTACAGACCATCTTTCATCTGTGGTGCAACCGTGATTTATCTCAATTCTGTCAGAATAGCTGTCCTTTTAGAAACCTGGTTTCTGGCAAACCCCACAACCTCCATGGTTGTGGATCTATCCTTAATAAGTCAAGTTTAATCATTTTAAGTGTGATTATTACCACCAAGCCGCTACACCTGAAGGAATGAGGGGTTCATGAATGTTCTCTGTTTAATAAGTATTAAGGTATATATATATATTAATTCACCATACATAAAATAGACCACCTGCTTGTCTTAAATCATGGAGATCTTAACTGCGCTACAATCAGAACGGCCCTTCTACCCCTCTAAATCACAGGAGGTATCTGAGCAGGGAGAAACAGCTGGCCACATGTTTAGGGTTCATACCGGATCCTTACTGGCTGGTTTGGAGGGCACTCTTGGATGTACAACCTTACCATGGCATTTCTATTTAATTTATTTTGGATGCGTACACTTTGTCCATTAGCAGGCTATGGTTTTAATGGCTGTGTACTGGTTGTGTCTGCTTTACAACTGTTTTCTTAAATTGACAAACTGTTTTGTCCCAGCCATTCCCTAAAACCTTTCGCACAAAGGATCTTGTAGTAGTTGTCTTGTCAGACAAGAGCTTTGATGTTTGGATGGTGCAAAATGAGCGCTGATCCTCCACCTTGTCCCCAGCGCCTGCAGCCTCTGCCTGGGCACCATGCCCGGACGTTGGCGTGCAAGCTAGCTCGCCAGCATCAGCTGAGATTTCAGTACTTTGCTGTGACTGAGGGTCCGAACGACTGGGGCGTTCAACATACCAGTGGGCGGTCCTATCTGAAGGGGAAACGCCACAAAAGCCAGGCCTGTCACGACAGCCCAAATTAATATATTGTACTGTTGCCATCACACACCTGTGAGCAGAGATAATGGGTGGCATTTAAAACGACTACTGAAACATTGGAGATATTACATAATTAATTTAATGTGTTGCTTTGAATGAGCCATAGTTAGGTAGAGAAGAAGGCAACATTTTCATCAGTGTCCTGGAAAAACCTGCCTATTCTTGTAAGCACAAACTGTCCTTATTTTATAGATGTTCTTCCATATCTCCATATAAAAGATGTTTAGGATGAATTTCAGGTCAGAAAATAGTCAAAAAATCAGGACAACCTTTAGCTTTGGCAGAATGAAAAAATAAGCTTGCACAAAGATTTACCACAGGTGTAATCACAACCACCTTGAGAGCCAATGGCATGGGATCATTCCATTTAAGTCAGTTAGTAAAGAATGAAAGATTGCATCTGTACAAAATGATTCATCATTGGGCCGTGAGGGAGGAGGAGAGGTCAAAGTTCACAGAGAATGAAAGATGGAATCATAGGACTGGGTAGTGTTTGGTGCCCTCCGACCGTGCAACCATTCATTATTTTCAATTACTCAGAATTCTTCCAGTTAATCACATACAAATGGCACTGCCAGGTGCTAATTCTATCGAGGCAGGACAGAACATTTTGTTTTGTTCTCTATCTTGACTGTAAATGTCTTTCTTCATATCTTGATGATGAAATCTAGGTGTCTTTTAATAATTGTTTGGCCAAGGATGTGCCTGTGTTCCTGCATTTGTCATTACAAGCCCATAATTAACTAATGAAGTATGTTTATACACAGGTCATTCCTCATGATCTGCAGTAAAATAATAGTCAACCAGTTTTCTTTAATGCCATTGTCTCAATACAACTTTTTAGTGTTCCAGTGTTCATCATTAATACGTTTGACAGGAAAAGATTTATTGAATTCATATATTTGTTTTTGCTCTCAAATTTGATCAAGAAAAATATGTAAGAATTTGAAAGAACTAGCTGCTGTCAACCAACTCAGAGTGAACATGTCTGAGGTAGAGATCTTGGTATAAATCAACCAGTCAAGTCTTTCCTCTGATCCCTACCTGTGTCTCTGTGTCGTTACCGTCACATGTCGCACTCCATTCTCGTCCTGGGGGGCAGTGCACCCGGGGCTGGGGGGTGGGACTTGTATGGACCATGATTATTTTCAATGGTGAACAAGATTACGCAACACACCAAAGTGTCTGATAGAAAGCCCCATTCTGAGCCATGTGCTTGGTTGAGTGTGCTCTAACAGTTTCTGGAAAGGGTATCTTGAATAATTCAGTTCTGTGAGCGCTAGGATGTGTGGTATTGGCTTGTTTCTGAGCCCTGGTCTCACATGTTGTTGTTTTTTCATAAGGACATTGGGGTTCTAATCATCAGGGATTTGCAGCGGTGCTTACTCTCATTTCCCAGAATGCAACACATCCCTTGTTGAAGGAGAAAATTGCATGCGAGATTCATGTTTGGATCGAGGATCAGGTTGTGTTTGCCAAGTAAACACACGTTGTAATCCACGTGAGGTTGTTTGGAAGGTTGTCTTTTGAGGGTCACCTAGGTCTCAGATGAGGTGAGGAAACCACGGAGGGACTCGGCAGAAGTTATTTTGGGGGGGATTTGGAGCTGTTTCTATGTGGATTGGGGCATACTGTGACCTCAGGGCAGAATCACTCTAGTCTGGAGAGGGTCTGCTTAGTATTCTCCTCACTCCAGAATAATCTTTTAATCCCGTTCAAATCTCAGTTTTACAGGAGTGGAATTACGCTGATAATTTTAATTATTTTGTTTACATTTCCAATGTTTACCCCCTTAAGGCCATACCAACATGTATTCAAATACGATTGAAAATGTAATTGGGCATTACTTTACAAGTTCAAAGCGATTCAAGATGATGTACTTGCCAAAACACCAACTCTGGGAAAGTGCTTGCCCATACAAGTAATTATGGAAGCACCCTTACAAAGCTGGTTGTAGGGAGCACTCTTTGAGTCTCCACTCCATCTCTCCCTTCCCTCCCAGCCCCGTGGAAAGGGTCTTAGTGGCCCTGGTGTGCTCCTGATTTTGGGCTGCTTGTCAGCCTCCCTTACATCAGCCTTGGTGAGCCAGTGCTGGAGAGGAGAGGTCACGGCCAGACAGAGCAGCAGCCAGTCCCCCTCCCACGCATTCTCTCTCTCTCTCTCTCTCTCTCTCTCTCTCTCTTCTCTCTCTCTCTCTCTCTCTCTCTCTCTCTCTCTCGCTCTCTCTCTCGCTCTCTCTCTCACTCTCTCTCTCACTCCCTCTCAATCTCTCTGTCTCTCTCTCCCTCCCTCCCTCTCTCTCTCTCACTCCCCTCTCTCTCTCTCTCTCTCTCTCTCTCTCTCTCTCTCTCTCTCTCTCTCTCTCTCGCTCTCTCTCTCTCTCGCTCTCTCTCTCACTCCCTCTCTCTCTCTCTCTCTCTATCTCTCTCTCTCTCTCTCTCTCTCTCTCTCTCTCTCTCTCCCTCTCTCCCTCACGCTCACTCTGTCTCTTTCTTTCTCACACTCTCTCTTTAATGCTCATTCACGCTCACATACATACATAAACCTTCTAGACCATCCTCAGGGCTAAGTATCCTGATTATGCCTGTCACAGAAAGAGAAAGAGAGAGAGGAGAGAGAGAGAAAAAGAAAGAAAAGGGGAGAATGACAGAGAGGGAGAGCGGGCAGAAAAGAATTCCCATGGGGTAGTGTTCCCTCCAGCGACAACCTCCCTTCACTCTGAGCCCCTCAACATTAGCCCACTGGGGTTGTTGACTGGGTACGAAAATACTTACTTAGCATCACCTTCATCCCCCAGCCTAAGATGCCCAGTGCTAACGGTGGATATTTCAAAAGTCAATTTCTTTCCGGGTTAACCTCAATGCTTAGCTCAACACTTGAGGCAAACAAGCTGAGTGTCAAACGCTCTCTTCAGGTAGAGATTTATTCTTGTAAAGGACACCTTCCTCTCCTCTGCCTCCCCTCCCTGGGATTTATCACTAGTGTTTTTATTGACCAACAAGGACTTTCCCCTGTTGACACAGACCTAGCCTTCTATCATTTTTCCCCCCTCCAATCTGTTAATCATCCTTCACACTGGCGGTATAGCCAAAGCTCTTTTCTCCAGACAAGTGATACTGCTGATAAGAGGCCTTAGGGATACCACATCAATCTGAGCGAATCGGGGCCGTTGGGGGAATTAGAATTTGTTGAGGTCTCTTTGTTTCGCTTTTGCCGTCGCTCTCTGTTTATTTATCTCTCTTTCTATGCTTCTCTGTTTCTGTCTCCCTATCACTGTCTCTGTCTCTCTGTCTCTCTGTCTCTCTGTCTCTCTCTCTCTCTCAAACACACAAACACTTCAAACATGTTACTCTGACATACACTGTGTAACTGCGTACAGAGGGAGGAGAACTAGATGGATGGCGAGAGAAACAGAGAGATACACAGCACACATTTATGTTGTGAGTCTTTTCAGCAGGGGATATATTAGTCAGACATCACTGATAGAGTATGTCTTTCTGCAGCTGTGAATCACGGATCATTCTGGTAAACTCTGTAGTGAGTCTCATTCTGACTCTACAAATGACAGCCTGGAGTCATTGTTCTCAGGGGTGAATCAGGATTCGTTATCCTGGTAGCTGAATCACTCAGTTTATAGTTTATAGGTTCTCACACTGCAGTGATTCGGGAGTCATTATGGCCTGACTATCTATTTCAATCCTAGATAAGGGGAGGAATTGCCAAAAATTGTCATTTCTATGAGTTTCTGAAGTTTCATACCTGATTCTGTCTTTTGAAGCTCTTAAATTGATCTTTTTTTGTGAGATAGGAGAGGGATGACAGAGACATTTTGCTGTGGCGTTGAAAAATGACTTTCATCTAAATACACTTATCAGGTTTGGATAGGCTCCTGGTGAAAAGCAGCCAATGATTCAAGATGTTTAACGACAGAGTTTTTGGAAAGTGAATAGAAAATTGTTTCCCTCCAGCCATCAATACAGCCTCTGCCCTCTCTTTGCTAATTTGATGTTCTCATTTCTCATAATGGTGATCCTTTTTCGTAATTCAATTCCCTTTCCATCTCGTAATTCGTTAGAGAGAGTTTGCTTCAAGCCCTTTCCAAACAGTTCCCTGTATCATTAAAAGTAAACAATATCTCTGGCAAACTTAGGCGTTATTGACATGCCTTGAATGTCAAAGGTCATAATCTTGCCCCAGGCATGTGGGCATAGCCTAGATGGCAAAGGGCAAACTCAAATCAATTTGTACGGAAAGCAAAGCTAGGTTTCATGGGTTGTCATTGGGAATCCTCTTCAGTAATAACATGGTTATGTGTATTATCCACCATGGGCAATAGAATAGCAAAATCCACCAATATAAAACTGCAACAAGTGAATGCATAAAACAGTAATAAGAATATCGGAAAGATGCTTCTGGTAAACGTATGGGTCTGGGTCTTGGGTCTCTGCCAAAGACTAGATCACACCAGCGGAGCTGTTCAGTACTAGAACACTGAGGCATGTAAAGGTGCTTTGCCATCATATAGATATATGGCCCCTAGAACAGAGGAATCCCCCCCCCCTCCTCCTCCCCCCATCAAAAAAAACAAACAAACACATTCTACTAATCTATCACCAGCAGAGGGTCTAGAGCATTCCCTCATCTGCTGTTCCTCATGTCAGATGGAGTTACGATGCAGGGTTACCTCATGTGTCCACCACCAGTCCTTCAGCTGCAGTCTCCCCTCCTCCCTCCTCCTGCCCACCCGCCCGCCCGCCTGCCTTACATCACCGCTGCCTTTATGAGCTGTCTCAGTGTCTGCCTCTCTTAATCTCAGCGCGGCTATTACGGGCAGACGCGTCTCTGGCAGGGGCTCAGGCTCAGGAGCAGACACTACAGCATAATCCTCTATGGGGAGATGGGGGTGACTGGTGCTGCAAGGAGAGACAGAGAGAGAGAGAGAGAGAGAGAGAGAGAGAGAGAGAGAGAGAGAGGGGGGGGGGGGGGAGAGAGAGAGAGAGAGAGAGAGAGAGAGAGAGAGAGAGAGAGAGAGAGAGAGAGAGAGAGAGAGAGAGTAATATAGAGGGAGAGGGAGTGGGAGAGAGAAATATAGAGGGAGAGGGAGTGGGAGAGAGGTGGGGAGAGATAGTGGGAGAGAAAGGGAAAGAGGGTGGGATAAGTCAGAGGGTGAAAGGTATATTAGCTCTCTGTGAATCCTCCTGACATTTTTCAGGATTTTTTGTAGCTTCGTTGTCTTGGAAAAACACTTAATTTAGCTAAATCAGCAATGTAGCTTCAGTCCTGCAACCCAACTTAACAACATTACGTTGAATGCCTTGCCTGCAGTGAGATTGGTGTCATTCTGTTTTCAAAATCTATTCATGTAATGTTGGATTACTCTGCTTAAATATTCACAACCAAGTACTGATCAGTAACTTATTGTATTTTAACAGACGCAATTACACTTACATGACAAATTAGGAATATCAAGTTAAGGAATATAAAATCATATGAATCTTTTTGGGGGTTAAAAAATAGGAATGCCAGAACAATAGCGACTGCTTAATAATGAGACCTCTTTGGCATTCTGATTATTCTGAAAGGCAGGCCAATGCTTTTAAAACCAATCAAGTAAATGCCAGAACAATAACTACCCTTTAAGATACTGTTTAACAGAATGTTTGGTCAGTGTGAATATAGATAGGAAATAACATACCCGTAAAAGCTGGTACTATATTTGAGATTTTCAAGTAAAATTCTCTAGTGGAATTCGAGTTTAGTAATTAGCTGGATTATCTGCCTCAGACAAATCATCTGTAACAGTTTTTTATTTGTCTTTTCTTTCCAGCAACATCCAAAACAAACATAGCCCAGTCTGCCATCCAATCATCCAAATTCATTTGCTCAATTTATCCAACTATGGGGTAATAAAAGTCTGGTTTATTTCTAAGATACCAGGCCTATGCAAGCTAGTAGTACGTGCATTGGAACTCTGTTCCTGTTCTCTACAACCTGAAGATTGTTTTTTATTGGCCTTGTTGGAACACCAACAGACGTGATTCAATTTAAACACTTTTCACCCACAACATTTAGAATGGATTGGGAGGGGATCTCATGGTTGGGCAGCGAGGCGAACACTTCTCTCTCTCTTCTCTCCCAGAGATTGTTCCGTTCCTGCTGCCACTTCCAAGATGATTTGTTATCACAGTCCTCTTATTGCACACCTGCTCCTTAGTGGTTCATTATTTATATTAAATCAAAGTCTGTGTAGATGTTTTTATCTGCTTAGCAGTACACGCTGAATTAAGTCTTGTATAGGCGCCCTCTGCCATAGTCAGTAAACAGTACATTCCTTATCTGGGGTTGTGTTCGGTGTATGCTCATGTCACCCATTCATTTCCACAGCTGTGCCTCTCTTGAGGATAGACAGTACGTACACACAATGCAAATAGGACTAACATTCAATGTGATGTGCATAACATTTTCCCAGAAGGTCGGTTCGAAACAGGAAAGGTGTGTAGTGTTGCTCCGACTCTGCGTCTCTCTTTCAGCCCTGACCATGTGTAGGAATGAAGGCTTGTGGCATGCCTTGTGCATCAGGGTGAACCAGACACTCACTGGTCTCCAACTGACCTCGCTCCTGGCTCCACAGATTGTCTTGAAGTGCAATCATCTGGACCCCAGATGTTCTGATGAGCCAGCGGTAAAGCAGGTGAGACCGAGAGGGCGAGGTTTAGGGAGGACTAGACGAGGAATGAGCTGGAGAGAGAGAAAGAGAGAGAAAAAGAGAGAGAGAGTAACAGAGAAAGACCGAGAACTTGAGATTAAGGAAGGGGTAATCCCTGTGAACTGTGGTCAGACTGATTCGGTTATTGATCGCCATCCCCTGCAGGGGTTTTGCTGTTGTGTATTCAATGAGAAAATGGATGCCCCACATCGAACCCTGTGTTGTGGCAGCAAGGTCGCTCACCTCTGATAGGCTCTCTGGATGACCAGTCAATGGCAGACGATACAGCCAACCAAACATAATTATTGTCAAGGCACATCAGGGCATTTTATAAGTGATGCCCAACCCTAAAACAGCAACCAATCCTGTGTAAGCACACGCGCCTTGATTTCTCTCTCTTCCCCTCTCTCCCTCGCTCTCTTTCTGTTTATTTCTCTCTCACACACGAACCTCCTCCCATGCACACACACACACACACCCATCCGTCAGTCAAATACAGATGTGCATCTCTCACTCCAAATTCCCCCTTCTTCACACACACATGCCCACATACACAGAGCCCATTGAGTGGACCAGTGAAGGGGGTAAATCAGAAACGTGTGGTGCATATTAGGCCTCCTTCCTACGGTCATGTGATGAAGACTCAGCGTGGCCGTGTTCCAAAAGTGCTGATGTGGACTGCGGAGGCCCTAGTAATCTAGACACACTCCCTCTCTGGGGGAACCAGGGGGTTTTCTCTCCCCGGCGTAGCTCTCTCTGTCTATAAACATTCTCCCTGTCAAGCACAGCGGCATAATTCACCTGGCAGCACACTCAGCATTATATAAGACGTCCCAGTGTTGTTACTGTAGGAATGTAAGCTGTGACCTTCTTTGCCTCGTGGTTCTCTAGTGTGTAAACCCTCAACAGAGTGCCAGAGAGACCGGCAGAAATCAACACAACGCCATACAGAGACGCGTTCGACAATTGATTCATGTGTGTGTGCATTTTTGCAGTCTCGCTATCCCACCTAGTTGTTGGTCCTAGGCCACATCCTCAATTGACCTCCTTAGATTAGCGTAGCTTGAACTATTTCTATTATTAACGAGTTCATTAATTGATTGCGTTATTGCATCAAAGCTACCTCAAATGAATGACACGCATGAGAACTTGCCAATCAATTCAACATGACCAATGTTCCCGCTGCCATTAAGACATTCAATTCGATACTCGGGTTAAACGTTTTGACTTGAAAATGCTCTGATCTTCCCTGCTGAGTTCAACGTGTGCGGAATTGACGAGAAAAAACGGCAGCCATTTTTTCTGCACTTCTGCTAATCCTGTTCATCTCCATGAGATGAATGCTAAGAGTGAGATCATGTATTGATCTTTATGTCACGTCTCTAACTCATCCAAACAGTAAAGCTTAAGGTTTCAAGATGGAAGAGTTTGTGTCTGTTATGGGAGCTTGTCTGAGTCTTGGTCAATGTCAAGCATTTGCCCAGCAATTCAAACACACTCAACACTGATTTTATTTGAAGGATTGAGAGCTGAGGGAATTTCTTGGAATGACTTGAAAGATGCTGGAGTGCCAGAATAATTGTTAACATAGGCAATGTTGAGAAACAGTGTTGTTTTTGTTCATCCCTATTCATCCTGTTCAATTGAGGTCAAGCATCGCAGTATTCCGTGGTAACAAGAGTGTTTCAATAAGTCATTTTTGACTGGTGGTTATGTATCATTTACATTCTACTAACACATTTGACCTGCGTTTGACCTCAGAACAGTATGTTTCCATTTAAAAAATCACGTACTTCACATTTACACACACTTTCCTTGATTCATTATCTTGAATACGGCCTACCTTGGCTCAACACTTTTTGATCTCTCTGTCACACCTCTGTAGAAAAATGCCTTGATCAATGTATTGTGTTCAGAGGGGTCTGTAATATGGAGACAGGCTAAGCTCCGTTGACCTGCATAGGCCGTGCTGTGTCATTCAGGAAGAATCACAGGTCACAGATAATAAAGACAATCACTTGGCTACGAAAGGATTCCGTTTACAAAGGTATCTGATCTGGCTCCTTGAAGAAACAAGGCTGCTGCGACCTCCTGGCTTGGACAACACTGGATGACTCAGCATGGCAGTGTGTTTGCGTTGAGTGGAGCGGTCGTGTCCTCAGAACAGTGACGGCGCTTTCTTTTTGGCCCTGGAAGTATAGGTCCTCTCCAACTCCCATGTGTTTGCACTCAGGAACTTGGCTCGGATCCTCTCAAACGCCCTTTGTTGCAGAGGAGATGGCAGATTACGAGGCAGATTCGGAGGCTTTCAAAGCGTCATTTCAGATTAGCTGAATTGAAATTTTGGAACTTGGGCGCAAATAGTTCATGACCTCATAGAGTGGGAAGCAGTGCATTTTGATCTTGTGAGATTTCCATTAGATGTGAAGTGATCAGATTTGACAACAGCAGGCCAGGGGAACATAACCTCTGGTTGTGCTGGACCGTAAATCCAGCCTTCACATAAGCATCAATGTGCAGTACTGTAGTTTCAGCATGATGTATTTTCGTTAGGAAATGAGTGGCAGTTTAACCACATATTCTGTAAGTAAAGCTTCACAGTCAGTATTTGAACCCACAGACTTTCCACAGCAGTTTCTAAAGCCTGGATGAAAGCCTGGTGAATACCCTCTTCTCTTAAGTGTCCTTTATTCCACTCAGAGTACAATACTGCAATGCAAGTTGAACTGAATAACATTTATGATCTCTTATGGATACTATTGTAATTGCTTAGTATGAGTCAGTTCTTTCCCCTCAGAGCTGTCTTTGTCTCTCCATTATCATAACATGCAGTGGGAGTTAAGAACCAAGACCGCCGTGATAATGGATAGAACTGTGCGGTCAAAAACCCTTTTCCCCTATTTAACATACGAAAGAACACACTGCAATGTGTCTTCATGTTTAGTCTAGGAGGAGAGGTTTAGGATGGTTGTGTTCATTAGACGATTCTCGTGGTAATTAGAATAGTGCACTGCAATCATCATAAATCCAAGACATTTAATTGCTTTACCTAATCTGATCAATTGCTTACTAATCTGTATTGATGATGAGGGCATAAGGAGTGGGTTTTATCATTCTATTAGTATGCTTCCTCTCAGTTTTATTATCAATGGACTTTATGCAGATTGCCATGTTATCAGTGTCCAATTAAAGACTTACCATAACAATATAATTAGTCTTTGTTTACACAAAAGTACAAGTATAAAAGTGTGCCCCACAAAGTTCTTGTTCTTAGAAATGTACTGATTTTATTTTTCCTCAAAAGGTAGTTGAATGCAGGCTAATCTCTTTTTACACTTCGGTCCCATAGACCATAGTAGAGCTGTAGTGCTCAGGAATAATCAATGTGTGTAGCCAACCAAAACACGAGAAACTTTGCATGGATTTTTCATATCCCAAGTATTCATATTTCAAAACCAAGCAAGTGCATCACAATTACAGGTCAGCTTAATTGATTACAGGGACCAGTAAAGGGACAAGGAGGGACCAGTAAAGGGACAAGGAGGGACCAGTAAAGGGACAAGGAGGGACCAGTAAAGGGACAAGGAGGCTCATAAAGAACAAGGGCCTGTGAATGCACGGGGGATTCGCCAGTTTAACAGAAAAGCTTATTTAATGAGAAAGGCCTGTGTAGAGATTACAAAGAAGAGCGGAAGGGATCTTTTTGATTATAATAGGACGCATCTCCCTGAGGGTGGCATGCGTTCTTTTATACGTTTGGGTTTAGACCACCACGACCCAGCACACTGACAAATTGGATTAGCACAGCTGTGAGGGAATTAAAAAAACACACACAGCATGAATAATTGATTGATAAAACCAAGATGGCCCTTCCCTCTCCCGCACAAATTAATTAATCTGGAGGTGCTTTATCTAGATATCTTAGATTAAAGAGTCACTGGATCAGATAAACCTTGGATCTTCTGCATCACCTCAACTCAATGCGCCAGTCCATCAACATACATAAACCTAGATCTACAAAGCCAAATTTTTTGATCACATAATTGAAATAAAGGATTTTAATGAGCAATGCTTGTCTGTGTATCTACTTGCAAACTTTACTGTCTTGCCTGACCAAGTTATCTAAGGACACAGTCAGGATACAAAGGGGCGAAGGGCAGGAAGGAGTAGACGCAGAACAGAAAGTCATTTCTGGAGAGAAGACTCACCCATTTGACACAACTTGCTAGCGGCAGAATATACAATATTCTAAATGAAATATGTGTACATTTAAGCTTGCGATATTTTTAGTTGGAATGTGGTGCATGACCTTTTGAAGGTTGGTGGATTAAATGGCTATTTTTGTCATCCTCAGGAGATTAGGTTAGTGAGAGCAAGGAGGCCCTCAATGTGCTAACTTAAAGGTTTTCTAAAGCTCCTATCTGTGAGTGCATGTGTGCACAGAGGAAGAGAGAGTGTTGATTAATTGATAAGGCTGATCTTAAGAAGTCTTGTCTCCATTCTGGGAATTATGACACACCTTACAATAAAACTTATCCTCACTAGCATCACGCTTCTGAAAGATTAAAAGACTCGCCCATGTCTACAGTACACCTAACTCTTTTACATCAAAAACTGAACGCCTTTTTGCTTACTCCTCCTCTGTTAGCCTAATTTCCTCCCAGCAGACAATCCTGCAGTTTTAATGTGTGCATGTGTGTTCAGTTTCTGTGTGTGTATGTGTGTGTTTGGATGTGTGTGTGTGCAGTGATTGTGTTTAGAATGTGTGTGTTTGTTTAGTGAATGTGTGTGTGTGTGTGAGGGCTGTATCATGTTTGTCTCAGTGGGTACTAAGTATCCCAGCACCGTTCAAGAAGCCAGGCTTGTAACCCCAGAGCTGCCGGCCGTTGCCCGCGGTGACGGCTTGAGGTGAAGTGGGAGACAGCGCGGTCAGCTGAGGAGCGGCTTCGTGGGCGGCGGGGTGGAAGAGTAGCCACACCCCCAGAGCCTGCGGTAGCGGGGGCGGATCCTCCATCAGCCCAACTCCTTAACTCGGTGCAGTTATGTAAGTGAGAGCCTCTCTGAACTGAGCCAAAGAGAGAAGGAGCGAAAGAAATAGATGCTAAATATACTGTATATATAGATACATAGAGAGATAAGTGGATAGTCGGAGAGACAGTTAAGGGATATGTGTAAGATGGCCCTGGCTGCAAGTTCACAGTGTTGCAGAAGCAAGGTTAGGTCTGCTAAAAGAAAACCTAGAGTCATCATCTGGTAAATAATGCAGTGCTTTTGGCTCCCTGTGTGGATGTTTGGTTCACCTGGCATGGATGTGTTGAGGAGTACTTCCTCACATGTTTTTTAGCAAATGGCTTGTGTCACGTTAGTGGCCAAGCTATTCAAGGGAACATGAACTCATGAACTCACTTTGAAGCTGACGTAAATAAGCAAGATTGTGACTAATAGCTCTTCTGGAAAGAGTGTCACCTGATGCAAGGACATCACAGATCCCCGGCATTTGGTGGGTCATCATGTGACTGAGCAAGAAAATGTCCTCTTATAAGATCCTTTCCATTTGTCTCTTCGCCAGTCATCGGTTGGTTGAGACTCCACAGGACCCATTTTCAGCTGGATTACTTTCTCTTCACAGGATTGAATTTAATTGGGATCCGTTAGAAAGATTTAGGTTTTAATTTATAGCCTTTCATGCACTATTCTTGGTCTCCCTTTGTGTGATTTGTGCGTTGGAAAGCAGCGAACGTTTAGCACAAATGAATTGCAGAGGTGAACGAGGAAGTCATTCACGCTCAGCTAATGTGCACATTTGGTTGGTGTCATGAGTGGAAGTGGATTTAATGTTGAATTTTGTTGGGGGATATTGTAACCTACTCAGTTGGGTTCATGTGAAAAGCATCCAAATGCCCTGTTGGGCTTGGTTTGAGAGGGGTGACACTGAATTTTCCACAGAGAATAAGTGATAAGGACATTTTAGGCGGGATAGGGGGTAACTGTCATTTCCATTTAATTTCCTTTCAGATCAAGGTTGTTTTGTCAAATATGAATTGGTCGGTGATTGTTTGACAGGAAGTGGAAAGGGATCTTTCCTGTCCGAAACGTCATCAAACCCTCACCCAAATACTGTAATTGTAAATCATCCTATCTGCCCGTTTATGCACATTTTCTTCCTGGTGAATTTATAAGGGCCTGAGTTGACTGATGGATAGAGAGTGTCATGCTGACCTTCATTTAGAAGATGAAGGGGACAATAAACACACAGTGAAATGGTAAGGATCCACTTAATCATCTGTTCTCAGCTGCTGAATCCTCTCTCAAATAAGCCACTGAACTGTTTTATTTAAGTTAAAAAGGCTTTGACAATCAAAGCTCACAGAATTTCTGGAAAATCCACTGTGGCCAGCACAACTAAATAAGTAGCTTCAGTTTTCCTGTATTTGTGATAAAAGTTATTAATTAGCAATGTGAAGGTAAATGTTGAAGGGCAAACTTTAATGTTTAATGTGAATTATCATCTTTCTATGGACTTAGTCTGAGTCTTTCAATCCTGCAACACACATTAAAAGTGTTGGATCAGTTATGGCTCTCACTTCCTGCTTTAAAGCAGGTGTTTTCTTTTCCCCCTAGTGATATTGATTATGTTTGTACATTATATAGTTACAAAAAAGAAAAAAAGAAAGAGAGTGAAAGACTATTGGAGAGGAAATTAAAAGAGAGCAGCTACATGGTACATATTTATCAGTATTCCCAAACACAATGTCTTTGCCAGAGTTCCTCTAATAATTGTGACTGATGACCCCATGGTTATAACATGGTTATAACATAGGCCTATTTTCCACAAATCCAACAAAGGATTATGTGAAGGCAAAGAACTGAGCCAAACATAGGAGCAATTGTCGGTTTTTCAGTCAAATGCTTTTTACTAAATGAGTGATGCATCCTCACAGTCAAAGAGAAAGGAACGCACAGTAGGAGAGCTGTAATGGAGTACTCAACTGGGGAGCCAGCCCTACCTCTGCAACCATATCCTCAGAGAGACGGATACAAAAGCCTGGACTGAGAAATATGGGCGTTTTGGAGAAGCTGAGAGGGAGAGATTATCCTCCATTGTTGCTTTCTGTTCTTCTAAATCGTCTCTGTCTTACTTTGATACTGATTCATTCCATCCACACAGCCTCATCACAATTTGAGAATAAAAATAGGTAACCGAAAATAAGTCAGTCATTTCCTTGTGTTATTCGTACAAGGGTGTATTTATACAGGCTGGACGTACAGTACAGTACAGTACAGTACTGTAGTGTGCTTCCATCCCCTCTGCCATGGGGACTCTTTAATAGAAGTCACAAAGACATAATTGACCCTGACTAGCAAAATCTGAGCTCCTTAAGGAATTTCAGTTCCTTAAAATAGGTCACTGGATTTCCATGCATTCCTGTGGACTCAGGTCACACTGGAACCACAGTGGAAGACCTTTAGCAGGAACAGTATCTTGATCAGAAAACAATGTCAGCGTTGATTAGCTTGACTGACGGACGGATGGAACTCAGGGAGTGATGAGAAGTAAGCTTTTGGGTTTAGTCCCACTTCCACCTCTGAGGGACGCAGTGAGCTGATCAATCCGTCATCTGATGGAACAGCGTCTAGACAGGAAGTGAGGAACCCATCGGCGCTGGCAAGAGCCCCTGCCACCCTGATGGTCACCAACTGTGGAGCACATTCAGTATTTGACGTAGACAAAAAAGACAGGCTTGCTCGTCTGGGACCAAGTGACAAAACTAGGAATGGACATTCCCTTGTGGAAGAGTACTTAAGCAATCTCATTTTCTACATTTACATGACATACATGTTATTCCTGAAGCAGAAGCTTTCGTCCAGAGTGACATACACACGAAGATCCGAAGTGCATCGTCCAGTATTTTGGTGGTCAGAGTTTCTCATGACAGTATAACGCCATATACTCTACTAGATGTATCACCAGGATCTGTCTGGGCTGAGTTCTTGGGGGTCAGGGCACGTGTCGGTTCATTTGCATGGCAGGGGCCTATGTTGCGCGTCGTGATTTGTCTGCAGGAAAGACTATTATACATTGGTGTAAAACCGAGAAAGAGAACAGACGCGTTTGGGGATTTTCCTCCTGGAGTGCTGATTGATGCTTGTAGTGATATACTTTATGCAAACTAAAGTTACAGTATATGTACAGTTATATGCGTTATGCATCTGCCTTGGTTGTTTGTTGGGCTAGTACCACACGGAACAATATTAGCTTCCGCACGTATGCTTCAAATGGAATATGTATGCATTATGCATGGATAGGTAGGTAGGCAAATGTAACACCTGTAAATTGCTTTGTGAAGTTGTCCGTTAGATTGTGTGATATTTCAGCTCTCTTGACACTCACAAAAGGATTTCACACAATACCCAGTCACACACAATCAGAATAGAAAAGCTCTCCCAAGTGTTTGTGTCTGCGTGCGTGTGTGTGTTTGTGTGTGTTCGTTTCTCCACGAGTGTGTGTTCCTCTCTCCCTCATGACACACTACAGAGGCGGTGTTATGGTACCCACCGTGTCCCACAATGCCACACCACCGCATGTGCGAGGTAACCAGGCAACAGCCCTGGCCTTGTGCAGTGAGAAAGAGAAGAGGTCTTCGAGGAGAGTCTGTGCCAGACACGCTGGGATCTCCCCGTTGATGGGATTTCCTACTTCTGATTTCCGTTAAAAATCTATTTTGATTTCACGGCGTGCTGTTTCACGCCTGCCCTCATCTCCCACCCCTGTAGGAGTTAGGCTGGCTGCCATATGGTTGGGGAGGGAGAGTGGGAGGGTGGGCTCAGGCCAAAGGATTTAGGGAGTTTCCATCTGTAAATTGGGTCGTGAACACATGTGGGTTAGGAATTCACAGAAATTGCCTTTTTAGACGCATGCTTTTCTGTGTGTATGAGCATGTAAGTTGTTGTAAGAACTACTTACTAAATATAGTGACAGTCTGATTGTGTCATTTTTCAGCTCCCTGGACCCTAATAAAGGGATTACACACAATGCCATAGACTCAGACAAACGCCCTAGAGTAGTACAGCTGTGTGTGTGGGTCTATGTGGGGGTGTTTGATTACCAACACATTGCAGCAGCAGTGCAGCAAGGGTGGAGCAGAAACAACAATCTAATCTAAACTATTGAACAGATGAGGAACCTTACGTCACAATGCCCTGTTTTGATTGGGTTTTCTCTTTGCCAATTTAGGGATTCCATGCATCACTGCCGACACACCTGCTTCTTAGCAGATATGTTCTGCTGCTTCAGTATTGTAATTTTCTCATTTCCCAAAGTCCACAGTTGTGAGAAGCACAGTTTCAGTATGGCGTTTCAGTGTTTGCTGACAAGCCGTCACTCCATGCACTACATATCCATTCAGGGAGCTGTCATATTTGATTTCTTGATATTAACAGATTGTACTCGTTTTCAGCTGGGCCCTAGCATCTCCATGGCAACAAACCCAGGTAGTTAAGTAACCTCAGGGTGTTGCTGTGACAGCACCATTTCATGTCACCCCTTCATTAATGATTGACAGCTGAGGTCAGTGGTGATGAGGCCGGCCTGCCCGCTCCAGGCTGGGACCGACACCCACTCTGCCCAGCCCTCACCATGGCTCCTGGGTGGTGCGCTGGTGACAGTGACTGGCAGGATGAGGAATGGGCAGGCCTGAATCTCTGGCCCTCACCCTGCACCCCCCCCCTCCCATTCCTCACCCTCTCACACTCCCCCTCGCCTCTGCCTTCACCCTCCCCCTTAGCGCCCCCCTCCCACACAACCACCATCACCACCACCTTCTTCCAGTCAGCACTCCATGTCACCATCTGGTCCCAGTGACAATGCCAACTCGCTGGGTTGATTTCTCCTTCCTCGCTGCATGACCCATCACTCTGGTGAAGCTGTGGAGAAAAAACAAGAGAGCTGTAAAGAACTCAAAGCTGCCAGACTACGAACACAGAAGGCATATTGCTGCCTTTCTGTTGTGCTACTGATATTTAGCATATGTACACTTTACTCTCTGAATTACACAATACCACACTCTAAGAGGGATACATTTTTGTAGTGTCTAACTTCTGTTCTGACAAAGCACTTTGAGTGTGAGACACAATGTTGAAAATTGCTTTTTTGTAGCTTTTGGATGTACATTTTTGGTTTTACATTGACATTTAATCCATTTACCAGATGCTTTTAACCAAAGGGACATACAAAATAGTGTATTTCCTTAGTAATTACAGCATGCAATCCATCCATTATCTGTTCTCAGTGATCAGTTCTGAGAGTATTTAGTTGGTAAATAATTATTTCTAAGGAACTGTCTGTATTTTTACTTGACGTTCTGTTCAGCAACACTTATATTCTGCTCTTTGGTTATGTAGCTTCCACAAGAGGGATGCAGCTTATCTCGAGGCACTATAGGGATCTTCTTAACCTTTCTCCTCACCTCTCCTTCTCCCAGTCGTGCCCTAGCTAGGCTTGCGCATGTGGCTGTCAATCACACCTCACTTTAGTGGCACACACATGCTGACTGTGAGTGGCTGTTGTCATCTCTCTGTAAGTGGATGAGCGCCGAGCTGGGTTGAAAGTTCAGCGAACATTCTGAAACAAATGCTGTTAAATCTTCTGAAAGGGCTGGATTACTCATGACACACACTGCTTAAGAACAGATGCTTTTTTCTCACTACGCAGTTCAAAGGTCAGGAGTTTCAAACTGTGTAGCCTCAGCTATTACGTATACGTAATGTATCTATTTTAATGCAGATATTTGAGAGTAACACATAGGGAAATTGCAGAGGTATATGAAGACCGACTCAGACACAAAACTAGTCCTCATTAGCGAGAAAAATGTTGTACAAGAGAAAATCTTACTGTGCAGCTACTTACTGCGTATTCCTTAGAAACCACTCTCTCTAAATCATGCACACAGCACCTGCCAGGAGGGGTTATGCTAAAGTAAGAGCCGAGAAAAGGTTTTATGAGAGGAGATTTGAACCGTGAGTATGCAGGGGAGAGCTGCTCCTGAGGAGCTTCAGGTAGGGTTGGGTGTAGATCCTGTCCTCCTATCCTGCTCTCCAGCCAGCCAGGCCTCGCCCTGCCAGCCTCCCTGACACTAAGCTGCCTCACATCGGCTTCCGCGGCTCCTGTCACGGCTTCATCTCCTCCCAGGAAGACTCGGGAGCCGGGCGCCAATAACCCTCTCGTCAACGTCGCAAAGTCGCTCAAGGGCAATGGGAGGTATACCGATTTCAAAGCAGGATCTCTCTTCACAGATCTTCCCACCCCTCCCTTCTCTATATCCCACATAACATGTTAATCTGGCATGTGAGACATGATACAGACAAGGCTATATTTACCAGATTCATACACACACACACACACCCTCTCTCTAAAGAGGAGACAGGCCTGTCAAACGCAGGAATAATAAACAAGAGGTCAGAGGTGAGCTCCTGAGGCTGGAGGCTGATGCTGGTGTCTCTTGGGATCTCTCCCAGGCCTCACAACTGATGAGACGGAGAGAGGAATAGAGAGACTGGGAAAACGGCTGTACACGGAGAAAGCAGCAGAAGCTGGTATTTAAAGAAACTTCTAATAAAGGGAGAACATGAGGAGTTAAATTGAAACGGTGTGTAGATGGTTTGTAGGGGTCCATTCTGAAATCACCTTTTGGACATTGACGAATAGGTTCCAATTAAGGCCCCATTGAGATGTAGCATTGCTTACATAATAAGCTTTAAATACTTTGGATTGTAGCTGATATATTGGCTTAGCATTTGCTCCTTCCTCATTTAAAAGCAAAGCACATACTTGCCTTTTACAGTAATTTTATTCTCCTCCTTTGCTCATTAGTCCGTTTTATCTGTTTGGAGCTTAGTGAGTTACTCTACCATTGAGTTTAATTGAGTATACCCAGACAGAACTTGAGTCTGAAACTGTTAATAATCTAATCTCTCTTCCAAAGCAGGTTTACTGTAATGGCAGACCACACTTATACCTTAGTGGAAATATGAGCCATCACAGTTTGGTTGTGGTTGGGAAGAGAAACTCATCTGTGACACACAGACGACTGAAAATGGCAGTTGTCACACCTTCAGGGTGGGTTTGAAGTTGCAGTGTATTGTGTGTGTGTGTGTGATTGTGTATGTCTGTGTCTGTGTGTATGTGTGTGTTTACGTGTGTGAGTGTGTGTGTGAAAGACATGATAAAACCTGCGACAACACCTCATCAGTTGGCTCCTTTCCTAGTGTGGAGCGCTGCACTGTCAGCCAGAGACAGGAATAATTACAACTTCTGGTGGTTTCACATTCACACATTAAAAAGAGACTTGTCTACACTTGTCCTTACCACAGACAAATGCTGAAAACTTAGTTACATAATGGAACTATTCCCAAAAATATCAACAAAGATATTTCATCATTTCACTGGCTTTGAAGTTAGTCTCTGTGTGAGGGTGTACAAAGAGGCTGATGATATGTATGTTCTTGTCTCATTCCCACTCTTTGTTTCCAAGCTCACCTGTCATTGTAATATGCTAAGTGCCTTCCCCTGAGTCCTGTCATCAGCCCAGACTTGAGGGCTAAATTATGTCTCCAATCTGTGCTTCAGAATGATGTGGGCTCTGTGTGTGTGTGTGTCTGTGTGTGTCTGTGTGGGTGTGTGTGTGTGTCTGTGTGTCTGGGTGTCTGTGTCTGTGTGTGTGTGGGTGTGTGTGTGTGTGTGTCTGTGTGTCTGGGTGTCTGTGTGTGTGTGGGTGTGTGTGTGTGTGTGTGTGTGGGTGTGTGTGTGTGTGTCTGTGTGTGTCTGTGTGTCTGTGTGTCTGTGTTTGCACACATGTGCTCTATTCATTCATGAACACATTTTGTTCATACGCCATATGCTCATTATATTAAACATGCCACAGCCATTTGCCGGACAGCGGCATGCAGTAAGAATCACCACTGGGGCACATGGGTAAACAAACCATGGCCGCCATCTTGTGCGCTAGTCTCCACCGGCGTGTTCCTGGCAGCGCGTCCTTGTTCCGCCGACATATGGCGGCCATCTGGGCAGGCCCAGGGATGTCGGAACACTGTGATTGAGCCGCGTTCAGGGGGCTATGGATCGTATTAACCCTTCAGAGACTCTTTGCGGAAGGGGAGAGTGGAAGGAGGGAGAGAGGAGGGAGTCTGGACTGTTAACACAGGCTTCTGCTAGACAACCTTGGATTGGCTGTGTGAAATAACCTGCGTTTACTTTGGAAACACACACACACACATGTATTATTATCAAACACACGCTGCCACTCAGTAAAAGTATACACCCTGTAAAAATAAATCACAACCACGTTTTCAAATCTAAACACATTCACACCAAACACCTTATGTTAATGCCCCCCACCCACACAAATACACACACACAACACTGACCCTGAGGGGCAGTTCCATGGGCGTATGTGAAGCCCTCTGTGACATGCTTGCGTGTAAAAAGGACTATACATTTATTTATTTGATTTGAACACATTGATACACACACACACACAAACACAAACAACATTGACTGTAGTATAATCGGCATTGATCAAAGTCACATTTTGGCCTTTAAACTTCAGCAGCAGTTTATTGTGGATACTATTATTGCTTTTATGCCATACATTTTTAATGAGCTCTAATTTGACTCTGTTCTCTGAAATGTCCCCAATTTGTTCAGGGTGTCGTTGTGTTGAAACAACCATCTCTCCCCTCAGGATAGAATCTGTTGCCACTAAACAGAGGCAGTAGAGAAACATCATAATCTCTAGCCTACAGGGCCAGTCAATATTTGGACACTATTCATTGTCTATTCCATGCTGGTGTTTATCACTACAAACCAGTAGGGACTGTGGGTCAATTTCCGCTGCCGGAAAAGAGGGATGAAGCCAGGGGAAGTCTGAGGCCGTGTGTCTGGAGGAAGAAAAGAAAAGCTTGATTTCTTCCTCCCAACCCTCTCGTCTCACCTTAACAATACTGACAGTCCGTGGATCTCCCTTCCTCCCATCTCAATTGTGATCTCTGTTGTTCCGCTAAATCCTAAAAGGTCCCTATGTCACTTTTGATCTCCGCTCATCACCCTCTTGCATCCTCTACCTCTCCAACACCCCCACTCTCGCTTTATATTCCTCTCTCTATTATTGCTTTGATTATATCTGGGTAACCCACACTCCCACCGTCCTTGTCAGATCTGTGTCAGGAGGAACAGATCTGACCCCTGTCCTACCCAGGGCTGCGGTCAGAGCAGTGAATCCTCACACACCTCCCAACCTCTCCTGACTGGCCCCCCTTTCTTGGCCCAAGGGTCTGTGGCATTGCTGCTTGGCAACTTCAACCCCCCGCCACCCCCCCCCCTTTCTCAATTATTAATAATACTTAAAGACCTCCATAGAGGTTAGAGAAGATTAAAGGCTCATTCATCTTTTCATTTTTTTGATGCATGCACATATACTGGACTTGTGGCCAACATGTATTCAACATGGGCCTAGGCGGATGTATATTCACCCCATGTGAATTTATTATTATGCACCAAAAAATGCATGAATTGTGCCCCTACTGTGGCTGTCAGCATCTCTGTGGAGCCTCACACTATCTTGGAGAGCTCGTCTGGGAGAGAAAAACAAACTAAACCCAAGGCTGTTGGCTTTTGCGAGGTAACCTTCCAAATGACAGCCCAGGAAGAGAGCTTCGGGAAGAGAAAAAAAAAACACGGTGTGTGTTTGTGTGTGTGAGTGCGCCTTTGTTTTCTCTGTATGTGTCCGCACTCTGTGTTGGAAAAATTGAAGATGTAACATATTTCTGACACTCTGCCTACAGGTGTGTCGGTGATCATCGGTGTGCATGCATGCATGTGTGTCCATATGTGTGCAGGAAGTGTTTACTGTATGCCCTTCGATGTTCACCACACGCTGACCTTTCATGTCACAGGCTGTGTAACGGTCTCCCTCCTCCCTGCTCATCAGACATCAGACTGTTTGTGTTGCTGCTTGTTGCATTATTCTCCCTTCTCGGCCTGTCGCCCTGAGAGATCATGATGAGTCAGAAGACTCCAGGTCTGGGCCGAGCTCAGAGAGAAGGCACATCCCCCTGCACCAGACTGCACCTCCTCAGAGAAGAGTGTATTTATAAAGACGAATATAGCTCCAGTTTTTATGACGAGGCTATTTGCATACATGTCTCGACACAGACAGTTAGACAGGCTGATATGCAGACTGAAACAGATACGCAGACTCAAACACACACACAAAGTGCCTGCCATCCATCTGGCTTGGTATTGTTATGGTTGACGCTGCACATAACATGAATGCGTTTCTCAATTAATGCTAATTATCTCCAGGCTTATTAGACAGACTCTCATGTTCTACAAAAGAAAGGTAGATGACTTAGACTGCGACAAGTTGGAGGACAACACGTTAGACAACATTTTATACCCACAAATCAAGCTATATCTTATGTGATCCATAGAATAGATTGTTTACAGTATGTGCCTTTTACTGTTAAAGTAAATACAAATACACATTACGGAAAACAAGCTAGACACTGTCGCACGCGCGCGGGCTTGCGGTTGTCATGGGGAACAAGACCGCTATGTGAAGGAGGTGTGATGGAACATCATGTGGGCGCAGGAGGCAAAGTGAGGCCTGGGAACGCGTCAAGTTATGCGTCGCCACACATATACGTGACTGACTGCATCCCACACAGCACAGGATTGCTGCCTATAGTCTTTTGAGCATTAGGTTGAACCAAGCTTTAATGCAGGTTCATTGTGGAGACTGTTTGAATGTTGCTTTATGACAGTTGCTGGAGTTTCGATGGCTGTGTTCCAGGAACAGAATATCTGATCCTATGATGGACACACACCTCTCCACACCAAGGTTTTGATGGTGAATGGGTTATTGCATCTCGAGTTCTGGATGGTTTCTTAGTGGGAGGTGTAATTAGCAGGCTGGAATGTGTCCAACTAATCAGATTGAAACAGTACTTCACATCAAACAACTCACTGTTTGAGGAACGTGGAGTTCCTGCAGGCTCCGGCAGGGATATTATTCCTGAAGTGTTGCCTATCTGAAAATGCAAACGGTGCCACTTTGAGAAAGTTTGCAAAGAGGTTTGGAGAAAGGAGGGACGGGAAGGTGGTCTGTAAAAAGTTTGACTCTCTTTTGATGGGACTGAAAAGCAGGCAAATGACTCCTTCCTCTCAGTCCATGGCAACTTGCGAATGCGGCAGAATCCACCCCAAAGTAAACAAATCGGAATGTATCTGCATTACACCGACTGATACATTTGTTAGTGATGGTTTATTTATGAAGAGTTTTTTTTTTTGTGCAGAGTGAAGGAACTTCCTTCTAGGATCGAGTTGAAATGCAAAAGCAAGAAAAGCCCCTCATTCAAGAGAAAATGAATGTGTTTGTTTGAATGCCAATGCGTAAACTATAATCACAGACAGGAGTTTTGGAGTGGTTTATTTTCAAATCTGCAGAGTGTGTGTCAGGATGCAGATTTCAGTTTAGAATGCACACTTAATGTGATGGACCAATAGAATGTTAACAACGGTTGTTTTGCTGCAGTGCTCATTCCTTCAGACCTTGCCTCAATGCTCATAGAGGACAACAAAGGTACTCGCGAACACTATGTCTCTCCCATCCCGACCAATAGTCTCTGCAGTATCTCTGCAGGATTTTGGAGGTCGAGGAAAAAGACTTCTACACGAAAGCTAGTCAAACGTGTTCAGATGGACTAACAGTCGAGTGCTCACCAAGGGTAACCCAGTGAGGCCACCAATTTACTTTTAAAGCCAGTTGCCTTGCGAGTGAGTTCTCTAACCTTTCCCTTAGTGAGCTTAGAGAGAAGGTCTGGATACTACAGGGATCTTGTAAAGCTTCAGAGTGAGGCTGGTAGAGGCTCACTAGGAAAAGAGCCTGAATCTGAGATGTGCAGTAAGCTGATTTACTTGCCGCTATCGGTGATTCCGCAAATTGATTTAGCCATTTTACCGACGGCTAATTGTCAATCACGCTCTGTTCACTCAGAATTGATCATCAGACTTATTTTGTTCAGTCATTCTATCCAAACAATTGAATATGCTGAAATACTACAACTTGAATGTGTTACTTCTATATAAGTTTTATTCTAAAACAACTCTCAAAAGATAATTATGAGCCTGTGTTTCAGCTTCTAATGTAACAGTTGAAGTTTCATGTACTGGCGCATGGTTACAGTAGAAATGTTTTCAGCTCAGCCAATCACACAGCCGTTGGGCAGCTCTTGGCTGTTGCCATGGTGACCACCTGTTAATATTCTGGTTGAGTTTTCCCCTGACAAGAGAAAGCACGCTACCCGCTACAGAGAAATCGATTGGACATTCCACCAGCAAATAAGGAGCTCTGTAATGCAGTGATGGTTAGAGAGAGTGAGAGAGAGAGAGAGATAGAGAGAGAGAGAGAGAGAGAGAGAGAGAGAGAGAGAGCTTTGCTTCTGCTTGAGACACACTGCTGTCCTTTAAGAGGCCACCTGAATGTCCTTGACTTCATCGTGAAGGTCATTGAAGGCATTGTGTTCAAACACTTGCTTCTCACTGTGACGTCTCCTCTGTCACACCACTGTGATGGATTTAATGGTTTTCAGTGGTGATGGGTCATGATCTGCCAGTTAGGAAGGAATGATTTCCTCTAATGGTGCATGAACTTTGGATACGTAGCTTATTGACTGCATCTAAAAGACAGACCTATTCGACCTTGTGTTTAGCAGAGAGAGATTTTTTGAATTGTGTGTGAGATGGGTGGGTTGAAGAGGTCTAGGACTCACATCCCATCATGCAACATACTTGATCTCACACAGGAAAGGGAAACTATTTCCTCTTTCTGTCTCTTTTTCATAATTTATTTGAAGAGAGAGAAAACTATTTCAAATTGCTCCAAGCCAGACAAACAGAAATGGGACCATATAATGAGGATACAAAGTTGGGTCTAAAACACACACAAACATCCTAGTGCTCAGCTCTGCATAATTAAGGGGATTAAAAGCAGGAACGAATGAACTAACATTAGTTGTTTATCGTTTGAATAAACTCTGAATAATTGTGTTTTTATGCAGACATCTGTTTTTTGTGTTTGTCCCATATGTTTTCCCTCCATCTCTCTTGGAAGCTTCCTGATTATGTTAATCAGTGGTGACGCAGCATTTGTGTCTCTCCACCAACAAAACATCAGTAGTTGCCATGACGAATGCAAGGTCAGCAACACCCACAAATGGGTGAAAGCCTGGAGTCTGTCCAGTGATCAGACATGTGTATAGTTACTCCAGTTCCACAACTTTTCCATTTCCAAACTCCTGTGAACTGTAAAATGGTCTCCTCCATCGTTTATAAATAGGAGAGGAGGAGTTTTTGGACATCATTTTTTTTTCAACTTTCATCTTTCAACCTGTATGTTATGTCGTGTTACATTGGGATGTGTCGATGACGACCACAGCACTCTGGCTGAGTTTGAGTGCTTTTTCCAGAGTTGTACCTTCACCTAAAGGTCAGGAAGCAAGTCATTCTTTTCTTAGATGATTCATGTTCTCTATCCCCTCGGGACGGACGAATCTCCTGGCCCACTCGTCCTCTGCTTTGTTTATTCTCATGTTCTTTCGTTATCCATGCCAGACTGGGGAGCTTCTCAGAAATGGAATGCTCAATAGCACATGAATAATTTCTACCTGTTTGAGCTGTAAATGTCTGCCGCTACAATGCAGGAGTGGGTTTGAGGAGCACAACGTGGTTTTGTCCCCCGACCCACTGTCTATCTGCTCCCTCCACCCAAGAACACCCAATGGAGACTATCCCAGAATAGCAATGGAGGTCATGCTTACTTAACTTTACGGCGCTGTGGATATCCTCTCAGCTTATTTCAAATGTCCCTTTATCTGCAGGAAGCGGGGATGATAGAACCAACTGTGTAACAACAATGAATGTCAAAGTCTGAACCATTCTGCTTTTGGAATCGGAATGATTCTGCTCATCATGTGTTTGTGATTGTGCTAATGGTTTTCTTGACAACTTTTTTGGGGGGGAGGGTTCCTCTGCTCCCGTCCCTGTCTGTTGGGGTACCCCCCCCCCCCCCCCCCCCAGGGACCTCCCTTCTTCCTCTCTCTTCTGATGTTAAATACGTACATATATCAGAGGATCCAAAACAACATATTTTTCTATCTGGGAAGCCAAGTGTTGGAAGAAGATAACATAGGAGGAAGAGAGAGTGAGTGAGACAGAGGAAGGCAAGCAAAATGTTTTAATGTTTTGATCTGAATCAGTTGAATAATGCAGCAAAATAACTTTCTGGAGTCCTGGATCACATTAAAAGAATAGTCGAGGCACAGAGAGTTAGGGAGATTCAGGGCGAGGGGCGGCGGGGATGGTGAGTCTTGATAAAGCAGAACATCATGAAATATTCAAATGTGTTTTCCCAAACCCACAGGAGTGCATACTTTGGTTAGAAGGAGAGGGAGATATGAAATGATTCATGGTGATTCGGAACTGTGCACAAGGTCCCACTACACCATACTTCTATAAAAAATTGGGGATAGACTGATATCTTCCCAAATTTCTGTGTGTGATCATGTCACATCAGATGCTACAGAACTTTCTCTGAAACCAGCAGTGATTCTAGTGTCGTCTCCCGGTCTTTCTCTAGGAAGACTGTGGAGGCAAAGCTATTTACAAAACTACAATACGTTGATTGACAGGACGTCATTATTTACATTACAAGTGGCTACAAAGTCACTGAAGATGAAAATGTCACTTGATCATTGACCTTTTGTCTGTAGGGAAATTGCATTAGTTCCAGTCTGGCACTTGAAAGGCATTGGATCTGTGTTATTGGACTTGATTGAACCAATTTACTTGCCCTCCTCAAGTTTTGAGGGGCAATTATTAGTTAAGTTTGGTGATTCATCACCTTAACTGAATGTCCAGAATGAGGAAACCTAAACACTGCAGGCTACCCTCTGACCAAAACCTTGATTTAAAATGTATGACAGATACAACCTACCCATAGAATCTGTTCTGAGACACACCCTGAAGGAAGCTATGTCAATATTGGTCAGGCAAAATTGGAACAGCTATTTTATAACTATTTGGGGTCTTGAAATAAAACCCTCTTCCAGCGGGTCGTAGGAGGGAGGGAGAGCAGGGCTCCTGGCTGGGGAATTGTGGGATTCTTGGGCTGGACACTATGGTCTCTGAATGGGGAGTGTGGAATGTTCATTGGGAATGAGTGGGATCTCAACTTCCAGATCCATATTTAGTGAAAGGAACATTTTGGATCAAAGGAACAATGACCCATTGATCTTGCTACATAATCATCACTACCATCATTATAGGACTGGTCCCCTGGGTGTGTATTCGCATGTGTTTGTGCGCACTTAAATCTACGTTGACTATTTTGGGTGTCATACACCAGAAAATCCATTGAGCTGCCTCCAAATTGTAATGAAAATGTGTTGAGAAACGTGTCCTTTGTGCTGTATCTGTGAGACTAGCAGGGATGTACGTCACTTTTAATTCACCTGTAGCCAAACTCAATACTCTCGTCTCATTCATTCCACCCCAACAAAGCCTGGGCTGGGCCTAATTTGATTAGTCCTTCAGCCTCTCTGTGTTTGTTAAGGGTGGGCTTTGAGATATGCAAAGCCCATTTCTATGGAACAAGATATATTCAGTTATATAACACATGATGTATTGCCTTTCAAGGTCATAGTTGTGCAATTTTCATAACAGCACTTGATGGCTGGTGGCTGGTTGCCAATAGCACCATGGTGATGGAAACCAGACCCCCACTTAACCAGCCACTTCTTATCAAGGATAAGATGAATGAGTAGCATAGGCCTCTTGATAATAAATAAAAAAACTTTCTATGCATCTTACTTGAGATTGAACCTCTAACTTTTTGACCCTTGACCCCTCTCCAGGTGTGCTGAGCCTACCGGACAGTCTGAACCTGCACCGTGACCAGCAGCGTTCGGGGAAGGGCAGCGAGGGCCCCGCCTACAGCCAGGCAGAGCTCAGGACGCTGGAGCAGTCTCTGTTAGCTACCCGGGTGGGCAGCATCGCCGAGCTAAGTGAGTGGGGCTGTTGATCAACCTAGCATCGTGTGTACCAGACACACACACATACATACATACATACATACATACATACATACACACATGGCTTTTTTCTCTTTACTGTACCAGGATATTGCAATTATTGGGCAGCATCCTCACATGCAAAATATAATTAGGAACAAATGCTTTTTGAATATTTCTGCATTTCAAATGTGTTATGCTCTGTGGGAGAAAATGACACTCTGTTTTTCTGGGAGCCGCTGGACAGTGGAAGAATACACACACACCTCATCCCCCTGGGACGTTGTGGGGGTCTGTTGTTAGCCCACTGTTTTTCCACTTGTCCACCTCTCTCTTTCTCTCTCGATCTCTCTCCCTCTCTCTCTTTCTCTCTGTCCTTTCGATCTCTGTTCCTTTACTCATAATGGGATTGCACTTTGACTCCCTGACACACCCAGTCCAGGGGCGGTTTTGCTGCAGCTGTTCTAGCACCTGTTTATGAGCCCCCCTGGGCACTACAGACCAAGGTCACATGTCTTTTAGCCTCATCTTGAAAGGATGCTCTGTACCTTTACCTCTGACCCCTGACCCCTGACTTCTCCTTCATATATAAATGGTGTCCCTCCCAACAGTTTGTTACTGTGTGGTGTGTGTGTGTGTACATGACAGTTAGTTACAGAGAGAGAGAGAGAGAGAGAGAGAGAGAGAGAGAGAGAGAGAGAGAGAGAGAGAGAGACAGAGACATAGACAGAGACAGAGACAGAGACAGAGACAGAGACAGAGACAGAGACAGAGACAGAGAGAGAGAGAGAGAGAGAGACAGAGACAGAGACAGAGACAGAGACAGAGACAGAGACAGAGACAGAGACAGAGAGAGAATGTGTCTGTGTGGTGTGTTTGTGTCTTATTATATTTTATGTCCAAGCCCCACCAGGAAGCAGAGGCATTATACAAACCTGTATTACATTTTTTCTACAAAACACTTTTCTTTGATAAACCAGTTTGCAACGCATCAGGACCATGATGAATGAATAGGATGAGTTATTGAGAAATTAGAAACCATCATGTTAGTTCTCTTTGACTGCTTCTGAATGGATTTCAGACAATGCTGCTTATTAAGTTTCAGAGTGCCTCATCATTGCTGTCACATTTGGACCGATTTGAGCAACAGGAGGACAATTTAGAGATCAAGAAACCAATCATGAACAATGTTTGCTAAAGTTGCTGGGATCGTTCAAACATTTTGACAAATTACAGGAAACACTGGATACCTATATATCATGCATACTGAAAAAAGATGACAAAAATAGAGTCAATATGATTTCCAATAGAACAGCAAAAGTATGCAACAAGCCTGTGATTGCAGCTCTCCCTGTACAGCGGCTATTTGCCACCAACAGACACATTTTGTCCACCACCAAGGTCAAATATTCCCATCATGTGCCTGGTTCAACCAGGCAAAAACAGCACATGGTCTGTGTTTGATTCTCGTCCGGGTTGTTGGTCTTCCAGTATGGTTCTCATCTGGCTGAGCATAGCAACCTCTGAGGTTGGCTAAGCATAGCCACCTCTGGGGTTGCAACATTCAATTCAATGTCTAACGGCCGGTTGGAAGAAAAAAAATACAGCCAAATTACATTTCTTTTTTTTTCTTGAGAAGATTGTTCAGCGTTTATTTCAAGCGTCTGCAATCACTTCACTTGCCCTTGTGGTCTCTGTAGCACTGTGTTTTTTTTATTGTTGTTGTGTGTTGCTTAATGGTGAATTTTGTTTGCTATTTAGCAAAGGTTATAAAAGGTAAAGACTGCTGTGCTAAGCTTGTGTGGATTTACATAGCTATGGGATTGTACTGTATCTGGTCAGACAGCCTTAGTACGACACTTAGATGGTTGTGCAGAATACCAACAACTATAAATACATTGCAGAAAAATGTATGTCATAGTAAATAAATTAATTTGAGTCCGTAAAAAAGGATAACCCCAATTGTAACCTACCCTGAAAGAGAGAGCTGGACAATAAAGTGGTTGTGCAATGCAATTTGTCAGTGCAATTTCATGGCTGACTTCCACTGCTATGAATGGGTAATAAAATAGGCAGTTACAGCATGATAAACAATTCTTTACTTCTAACTGATGCATCCCATTACAAATAATTTCACTTTATGTTTAGAAATCTGTGATGTGTCCTGGGTCGTATTCCCAGACAGGGGCTTCTGGGAGCCTCTGTCTTTAGGAGTTTTGATCGCCCACAAAACCACTTTTGGAATTTCCCTGTGTTTTCCACCAAACATGTCACTTAGAGTGTCTAGGCAGCCAGAGCCACACACACACACACACATGCTTGAGCATGTGAAAGTCACACTGACAGTATCTGACATCTTGCGACCAGGTGTGCGTGGAGGAGAGAGAGACTGTTCATCTGTCAGCACAGTCACAGCCTGGTGGGTCGCTGTGGTCAAAAGCATCCACTAGGCAAATAAACTCTGTAATGTAATACAGTAGAGGCGTTTTACAATGGGGCCCTCCATTCCAAAGACTGGGTGTGCCTCTTCCACAGACGATGGTTAGCCAGCAGACCGGACGTCGCAAGGCACATTTTGTTATTGACTGTTCCATGATAATAATTTGATACTTATATTTATATGTTACATTTACATTTATGCATTTAGCAGACACTTTTATCCAAAGCGACTTCCAAGAGAGAGCTTCAAAAGAGCATAGGTCATTGATCATAACAACGAGATAGCCCCAAACATTGCGAGCAGCCACAACATGAATCATACATTGTGAAAAACCAAATAAGTGGCAAAGGGAAAAACCATAAGAGCATGCAGTTAAACAAGTTACAAATAAACATCATGAAACTTAAAAAGTGCAAGGGTGTACCTGTAGAAAAACAATCAACAGTAAAAATAGTTCACAGCAAGTACAATAATTTAAACCATTACAACAAACCATCAAGAGCAACAAGTCTCTCAATAATAATTTATAATGTTAATGGTTGCTGATCTTTTGTACCTCAGGTCCTGTCCTCACTGACACAAATCGTCCTTGAATGAATCATCACGATTTGCACTGAAGAGACATAGAAATGTAACATATTCCTCAGGGCTGAGTGGTTATTATCAAAGGAGGACCCCATGACTGTTAATGGAACCTGGGAGATGGCAGATCTGTCCTTGTTACAAGCTCTACAGAAAATTGCTATGTTATTTTCCTCTTCCTTGCTGTGATTCACCCGGGTCGAGGTCTGACGAAGTGTGTGTGTGATATTTGCCTTTGTGTTTGCATGTATGTGTGTGTGCGTGTGTGTGTGTGTGTGTGTGGGGGGGGGGTTGAGGGGGGTGCACGTACTCTTGCTCATAGTGACATTTGGCACACCAAAAAATTGAGAAAGGGCATTTATACTTAGACTCAATCAATAAAATGTCACAAGGCTACAGATTCCCTACCCTGTCAGTGCTGTCACTTATTTCTTAAATACATGTCAAAGTCCATTATCTTATTCTTCCTTCAGAGAAACCAAACAGGCCATGTCTCGGCAGTCGGCTTGCATCGGTATCGAGGTCGTTTGTGCAATTGTTTTGCCCCCCCCCCCCCCCCCCTTCAGACATGAATTTAGCCCTCTCCATGTAGTTATGCATAATCTCTGTTATAGGTGAAGTGTAAAATGACCCACTTTTGATCTCTAGTGAGTGTAAAAACATCTATGTAATGAGCAGATCTTTGTGACTTCTGATCCCCTGATTATGTCCTGCACTTATTATATGAAGTATTTGTACGTCGCTTTTTGATAAAAGCCAAAGGAATAAAATGTCAACATTGGTTATCCAGGGGCTGGATGAGTTGTATCAAGTCTGTAAGTATTCCGCCCTACAGGAAGCACTGATCCTAACCCTGCCCCTTTGAACTAACTATCTAAACGTTAACTGAAGGAAGACCAAGCTATAAACCGTGAATAAAAGCCAAGACATTTTACTGTGAGACAGTGACGGTGGAAAAACACATTTCCTGTCATCTTTCACTCATTACCTCTACACCTTTGATCTCCTGCGGGTCTCTGGGGACGCCAGTGCCCTTCAAACCCCCCTCCGTCCCTCTCTTTCTCCATCTCTTGCTCACTCGCCTCCTCCCTCACTCCAACTCAGAGTCTGTTATGAGGAAGAAAAAACCCCTTCATCAAGTCTCCCGCAGGAATGCCCCAACACAATGGCTAGGTGGTGGCCATTTCCCTTATCTTTCTCCCTGCACCTTCAAGAGAACAGCACGGGCTCTGTGTCAAGATGAGACTGCTCCCACCTCTGTTCCTCCCTCCCTCATTTCATCCTACATACCGACAAATGCTAAAAAAGCCTTTTTCTGATTTCCCCCGATACCCCGGTGAAGTCCCTCTTGTACGCTCTGGGCTGGTAAGGGTAGCATAATGTTAGTGAAAGCAGAGTCTGAAACCGTAACAGGGTTGGACTCAGGTCCCCATCCACCCAAAGACTGTGTCTTAGATATAAGATCTAATTTCCTCGGTTAAATAACCTAAACATGGGTCTTATGGGGAGCTGGAGGCAGGATTACTGTCTCATGCTGGAGTATCTGGTCTCTGACCCCTGCGCAAGCCTGGTGTCAATGGAGATTTCAACACAGACACGATTGCTCTACATTTGGTCTCAGAGTCCCTGTGATGGATTCTAATTAAGGTGCAATAAGTGTGATGTAATGCCTTTCCATGGTGCTCCAGGGCGGGTGTGTGGGCGTGCGCGAGTGTGTCTGTATGTGTTTGGTGTCTGTGTGTATGTACACTGGTGTGTGCTTGGGGCATAACATCATTTTTTTGCAGGTAATCCTGGATGCAGGTGTTTGTGTGTGTGTGTGTGTGTTGTATGTGTGTGTTGTGTGTGTGTGCACATACCTCCCACGAGAAGTTTACCACCTACTGACAGATGTTACTCATCAATAATTGTTATCCGGTAGCTAAAGTCCTCACAGGGTCCTCTCTTCCTCTCCCCTTTTTTCCATCTTTCCCTCCTTCTCTCCCTCTCAAACGTGTTCCTTCTTTCCCTTTTCTCTAGACTCCAAGAGAAAAGGATTGGCCATGGTTCAGACGTTACATTCTAGAGTGTTCCACAGCCTTATCCTCTATAACGCAGGGTTCTGCCCCATTGGCTCCTCTCGCATTAATGAGAGCTTGAACCTAAGCAGCGTGTGTCATAGGATGAGAACAGGGAGAAATGCAGACTCACTAATTAAGCTTTATGGAATAGGCCTGTAGTGGAAGTGGTTTGGGATAATTAGTTGGTGACAGGAATGAGTTGTTTTGTGCTTTCAAAGCACCCCAGAACCATTTTCCCAAAAAAAATACAAACCCCCACGGTTGTATAGAAGTGAATATTATCTGGATTATGCTTAAAATCTATCATGTTTGTTTAAGAATTATTAAATTGGATCCTCTAAGGTCAGTTCATTGGGTTTTGGCTGAAGCTCTATGTTGAAGAGCATGATTTTTATGTGTACTTTTATAACTTACAAGTACCCTCGTGGTTTAAATATAGCATTTCCATTCTCAAGAACAATATTAACCTTCATGTTCAAGCTAGAAGACCAAAGTCCTTCCCAGTAAAAGCTTTATATACCACAAAAACAAAATTACAGTCATTATCGAAGAGTTCTTTAGGAACCTGAACATTACCTGTAAACCCAAGAGACGGAATATACATTAAACCTCCAAGCACTCCATTAGACTAACCAACACGGCATCTCTCTTCCGAGAAAGAAGGGATGATGCAGGACTATGGAGCCTGTTAAGAAGGGGCCTCTTTAGCCTTGGGCTGCTCTGGATTCCCTCTCTCCGTTCAGAAAGAAAGACAATCTGATGAGGAGGTCCGCTGTATTATGCTATTCTTCTGCCATCTGAGGATAACCCTACAATTAAACAGAGCAATTATCAAACTGTGTGTCGTAATTTCCTCCCCTTTTAGATGGATAGTGAACATTTTTAGACCAATAGTTAATGGAGAGTGTTTGCGGAGTAACATGGTAGAAAGCTATTTGTTTTCTATTTTTTCTTTTTTTTCTGATACTTGTGAGTCATCCTTTGTAGTTTTTTCTGCTTCGACACCTCCTCACTAGTCCAATAATATCTAGCAGCTGCAGTGGAGCTCCATTGTGAGAGATGTTATTGACCTACATGAATAAATGATGAAGATGGCTGTGACACCAAGACCCTGCTGTGTCTGCTGGGTTTGGGATATTACTGAATGAACACTCTGCTCGTATAAGAACGGGGTACACGCCAATGCATTATGGGTAATCTGACTGCGGTCCGAATTGTGTCTCCTTGTAGGAAATAGATCAATGGTATTACAACTCCCGAAACATACCTACATGAGATGCCTACCTGTCGGTTTTCTAAGTATTTGAAATTCAACCCCTGTGCAGATCGAGCCGTTCTACAACTGGTTGTTTCCTCACATCCATTATTTAGCATGTCTATCACTGACTCATTCCTGGTGTGCTGTATATGTACCTGCTGGGACTGTGTTGATGATGACACGTCTTCTAATTAACTGTAATTAATAGTTGCCAGGTAATTGCTAAAATGCCCCCAGATAGAGTTATATGCTCGGGATGTTATCACACGGTGATTAAAGGCTTTCAGTTTAGTCCCGGGGGGTTGTAGACAATTACATTTCCTCAGGGAACGTGACACTGGGAGACGGAGGAATCCTCAACCGGGCAAGGAACAAGATAACTCTAGGCATATCATGGACTTGTTGCTCAGAGACACTATTAATTAACGTTACCCTGTCACTGTGAAGAAAAATATATATTTATGCATAGTATTGTGTAGTATCTAATATTGTATGTATTGTATATATAGGATCATTGCCATGTGGTTTGGTTTCTGACTTGGGTCATGTTGTAGTAGAAGACAGGCCAAATACCTGATCATATTAGGATGCCTGTGCTCTAATTGAAAGCTGTTATCCAACATCCCCACAATAGGAAATGAGCAGAATACTGTATTTTGAAAAAATAACCAGTTCAGGCAGGAGGACTCAGCAGTAGTGATTACTTGATATTTCATCGCACACAATACGTGTTTTGGCATGATGGTTGTGCTCGCAGCGGCTCCCTGCCGCACCAGACAGAGACACTGCTCGACATCCGAGCAGAGAGCAGCGAACGCATTCCCCCTACGAAGGGAACACAGAACCAAGGGTGGAAGCCAGGTAGGCGGAGCATATTGAAACAGAGCATCCTGTGTCGCACTAAGCAATGCAGAGTGCAGTGATATCCTGTTTATATTAGGCCTCCCTGCTAAGGTGTGCCCCGACTGAGGGGTATGATGAGATGCTAGTGCTGCCCTAGGTCTCAGAGTCTCCTGCATGAACCAGCTCCCCTTGATTATTCTACCTCAAACTGTTGCTTTAAAAAGCCATGGCTATTTAATCATTGAACTATTGAATCAGACTACTGCCATTCAAACGTCAGTGGATAAATGCTATATTCTGTTTGAGCTAGCTCCAGAGACCTATCCACCCAAAGCCTTTACATTCTTACTGTAGGGCCCAGCAGGTCACTGAGATCCACTGCTCCGGAGTCTTGCTGGAGCCTCTTGGTCTCCACATGTCTTACCGCTAGGGTCGATAATGAGGTCTCCCTTTTTTTGTGTAAGCGATGCTCACAGTGTGATCTTCATAAAAATGCAATTCTCGTGAATTGAGAAAGGCAAATAAACAGTAGGTTTTATGTAAGGGCTTTGAAATAGGTCTCATTATTTGACGTATCAGTACAGTAGTCAGACTCCACCGTTAAACACAGTCCCCCATCACTGGGATAATTAGGAATGTTGAGAAATGCAGAATGGTCTCAGAAACAGAGCTGTTTTTGTGATTAGTTCTGGCTAGATGAAGCGTAGCCCTTTTTAGAGCATCTGTGGAATAATTATAGTACTTTAGAAAGATGATGGTGTCATTGCTGTAGGGATCATAGCAATTGGAATCTGCAAGTAAAAGCTACATTCAGTTCAAACACATGGGCCTGCCCAACATCTTTAAGGAGATAGAAATTGTGGGGCAATGCCCGAAAAACCACATTTGTGCATCTGTGCCTAAAAACTTGTATAATTACTATTTCAGTCATTTGAAGTTCTCCTCGCTGGAGTCCTGACCCAACTTTGGACGTGGTCTTGTATTTATGTCTGTGGCATGTTCCAAGTCCCTGTTTGCTGATGTTTGACTACAGGGGCTTAGTTGTCCAACAGTTGAGTTGTAGACCCTTTGAAATAGGGTGCCAGATTCATGGTTTTCATGTTGTGTCCTGAAAGGAACACAGGTTCACTTTGATGGTTAGTTTTTTAAAACTGAATACCAACCTTTGGACACTGAATTGTATTGCACTGCAAATTGAATTGCAAAGCACTTTCCAATCAAATCCATGTTCAACTAATACAGTAAGTACAGCAAAACCCAATAAGAAGACGAAGGGATGTTGTTTGCAGGCAAGGGTTGTGTCCTCCTCAGGTTGACTGCAAAGGATGTCATGGTTGGTTTGGTCGGACCCCAGCAGCAGCGAGGGGACCAGGTTTGGCCACCCAGTCAAGGAGGTCATGTTTGGGCTGTAGTTGCTGATCATCCAGGGATAATCTGCTGTGGCAGCAGCCACTAGGGAGAAGGAACATCCTCGCTGTCTTCCCCAATCAGATGTTACACACACGTGTCTAAACACATTCTAATAATATGTTTGTTGATTTCTCTGACTTCACGCCTGTAGCTGTGTCTGCACGCGTGTGTGTAGGCATGGTGGTGTGAATGCACGCTTGTGTGTGGGTGTTATCGTGTGCATGCAAGTGTGGGTGCATGAGGTTGTGTGTTTGTTCTTTGGTATGTGTGCTGTGTTTATGTCAGACCATTTACGAACTTCAACAGCAGGCCTCCATCAAACAGATGGAGGGTTTTCTGGGGTGTACTGTACACTTACCCGGTCAACTGTCCATGAGGTGAAAAGGTTTATGCACATCCAGCTGCCTCATCATTAAAAAAATATTTGGCTTGAAAACACAATGTGTCAGGTTGGTGGTGTTTAAACGTAGTCAGGCTGGAGTGTGTTTATGTTTGGTACGTGGTTGCTGGACTGGGCTTTTATAGTTGGGGAAGCCATTGACATTACTCAGACTTAAACTTTGTATGTGTGTGTATTTTTTGTCTGAGTGCTTGACTTTGACTAGGATCTTTAAAACAAACTAATTTCAAAATGTTCACCCTATTTTGCCAAGAAACATTGGGTGTTCCAGTAAATGATTAAATCAATGAAGTTAATAATATATCTGGAAAGGCTTCAGCGGGTCCAGACTGCAGCATTTTCACTCACATAACGGCGCTATTATACTACAATCTATCGCTAATGACCCCATCAATAAACCTCTGAGAAGCTGCCTGTGGTTGGACAAAGGAACAACCATGCTGCACTTTAAGATGCCCTGCTCTATATTGCCCTGAGGTATATTCATGGAAGTGATGTAGAATCGAAGAGGCAGAATTTCACTCTTCTTCTGTCTTTGCATGATCGACATTGTACGGCATCTCTTCATCCTGTCTTTACTCTCATGCTCATGGTAAATGCAATCCAAGCAGGTTTAGAGCACAGTTATACTATAAGTAAAGAATACGATAGTGGGCTTTTACTAGATCCAGTCATGTACCAGACTCAGGGGATTGTGTGGGTGTGTGAATGAGTAATAATATTCTGAGTCATAAGGTGTGTGACAGAGAGAGCGGTTTGAATGAGGGAGTGCAACACTTTTATAAAAATAAATTGTAGAGGCCCTCAAATCTCTGTGTGTCTATAATGAGTCAAACAATGGCTTCACTTTACCATCAACAAATCAACTCTAAAGTACCTGTTATTGTATAGAATAGAACTGAATAAAACACTAAAGAACAGACCATCGAAACTATCTGAGGGCCTCAAGCCTCATAGCATCGAAACATACTTCCAAACCTCATACAAAACGCCAGGCCATCCAGTGATGAACCAGACCTTACATGTACTGTAGATACGAGCACCAGAGCTCCTCATAATACCTGTTCCCATTCCCACTTGTTGTAGGTGATCTGGTATCACGGGCCATGCACCACCTCCAGCCCCTTCACATCAAGAACCCCAGCAATGGAACGCCTGTCCACCAGAAGAACAACTCGGTCCACTGGGAACCCGAAGCCCTCTACACACTGTGCTACTTCATGCACTGTCCCCAGATGGAGTGGGAAAACCCTAACGTGGAACCCTCCAAGGTCACCTTGCAGACAGAGAGGTGAGTGAATCAGGAACCTCCCACTCTGGAATGCGTCCCTCGCTGAATGGTGGGTTACATATCCAGAGGAAGGCTAGGGGAATGGGCTTCAGTCCTCTGGGATGTGGGTGTGAGAGCAGACACCTCAACATTACAAACTCCTTAAATGTAAAGCTTGTTGTGGACCCGGGCGTAGTCCATGGGCTTTCATAAGATCCAGGTTGACGGATGACATGTAGGTATATGGGTAAAGCTCTAACCGCCCTAACAGAAGTTACTGTACCTCTGCAGAGGGCAGGAAGTGCTTATGACGGATTGTTAGAGGATCGACACTGGCACATCTGCTTGTCATTTCTTTAGATGGATGGACATGGGGGAATGGGGTAGGATGGACATACGTCTAAACTCCCTCTCAGAAGAGTTCAAACGGCCTTTTGAAGACCCCAGGGAGAGTGACGAATGTCAGGCAGAATGATGCGTCAGCAAGCTTGCAGGTCCCTGGAGAACAGATGCTCTGTTTAGCATTCGGCTTCAAGGCTGAAGCTAAGCTGAGAAAGAGGAAGAGAGAGAAAGAGAGAGGGGGGGGGGGGGGGTGAATGTGAGAAGATTTTCGTTTTTTGGGGAAGTTTGTTCATTTGGAAGCCTTACCAAAGGCTCCACAGAACTGCAATAGGGCATTATTTACATACTATGTATAAGAATGTTGTGTATTTTTTGTGTAATATGAATAACCTATAATATACATTTTTGAATGTGATTCTTACATCTATGAAGGTACTATTAAAGTAATTTTAAACAAAGATATTCTAGGAATGGGATTTCTTTGCTACCAGATCTTTGTGTTGGTTGTCACTGCCTATGCCAAGGAATAACACTAACCAGCAATGTTTTCCTTCTTTGCTGGGCCTCCTCCATCTCCTTGCTTCTCTCTAGTCCAGACAAGGATGAATGAGAGATGTCTTTGGAATAGCATTCTTCAGTTTAAGCATAAACTGTCAGGAAAAGGGAGGAGGTTGGGAGTGTCAAATGATTCAGCCTGCTTCTGAGAAAGCCTTGCAGTTTCATTTTTTATATTTGTATTACTTTTTGAGCTGAAATTCCTGGAAGTGTGTCATCGGTAGTAAGTGTCTAGCGTGTGTGATCTAGGTCTACAGCTTAGTCGATTGCTGTGCAAAATGGTGCTGCCCTAAAAAAAATAAGTAGGCCAGTTAAACACAGCACTGATATCTGAGGGGTACAATGAGTTGTCTTGTTGTCTTGATGAATTACAAACTTCCCACATAAGAGTTTGGAAACTTGACAAAACTCCTGGAAACAGCAGCCTGTTTCCTCAATATACTGTACAGTTGCATTCACCTCAGGGAATCTTTATTTTGTTTATAATGTATCCAATTTATTGGCCCACATATTTGTTTAAAGACTATTTTAGGTGTCTTTTTGCATATGATACAATATTTCTTTCTACTTTCTTGAAACCGATATTGATGTAAAATTGCATTTTTGAAGGCCCCTTAATTTTGCAACACATTTTAAATTTAATCAAGTCATTTTCCTGAGATTGAGCTTTAAACTGATACCAATAAGCTTTCCAGATTGAATGAACATTCCCTCAGCTGCCCAGCTTTAATGATGAGTTTTATCTCCATACCCATACACGGGCAGCTGTAACGAGAGGACCTATGACATGAAAAAGCCTGCTTTCATCTCTCTGCCTGGTTAAATTAAATCCTCATTCTGCCTTCCCTGTGGTGTCTAATGTTGATAGCTTGGAGATTTGAGCGTTTCCCTGTCACTGAACAGACAGAGGCAGGCAGACTATTCTTCTTTCTGACAGGGAGAGAAGGCAGATGTGACTGTAAATAATCACAAATTGCTGTTTTGTATCTCTTCTCAAATAAGAAGCAGGGAGATAGGGAGTTGGAGAGAGGCAAAATTGCGGGCAACAGATGGGTGTTTTTTGGAATTTACATAATGTGTAATTAGTGAATGTACGGGCAGAAATGGAAAAATATGAATATTAAATGTCAGATAGTAATGGTTTATTGCTGGATGATAATTGAGGTTCTTCCCATAACATTGCAGCCTAATTTATGTCTAGATGATCTAAAAAGGAATGTGTGGAAGTTTTTTTGACAAAAAAACAAGGAAATTGTCAGGAAACATAAAGGGTGTATACCCGTGGTTCTCTTGAGACAATTCTTGATCAAACTGATCTGCTTTCAGAGTGAATAGTAAGCATGGACATGAGAAAGTGCATCTTCTTCTGCCAGCGCGATGAATTGAGTGGACACAAGTTGGGAGGGCTGAATACTGTGTCCCCCTGCAGGCCCTTTCTGGTACTGCCACCGCTGATGGAGTGGATCCGGGTAGCAGTGGCCCACACAGATCATCGTCGCAGCTTCTCTGTGGACAGCGACGACGTGAGGCAGGCCGCTAGGCTGCTGCTGCCGGGGGTGGACTGCGAGCCCAGACAGCTCAAGTACGGCATATTTCTCATTTGTCTGTCTTGTGAGTTTGTCGATCTAACCAATGGTACATAGACATTTAGCAGACGCTAAATGAGCGACTTACAGTAAGTACAGGCACATTCTCCCCGAGGCAAGTAGGGTGAACTGCCTTGCCCAAGGACACAACGTTGTTTTGTACGGCCGGGAATCGAACCAACAACCTTCTGATTCATGGCCCGACTGCCTAACCACTCAGCCATCTAAACCCCCGGAGAAATGAGAGGGGGGAAAATATAAATAATCTAAAGTGCTTGTTTGTGATGAGAGTTGTCAAAGGGAAGTTTCAGTGGTTTGCTTTACCATGGCAACAGCTACAAGTAACAAGTTGCTTGAATGTATACTTATAGACAAAATTGGTCAAAATGGATATGTTTCGATTTCCTTCTCTCTTTCTCTTTTTCTCTCTTTTCTTCTCTTTTTCTCTTTTTCTCTCTTTTTCTCTTTTTTTCTCTCTTTTTCTCTCTTTTTTTTCTCTCTCTCTCTCTCTCTCTCTCTCTCTCTCTCTCTCTCTCTCTCTCTCTCTCTCTCTCTGTCTGTCTCTGTCTGTCTGTCTGTCTGTCTGTCTGTCTGTCTGTCTGTCTCTCTCTCTCTCTCTCTCTCTCTATCTCTCTCTCTGTCTGTCTCTCTCTCTCTCTCTCTCTCTCTCTCTCTCTCTCTCTCTCTGTCTCTCTCTCTCTGTCTCTCTCTCTGTCTTTCTCTCTCTTACTCACTCTCTCTCTCTCTCTCTCTCTCTCTCTCTCTCTCTCTCTCTCTCTCTCTCTCTCTCTCTCTCTCTCTCTCTCTCTCTCTCTCTCTCTCTCTCTCTCTCTCTCTCTCTCTCTCTCTCTCTCTCTCCCTCTCTTTCTCTAACTGTCTATCTTTCTTCCTCTCTCTATCCCTCTTTCCCACTGTCTTGCCCTCTCTGTAACTCTCTCTCTGGATCTCCTTTGCCTTCCTTCCTTTTCTTCCAGGGCCGACGACTGTTTCTGTGCCAGCAGGAAGCTGGACGCCGTGTCCACCGAGGCCAAGTTCCTCCAGGACCTCGGCTTCCGGATGCTCAACTGTGGCCGGACTGACCTGGTCAAGCAGGCAGTCAACCTGCTGGGACCTGATGGGATCAACAGCATGAGCGAGCAGGTCTGATCAGCACTCACTCACCGGATGTCGTTCGTTCGTCCGTGTGTGTGTGTGTGTCCCGTGTTATCCCTGCTCTAGAAAAGACGCTACCTCCTCTCATTCCAAGCGCGAAATCATTTCGGCGTTTACATGTAGCCACACTGTGCATTGTAGTGCCTGTTTGTAGGCATCACCACACGCGTCGCGAGCTGCTTGAGCTGAAAGGGTCATCGATCAGCCCGGCTCTTCAGTCTTCATGTTACCAGGGGTTTCGGCTCTCGCCCAGTCGATGGAAAAACCATCTATTGATGCGCCGCAGTGTGGCAGCTTATGTGCAATCAGATTGTCCACGGTCCACACACAGGCTTTTTCCTGTCCAATCAAGCAAGTCTGGAGGGTGTCTTGGCATTTGCTTGATAAAACAGACAGTAGATCTTCAAGATTGCAATAAGCCTGTTTGTATAAAGCTCCCCTTATCACAGATGTTTCTAATGGAAACCTGTATTTGAGTTTTCTTCTCTAGATTTCGCTAGAAGGCAATTTTTCTCCTCCATAAGCAAGGATTGGAAACATGTACTTCCAAGCTGCATGTGTTCGATAGAGTGGCTACCACTGAATGTGACTAATAGATGCCATTACACACCATTGCCATTGGCATTGATTTACTTCTTCAAGTCATGTTAGATTTCAAGATGTGATTGGAAGGACGTTTGAAATTGTGTTTTCTTGTGAAACAAGATAAGTGGTCCAGGGAAAAAGGCAGCAGTGATGTGTCATCACTGAAAAAGATTTTTCAGTTAATCAGGAGTCCTCCATTTCCCTTCAGCTGTCTGCAATTGTCTCAGTGTATGAGATTCTGTAATAGATCTAAGATTATCATCTCAATGGTTTATTAGTCAATGCCATGGAACACTTAAATTTGTTTTCAGCAAGTCTTGGAACAAAGCTTGTACGTAGACCCCACACCTCTAATTAGGATTCGGTTTGAACCAAACAATAGCCTATTCTTTCTTTATGAATATGTTCAGTATAGTAGTTGAGTAATATGTTATATATGTTTCTGATGCCTAGATTAGAAATATCTCATGCATCGCACGTTTTTACATATTCCATCTCAGTTAGAGCACTTCCATAACGAGGCCCTTTATGTAGATTGTGTCCTGTTTGGTGTGTGACGTATGTTTAAAGGTGTTATGATGTACTGTGTATTAATATAATTCCAGTCAAGGTTATGTTTGCTACTGTGTACTAGTAGGAAGTAATTTCCTCGGGAACTGGTCACTAATTGATGGGGGCGTGTCAGAATCACGTCTAGCTCCTGTACAGCTGTGTCTCATATACAGTGCATTAAATGATATATTATGATGTTATGTTTTTGTGTTTAATGTTAATAAATAAATAAATATGTCTACGCACCCCTTTCTCCCTCCTCTCTCCCCCTCTTACTCCCCCTTCTCTTTCCTCTCTCTCCCATCTCTCCCCTATCCCCTCCTCTGTCTTCCTTCCTCCCCCCTTCTCCTCCTCCCTACCCTCACCCGCCTCTTTCCCCTCTCTCCCCCTCCCTCTCCCCTCTCCCCCCTCTCTCCTCCTCCCTCTCTTCCCTCTCCCCCCTTTCTCCTTTTCCCTATCCCCCCTCCCCCCTTTATCCTCCTCCCTCTCTTCTCTCTTCCCCCTCTCCCTCTCCCCCTCCCCCCTCTCTCCTCCTCCCTCTCTTCCCTCTTCCCCCTCTCCCTCTCCCCCCTCTCCCCTCTCTCCCCTGTCCCCCCTTTCTCCTCCTCCCTCTCTTCCATCTCCCCCCTCTCTCCTCCTCCCTCTCTTCCCTCACCCCCCTCTCCCCACTCTCCCCTCTCTCCGCTGTCCCCCCTATCTCCTCCTCCCTCTCTTCCCTCTCCCCCCTCTCTCCTCTTCCCTCTCCCCTCTTCCCCCTCTCCTCCAGGGGATGACTCCTCTAATGTATGCCTGTGTGCGTGGAGACGAGGCCATGGTCCAGATGTTGCTGGATGCTGGGGCGGACATCAACAGTGAGGTCAGTGTCCATGGACCTTCTCAGAGGCAATTTCACTTCTGCCTTTGCCTGTCATTTTTGTGTTCCAGTGTAGTTGGACTGTCAATACAAGTTGTGAAGCCTGTGTTGTGCTTTGCTGTGCTGTGCTGTGCTGTACTGTGTGACATGTTGTGCTGTACTATACTGTGCTGTGCTGTACTGTGACATGTTGTGCTGTGATATCATTTGTTATCCCTGTCCTTCATCTCTCATCTTCTGACCTGCCCTTTGGCATGCTTTCTGTTGAACCATTGGCTTGTTACATGCAGTGCATCTAAAGTGGGTGTTGAAAATCCCTAAAGGTGGCTTAAGATACATTTAAAAAGAAAGATGTCTAGGATAGTATCTAATCCATGTAACCTTCTGTAACTACTTAAGTATATTATGAGATGCACTCAGTGTTTGTCACTACCACACGTCTCATACATGAAGCATGTACACTTAAGTACACCATTCAGTAGGTCCTGGGGTGTTTTATGTTAACGTGGTTGTCTTGAATGGCTTGTGACTGTCCCACTCGCTTCCATTGGTTGTGTTGTAATAGGATGTAGCATGTTCTGCCTCATGTGCAAAGTACCAGGTACCAAGTCATAGTTGACATTTAACTCATATTTCTAAGAAAAGATTACAAATTTAAGACCAGGTTTCAACATGGTGTACTAAAAGTTGTGAGACATTTTATAAGGCTTTTGATGATATGAATGTCCCTGTCTGGGGATTAATAAAGTGTAATTCACAGCTCCTTCAAAAAGCCTGTTGTGGCAAAAATGTACAATATGTCAAGTGATCTTGACCCATGCAGAATACCAGAACTAGATGTAACATTGCACAGTGAGGCTAGAAGTAGTTTGTTTCCCTCAGCTATTGTTCATTTCCTCCTGAGTCACCACTGGTCATTTCCACAGTGTTTGCACAGTCATCGCCAATTATATGTTCTTCACGGACTGCCTTCCCCTTAATAAAACACCATTCAGAGCTGGCAGCAAAGGAACCGTTTCAGACTGCAGTTAGGGCACTGGCTAGGCAGAAAGGTGTGTATAGGACTCCAGATGTGGAGACCAGGAGTGTGAATGAGAGGATGGGAGCTCAGTTGTGAACAAAAGCCATGTTTCACAGACCTCAACCTCAAGGAGAGATGCCGTCAGCCCCAGGCCTCCTCTGCCCTTTTGTTCCATATTCCTTTTTTTTGACCCTCCACTTCTTCTTCTTCCTCCCCCTTGCTTCCTGAGCTGAGAATGTTAATGGCTGTATATCTGTCTCCCCTGAACTCCGCCTATGACTTCCCAGGTGCCCAGCACAGTAAACAAGCACCCCTCAGTTTATCCCGAAACGCGCCAGGGGACGCCTCTCACTTTCGCCGTGTTACACGGACACGTCCCTGTCGTCCAGGTAGTGACGTTTTTGACCTGTAACCCTTGACCCTTTGAGACCCTGTAACCCATGATCTGTGTCCCTCAGCCCTGTGCAAGTAAATGGTTATTATTGTGATAAAACACAATAATAACAGCTAGATACCATCAACATATATTAAAACAAATATTTACGTTTTCTTTTAAGTTATTGTAAATGTTTGACGCTGACATTGAAAGGAGCAAGACGGTGTCTAAACGTATTCAGTTAAGATATTGGAAAGTCTAATTCAAACTGTAAACCAAACTATTCTAATAAAAACTAAACAGAAGTGGGAGAAGCATCATCAGGCACACACAGACAAATGATCAGCTCAAGGGATGCACAGCCTCAGTGGACTTCTCACCAATGTCCTCTACATTTACAGAGTTTATTTACTAGGCAGTAAAAATTACAAACTGCTTTTGGCTCCGAGGTGGATTAGGATCCTCTACCATGCAAGTTCTGCTTAATTATTTACCCAAAGCGCTGTAATAAACCAGAGTTTATCAAGGACATCCTTCCCATCGACAGTGTGTTGGCTCCTTTGTAGTTCATCTCCAAGGGAAACGGTAGCTAACTTCAGGCTTCTCAACAAAACATTTTATAACAGCCTCAACTTCAGTGGATTTATAAGTCTAGCCAAAACATGGAGCTAGATTTGAATATGGAGCAGGGGGAGGTTTTAGAGAAACAGAGGTTCTAGGACTAGATTAGAAATGAGAAATGAGAATCCTAGTGAGGTAAGCATTGTTGAGATTCAGTTGGTAAGTTGTGTTTCTCTTGCCCAACTTTCTTTCCACTTCTCTTGATGTCCACCCTCACACCTTCTGCCCCTCCCTCCACTCCTCCCTCCCTCCACCCCTCCTTCCCTCCCTTCCATCTCTCTCCTTCCTTCATACCTTCCATTCCTCCCTTCCACAGCTGCTGCTGGACAACAGAGCCGGTGTGGAGGGGGCCCTGCAGGATGGAACAGATAACTACACTGAGACTCCTCTGCAGCTGGCCGCTGCTGCAGGTACATCTCAACGACGACAGGACTGAGCTTTATTGTTCTTACAAAGGGCATGCATATTCATCCCTTAAAACACGGGACATGAAAATAATGTTTAAAGAGTGTTTAGATTAAGGATAGAGTATCACTACTAAGCTCTCTTTGCTTGTAATACTCACATACAGTATTTGGAGTTGAGACTTTGTATGGACGGTATATAATTCAATGTGTATTCATGTTTGGTTGGAGCACTGTAGCACAAAGTTGTTGAATCCCAGTCTTTCACACTTCATGACCCTGGCAGAACATAGGCAGATGGGTTGCCATGGCAGCTATCGGTTTAAGCAAAGATCTATAGGTTATGAATATGAATATTAGGGCTAATTGAGTAATACTGAGGTAAGGCTGCATAGGCCATTCTTGCAGAGACAATGTGATGCACTCCAGCTTGTTTGTGTTGTTCTTAAAGCTGTGTGACTCATTCTATTCATTCCATTAGAAACTTGTATCTTCCTCATTGCTTTTAGTCATTCAGGTCAATTAACCCCAGCTGCTAACACGGCCCTAAACGTACTTCATAAAATGTGAAAAACACATTTATGATGATTCATGATGAGGTACATCACTGCACCACTTTTATTTGAAAGTAGGGCAAGCCATTTTGTGAACAGAGTGCTCTATTACTGCATAATGTCTTTGTGGATGGAGTTAAAGTATGCATTGAAATGGTGACATGTTGGGTGTCCCCTCGACAGGAAACTTTGAGCTGGTTAGTCTCCTGTTGGAGAGAGGTGCCGACCCCATGATCGGGACCATGTGTAGAAACGGTATCTCCTCAGCTCCCCTGGGAGATATGAACTCCTTTAGCCTGGCAGCAGCACATGGGCACAGGTAACACACCACACACCACACACCACACCACACACCACACACCACACACCACACACCACACACCACACATCACACACCACACACCACACACCACACATCACACACCACACACCACACACCACACACCACACACCACACATTACACACCACACACCACACACCACACACCACACATCACACACCACACACCACACACCACACACCACACACCACACACCACACCACACATCACACACCACACACCACACACCACACATTACACACCACACACCACACACCACACACCACACATCACACACCACACACCACACACCACACACCACACACCACACACCACACCACACATCACACACCACACACCACACACCACACACCACACAACACACACCACACACCACACACCACACCACACACCACACCACACACCACACACCACACACCACACACCACACACCACACATCACACACCACACACCACACACCACACATCACACATCACACACCACACACCACACACCACACACCACACACCACACATCACACACCACACACCACACACCACACACCACACCACACATCACACACCACACACCACACACCACACACCACACACCACACCACACACCACACCACACACCACACACCACACACCACACACCACACACCACACCACACACCACACACCACACATCACACACCACACACCACACACCACACCACACCACACACAACCCTCACATACGAACCAACCCACCCTCTTACATGCACACTTACACCTTGAATCTGCTACTTGAAATGGCAATTCACACAGTTAAAACACAATGAGAACACATTTCCTGTCCACCTCCCTTGGTCCTCCAAAAGAACCCAATCGACTCTCAGTTCCATTGTGGAGTATCCCCGCGAGTGTCCCTCAGTGTAATAAGCTCTAGAATTCCACCGGGTGTCTCCCTTGTCTGGTGCCTGTCCCAGAGCGCAGCACAGCAGTGTGAAAACCTCATTAAAATTCAAAGCACAGAGCTCCATCAGAGGAAAAAGAGAGAAAGCCAACACCATAGCTGCCTTATGAACACAATCAATTACACGAAGAGCACACTGCAGCATTTTAGAGGGATGCCACACTAGCCGCTTCACTCATAAAGAAGCCTCCAGCTGCATGGGCTCCAGCACGGCTCTCAAGAACGGTTTATCATTCTGAATTACCGTTATTGAGGGATCAAGTGTAATTGAATGCGCAATTCGTCTCTCACACCCCAAATAAAATAATGAATTGCCTGCGTCCTCGTTGCTTCATTGTGACTTGCAGACTCATAGATCAAACAAGCATTCAAATAGCATGTGAGGTTGTTGTATCACTTAACTTGATCACAGAGCTTATTAGAACAAGAAACACGTATGTAAGAAAGAGAGAAAGAACACATTCTTTTTTACAAGTATGTAAGAAAGAATGTGGTATTCAGTTATGGTTGTTTTAAAACCTGTCCATTATTGAGTACGTTATCAATGTTTTCCTCCTAAATCCCTCTCTTCTTTCTGTTGCTTTCCACCCATCCCTTTGTTCCATTTGTTCAGGAACGTGTTCCGGAGGCTTCTGTCTCAGGCAGAGAAGGAGAAGGGCGACGTCCTCTCCCTGGAGGAGATTCTGGCTGAGGGCTCGGAGCCGGGGGGGGAGAAGAGGGCCTGTCCGGCTCCCCCGGCCGTGGATGGGACCCTCCAGCGAACAGGAAAGGCCAAACTGAGGGCCCTGAGAGAGGCCATGTACCATAGCGCAGAGCACGGCCATGTGGACATCACCATAGACATCCGCAGCTTAGGTCAGAGCTACGAGCTAACACGTTAACGACAACGTCGTCTCTCTCTGTCCCACGCCGCCTGCTCTCCTGTCCTGTCCTGGAGCTGTGCTCATGCTCGTATCTGTCCGGCACACGTTTGTCTCGTCATCTCAGGTCATCCAGTCATCGTTCAACATCTATAGTTGTCTTAAAGTGTTGATATTAAGGCCAAACTGTACAGAAAACACCATACACCTGTACATATATGTCCTGATTAGTACACAGATCCCAAAGGCACCTTAAGTTGTACTCCACACCTAAATATTAGCATCCCAGGCCAAGGCAGACATAATCAGTGCTGAAGCCATTCCATTGCATTGTTGGCCTTTCTGCAACAGGTTGGCTTTGAACATCTTACTGTAATGGACTGTGTTTACTTATTGTTGGTTGTGTGTGGTGTTCCCAGGTGTCCCCTGGACCCTGCACACCTGGCTGGAGTCTCTCCGCACCTGCTTCCTGCAGCACCGCCGTCCGCTGATCCAGGGCCTGCTCAAGGACTTCAGCTGCATCCAGGAGGACGAGTACACCGAGGAGCTGATCACGCACGGCCTGCCACTCATGTTCCAGATCCTCCGAGCCAGCAAGGTCACACACACAGGCACACACACACACACGTGCCCAGACACATACACGCGCACACGCGCTTACACAGACAAATGCACACAAACACACGCACGCACAGACACATACAAACACACCGTGTTTGTGCACCTTCACACAAACACTTACTCATATTAACACACACGCACACACACCCACAATGTTCATTCCTATTGCTGGTTTTTATACTGACGTCTTGTGTTTGTCCTGCAGAATGAGGTGATCAGCCAGCAGCTGTCTGTGATCTTCACCCAGTGTTACGGGCCTTTCCCCATCCCCAAGCTGACAGAGCTCAAGAGGAAGCAGACCTCACGTCTTGGTGGGTGGGGGGATGATAGAGGAGGAGAATGGGGGAGAATGCCGGTGGGTGAGAGAGGGAGAGGACTGGGGAGGATGGTGAGAGAGGAGTGTGGGGGAGAATGACGGTGGAGAAAGGTGGGGGAGAGAGGGAGAGAGCCGGGGAGGATGGTGAGGGAGGAATGTGGGGGAGGATGACGGTGTGGGAGAGAGGGAGAGGACTGGGGAGAATGGTGGCAGAGGAGTGTGGGGGAGGATGACGGTGTGGGAGAGAGGGAGAGGACTGGGGAGAATGGTGGGGGAGGATGACGGTGTGGGAGAGTGGGAGAGGACTGGGGTGGGGGACCAGTGATGAGGCTGGGAGGAACGTAGGAGGCTACAGTCATTGAGTCTGGGATGCTGGTGAACTGTTTCCAATGAAATCTGTCAATTTTTGGCTAAGAAAGATGTTAGAGAGATTAGAGGTTACCTCCATCAAAACTACTGTAGGGTTGAAAATTATTTGGATTTGAATTTGGACTGTTGTGATCCAGTCAAAAATGTTTTTCTCTGTAAATTATTTTAAAGAACAAGTGAATGAACCAATAGCACCACCTAGAGGCAATCTACATATCTAACGCTATTTGAGTATATTTCTCACCATTGATTTCTTTTTATTAAATACTTAGAAAATCGTTATGGCTTTTTCTCCAAATTAAATTCTGGATTCCATTTCAACAGTTTTTCCTGGCAGAGGTGTCTCAAGAGACATCTATAGTGGATGAAAACCTATAAGGTTCCATGATAGTTAAATTAGAAATCAACAGCATTTTGGAATAGTTGTGAAAGAAGAAAGACATTGCATTTGATAAAATGATTGAAAACAAAGGCACTTTTAGTCTGATGGAACACTTCATACCGCATGCTGCTATGACATTAGACAAATCATATGCTTTCACAACCTAGCATCACTACATCTCACTCCCTTTCCCCAGCCAGCCTTTTATTTAAAGTATATTTAGAGACTTTCTTTGAAAAGAGATAAGTTGATAATAATATAGTGTTATGGCTGTAACTTTGTGTACGGTGTATCTTTTAGATCCTCACTTCCTCAACAACAAAGATATGTCTGATGTGACGTTCCTCGTGGAGGGAAAACCTTTTTATGCACACAAAGTTCTACTGTTCACTGCTTCAGCCAGGTAAGCTGACGTTTCTAAATAAATTGATCGGTATTTCATTAATCCCCAAGGGGAAAGTGTGGAATTTCAACAGTAAACCATGTCAGAGCAAAGTAGTTGAAGCAATCTGTTATATACATGGTTTAACACAGGTTATAACAGGTTACAAGTTTATCGATGGGTTTATTTATCATAGTAATTATTCTTCAACAGACATATGATGTGTTAGTATCGATGATCTGTGATATCTATTTCCACACTCCTCCAGGTTTAAGTCCCTGCTCCAAAACCGACCTGCGGCTGAGAACACCTGCATTGAGATCAGTCACGTCAAGTACAACATATTTTATGTAAGTAACAGATTTATGAATCTCCTGAACAGGGCAGTCTTGTTGTATGGATCATGTACAATGTACATTGCTTAACAGACTTAACAGAATTGGGCTTGACAGGAATGATTGCACATATAGACACTTAACTAATAACATAGATAAAATATACTGCTGCGAATTTCAGCACCCTCAGCACCCGTAATTCCCACGATACTGCATATGTATGTATTGAGTATAGCAGTAATAATCGTACTGCTGTTGTTACAGTTGGTCATGCAGTATCTATATTGTGGAGGCACTGAGTCCTTGCATATAAGGAACACAGAGATTATGGAGGTAAGAGACAGATTAAAACAAATATTTTAAAAGTATAGATCATTTTCTAGTCATTCTCCCCTTAAACTTGCATCTGTGTGTGTGTGTGTGTGCTCGTGTGTGTGTCTGTGGCTACTCTGCCTGTTTTATAGCTGTTGTCTGCTGCCAAATTCTTCCAACTTGAGGCCCTTCAGCGACACTGTGAGATAATATGCTCCAAGAACATCACCACGGAAACATGCGTGGACATCTACAAACATACTAAGGTTAGTGATGTCTGACTGCATTTTAGAATACTTTGGACAAATCAGAGTCAAGTTATATGAAAACAGTCATATTCAGTAAACACCAACGAAAGCATTTTGTCCATATCCATATTTAAACTTATTTAATGTGGCATATTTAATCATTGTGTTGGTATATTTTAGTTCCTGGGTGCCAGCGAGCTTGCGGCCTTTATCGAGGGCTATTTCCTGAAGAACATGGTACTGTTGATTGAACTGGAGGGCTTCAAGCAGCTGCTGTACGAGCCCCCTGCAGAGAGCCCGGCCTCCAGCCCCTGTCCCAGCTTGGACATCCTCCAAGACCTGGAGAAAACACTGGCCGTCCGCATCCACTCCATTCATCTCTCCTCCTCCAAGGGCTCTGTCGTCTGACCGCTCTGGAATCCCAGCGGCATCATCAGCAACATCCCAGCAATGTTACTTCAACATCCACCACCAACCCCCAACAAGTTGATTGCCGCGCCCCCCCGTCCCCCTCGCAGAAAAGGGATCTGCTGAGTGCCATGTCGGCAGGGTTGTACATTTTCCCCTCGCAAACCCAGTAACTATGACAACCTAAGTTCAGCGCCAGTTCATCCAACTGACTGTCGTAGGGAGCGCTGTTGGGTCATGTGATGTGACAGGTCCGAGCGACAAGGTCTTCACTGCAGCGCCATATTCAGTTCACTTGCCCGGGGACGGCGTAGCAACATGCTTTCAAGTTGTTGTTGTAGCACTCCTCTCACATAACTGCAAGATCTTAGGGCACCAAAAGAGGGATACAAGGAAGTATGATTGATACTGGCCCATGCTTATGAAACACATGGGTGTATTTCACGTGGGATACATTGGAAGAGACCAATCGGATAAATGTAAAATGTAATTCAATGTCTAATTCCTGCAAGGCTGGCTACAAGGTTTCTGCAAGTTAATTTACGTACTGTACACAATATGCTTTTCCAGGACTTCACAAAAAACAGTGACATATAGAGTGAAAAGTAAATTGCCAAAGCATCACCTTTAACTTAACCAACCATTTACAGTCTGAAAGTAGCAATGACAGAGATTTGGGAACTATGAACATATTTGTCAATTTATTCTCCTTTGTGTGCTGGACAGAATTTCACTGTGTCCTCAGCTATGTGCTTTGGCTAAATCAATCGAAGAACCTTCCATTACCAACCGATACTGCTCTTTAAACATGTACTCTGTCTGCTCCTACAATCAGTATGGGTTTATGCTCCAAACATGGATGTTCAACTCGGAATTACCTTGTGCTCTATTTATGAACTACGTCTTTGCATGACAACTTCTAAGCCGTGCTGTCCTAATGTTGCTTTTTTGGGATGGATTTCCCTTCGCAGACTACTTTGGGAGGGAGTGCAAATTTGCCCAGACTAATGCTCTCTTGATTGCAAACAACAGACTTATGGACTACAGTGATTGGAAGTTAAAATGGCATCTCTGTAGATCTTAGAAGCCATGTGTAAATACGTCATGCAAGTGAATTGTTTCAGTCGTACTGTCTGTAAACCAATGTACAGTATATTCCGTCAACCCATCATGCTTGGCTAACAGAAACACTCTTTGGATGTGCTACAACCACAGCCGTCGTTCAAACTGTATGATTCAGTTGATGCAAAGTTGCATGTTAAATGTATGAATCTTTTTTATTTTTTTCTGTGTCTGTCAGTAGGCCTACAGAATGTTGTTGTTGTTTTAAAGTCATACTGATTGGTAGGGAACCATAGGTTGTTCATCTCAGCCAGAGAGGTAGAATTTCTAGCATGAGATCTTTCCCATTTCAGCTGTGTGGTTAATGTTGCGTACCAAATAATCAAAGTAAGAAGGGATATGGTAGGTCTTAGGCATTCCCTCAAGTTAGCTTTAGTCAAAAAATAATAATAATTGTCTATGGCCATGACCACAGATAGTGAACTCAAAGTAGATATTGAGAAATCTGTTGACTATTTCTAGCTTGTCATGTAATGTTCATGTACAGTAAGCCAATTACTTTAATTAGACTTTTTTTGTGACTTTGCTGTAAAATTACATAGTCCAATGTAATCTGCCCAAATGTCTGAAATGTAAACATAATTTAGCTTGTCTTCAACAGTATGCTCTGATGGCTTTGAGTTAAGCAATGTGAGGGTGAGAAGCAAAAACTCTTAAATGGAAAAAACCTTTGAGCTAAAAGGTCAATATAGATAAATAACAGACAACAATATGAGCAAAGTTACGTGTAAATAATTACAAAAAACTGAAATTATATTATAACTTTATTTTCTTACCACAAATAGCATTGTATGTTTTATTTTCCACACCTATTTTGTTTTACAAAAGTGAAAAAGATTATAAAAATGTACATGCTTCAGATTGAGATAGTAGTCTTATTATAGTACATTTGGTTTCCATAGCCCTAAGAAAATAGATCATGTACTATTAAAACTGAGCACCATATTTGTTATCAAAATATTTCCAGTAACTGTGAGAATGCAGTTATTAAAAGGCTGCTATTTAAATGCAAGTTAGGACACATATGTCAAATTTGGATTTAAAATCCTTAGTTTGGCTAGCAATTTCTACAAAATGGATCAAAATAAACTTGTAAGTGTAAACTACTTAATACTGTCAGGGGTACGTCACATGCCCTGTCCACCTTGTACACAAACAGTGTACTGTTTTTTTAAGCTTTCACAATTTCCTTTGCTTGGTCATTTAAAAGCGAAATATTCAACTGATGACAATATCTGACCATGGATTAATGGAGGATCATGAATGTACCATGCGTTGTTTGTGTGAGTGTTAGACTGTTCATTTGTGAGCCCCCCACCAAATCAAAAACTGCCTGTGAGCTACAGCAAATGCAAGGCAAGCATGACAAATTTAGTTTGACGTTGTCTGAGATGTGTATTGTACACCAGCTTTGTCTGATAAAAAATGGTTTGTCTGTTCATTTTTCCAAACATTTACTTTGCCTGCAAATCTTGTTGTTGATAACAAACTATGACAAAACATCTCTCTTACAGTGAATCCAGATTAAACATGCATGGGGTTACATTTACTAGATTCGGAATCCAAAAGCTATTTGCTCATTAGTTTTTGTTATTTTTCTTCGATACAAAACATGTATATTGTACAAAATATATATAAATATATATATATATATGAATATTAATTATACATGGGGTGAATATCAGGGATGTGGTTGAGTATAACTGCAAGGAAAGAATGTTACACTCGTGCTACGGTGCAATTGTTCCATGACATGCATTTCTGTACAGCCAATAAAATGATCACAGTTTAACCGCTACTCATGTTCATCTTTCCCCTCCCCACTGTCATGTGAGTCTATATGGTACTCTACGTAAAAAAAGAAATATAATGTACTTTAATGTCAGTTTATATTGCCTCATAAGGTCTATTTGATATATATTCCCCTCTAAAATCAATTACTTAAATATGTGTAAAACACTTATAGCTGAAATCCTATTGACAACTGTTTGGGGGATTTAAAAAGATTCCATCAGAGCTCCATCACAGGCACCTTGTCAGTGGGCCAGCCTGTCCTGGCCTGGACCCAGCTCCGAGGCGATTTACTGTCCTTTCCACCACTGTGCAAATGTCGAGAGACAAAAACATGACTGCCACCCCACATGGCCAAAGGAATGTCTAAAGACACACTGAAGAAAATACACAAGGCTGCTGGAGGAACAAAGGTGTTTCTTAGGGGTTGTGAAGGAGTCTTAACTCCTTAGCCCCTATTTCTTCTCTATCCCTTTTTAACTACCCAACCTCGTATCTGGTGGGGGATGGGTATAGATAAATTGTTCAACCTGGTAACCTTGGACAAAACAAATCATGGGTTCCTATACTCATCTATGAAGTGTAAGCTCCTTTCAGCTGGAAGTTGAGGGATATTCCTTGGAGTCAAGGCCCTAAACTGTGACATGCAAAAAATCCATCGGCATCAGTTGATGACAGTGCAACACAACTCAACCAATTACAATTCATTCCAGTCCTGTAAGCTCCTGTACAAAGCATTGCAGTGTGTGAACAACCCCCTTCTATATGAAGGGCAGGTAGCGAATAGAATTATCTGAGGCAGAAAGATGCCTATGCTCCACAAAACTGGGCATCCGGTATACCATACAGGCCGCCCCCGGCCCATGCTTCGACACAGGACGGCAGTACATGGTCCACAGACTGGGGGTGAACTGGCGGGTCACAGTGTCAGCCAGACGCAGGCGGAGGTTACACGTGGAGCAGACTATGTGGTTTGGGCAGCAGGGTTTTGTGTGTGCCATCCCTGAGCCCCTAGGTTGCAGTGTCCCTGGTGAAGAGGTAGAGATGTGGCCATTGGTGGATTTTCCCAGGTGAACCTGTGCTCGTTGTGGACCCCCCAGCTTGTCCAGAGTTTTCCTTAGCTCCAGCTGGGCCCCACAGACTCCAGCCAGTTCCCGCTGGTACTGGAGAACCAGGGAGCGCATTGTGCGGTCTAGCTGCAAGCTTTCCCTGCGCAGCGCGTTGGCCAAGGAACGGTCTGAGTACAGAAAGAAGGAAAGATATTCATACTGGTAGAGAATGATCAGAAGAGGGGTTTGATAATGGTAAATGAAATTAAGTTAGACAAAAAAAACTGTAGAAGTGAATAACACACAACCCCACTTTGGGTTTTATATTTAAATAGGTGAAGATAAAAGTGCACCTCTGTCACTGTGTCGCTTGCTCCCCGGGGCCATGACAGTAGACAAGTTCATCCTACAATTGAAATTGAAAATCTTGACTGATCTTTTATGCTTGTTTTAGGCCTACTAAAATCTAGAAAAAACATAAAAACACAGAATTTCCGCAATGCTCAGAAACATGACTCTAGACCTCAAATTACATTCTTCCTTCTAAAAAAATATGGTAGCCTAAAACACTTACCTCTTGCGTCAAAACGCCTCTTAGATAAAAGTCTCTTAGATAAAAAAGAAAAACAAATGTAAAAGGCGTCAACATGTATCCTTCTCATGGAAAAACAACAACTATTTTAGTCCTTGTAGTGATTACCGTTGGTAAACCGTCCAGACTCTCATAGTATTTGAACCCAACTGTCTTGCCCCCATGGCGCATCGCACAACTTGCCACAGGCTAGTAGCCTTGCTAAGTAGCCAAGCCAACCCATTTGGTAGAAGGTAGGCCACCCAAACAAAAATGTTACCCAAAATGAATACCCACGCAAATGGGTATTGGTAATATTTCAGGCAATTCCTTATTTCAGACACGATTACTGCTGGTTCCAAAAATAATATATATATATATGAAAACAGATTTATAGATTTTGAATTATGTGCAATAAGTCGACCTAACATCAGTATGCCTAATATTATGCACATATGTCTAAAAACATCATTGCCTACACATTTTCAAGACATTGCAGAAATAGTTTATTCTAAAACAATGGGCAAAACTTCAGAGGCTTTACGTTGCGACTTTTATTTTGAAACCCCTCGTTGTTTCTGTTGGATCAGACCGGAAACTTCACGGCGCGGCGTAGCAGAGCAACTTTGTAGCCAAGCAAGCCTCCCTTCCTCTTCCACCCCTGTCAACCAGCACTGCAACGACAGTGCAACATCGCATTAATTCCATCGAAACTTATATTCTATTTAGATGACATCTGTGTGCAACTGAAATGGAAATACAGGATCCTTGTGAAAATGGTAAGGTGTGGATCTATTAAGGTGTGAATAACAATTGGCAGTAACGTTAAGTTTCTACGTGGACTGTGTGCGCCCGTTTTTTAACATGGCGTACTCCGCTCTGAGATGGTGGAAATGCGCGCGGTGCTAATACCCTAGCTATTTAGCTACCTAACCTAGCTACTCAAGTCAGTCTTTAACGGTTTTTGGTTATTTTTATCCAGAAGAGTAGTCATCCGCTTCATACTTGAAATGCATTGCTAGTCATATAGTCTAAACGAATGCGTACTATATTTCTTCATCATTTCTGTTTAGTAAATATTAGTGAGCAACATTAGCTAGCTAGCTAAGCTTGGTGAGTCTGAAAACCTTCTCAGGTGGCGGAGGTTGGCGCGAGGGCGGGATTCAAAGTTATGTTCTTGGGTTTTCCATTTAGCTTGCTAGGTATGACCCTAATTATCATATGGTTTGGTTAGCCAAATATATATCATTATCTAAATGTTAACCATAATGTTGTTTGTTGATGCACCATGATATATATGTAAAATGTAATTAAACATTTAAAAGTATTCATTATATTGTTGACATAAATGCAGTTTCTTGTGTGTTTAGAACGTCATTAGGTTACCATGTCAAGTTCTACTGTATTTGATCACACTGAACTTCAAACCCTTTAGCAAACCTCAAGGCTATGCTTCCGTGTGCTTCCAGCCTCTTATCTCAACTTGGTGTTTGTTCTCTTAGGTCCCGCTCTTCTGCTGCCTTCTCTGCGCCTCTTCATACCGCCCCTGCGGCTTGTGTCTGCTGCGTTATGGCAAGTGGTGCAGCGAAAAGACATCGTTGACTATGGGATGTTGGAGGAATTTGTGTCCACGGTGACAGATATTGTGCCGGAGCTTTTGAGATGCGATCAGAGAGCTCAACTCCTGCTTGGACTTCGGACAAGGGTAAGATCAGAAACTATAGAATACAATGACTACTTTAAAGACTTGTGTAATAAAACGGTCATACTTTGCACCACTGATCAGAGTAATATTGTGTTTTCAGCTGGTTCTCGAGTTATGTCGCTCAGCAGAGATTGCAGACCTTTCAAGCATTCAGCTGCACCTGGCCAGGATCCGGACCCTTATATCTGCTTGGGAAGTAGATGTAAGTTTGTGTTTGTGTGTTAGTGTGAAGTGGCATTGTTGACTGCTAGTTGAGACTAACAGTGATTCCTGTTTAGTCGCAGATATGTGATGCAGAGGTGAACTTTCCTCAGTCCACCTTTGTGGATCTGGTGGAATCTTTGTTGAAAGACCCGACAGAGAGGGAGAACTTTTTCCAGGTTTGTGTTTGTTCTTTTTACTGTTAGATCAAGTGGAACATTAGTTTAACATATATGACATTATTGCATGGTGTGCCATTATTACTAATTATGAGCATAAATCAAATATTGGATTTATAAATTATATAGAAAACGCATTTAATATTATTATGATATCCTCCCCAGATCAGAACAATCATATTTTGCTTTCTTGACCTAGGATGTATTTCCAGTGGATTTTGGCCCAGCGTTTGACAGCGCTTTACAGATGCTCATGTTCGAATTTCTGTCAAGACTTGAGAAGTTTGTACCGGTGCCAGACCTTCAAGAGGTAGGGATACAGAAATTTATAATAAAAACAAGACATTCTCAATTCAGTTGACTATATTGTTTTGCTCTCATTACTCTCCCAAAATTATGACTTTGTTTAAGATGATAATTTATTTCCCTTTCAAAGACCGCATCCATGCTCAATGCCGTCCCCTCTGTCCTGGAGGAATGTGTGAAGTCTGTACCTGATCCTCAGCAACTGAAAACTCTGCTTGAGTTCCAGAAACAAACTGGGCATCTGGACTTCATTGGTAAGTAACATAATACATGAAGTAATGGCGAAGATTGCTTTACCACAATAACATTGTTTGGAGCTATTTCTGGTATATTAAGTCACACATGCAATATATACATATAATGAGAGTTTCTGCTGATGCCGACAAACACTAAATATTTTTTTGTCTCCACAGAATTAACAGATTCCTTGCCGCCTTCCTTTGGTGACAACATCTTCTCCTCTCTGTCTCTCCCTCCGTTGGTGAAGGTGGTGATTGACACAGAACAAGTGGAGTTGGAGTCACAAGCAGAATCGCTTCCTGATTGTATGAGTGTTGAGGTTGAGGGGGAATCTGTGACATTGTTAGGCTATACAGGGATAGAGCAGCAGTCTGGTGAGGGCGGAGAAAACGACAAGGAGCATTCCATGGACATAAAGCCTGAGGGTGAAGACATGGACAATCAAGATGACTCCGACTTTGCAAAGCCAGCCCCCTTTCAGCCTTTGAAACAAAGTAAACGGTTACAGTTGAAGAGAAAAGCATTACAGGCACGGAAACAATCCAAGGTGGCTGTCACCAAACGTGCGCCAAAGAGGGCAAGGAGGACATTTCTTAACAACAGTAAGACTTGTCCCATTTGTTGCAAGGTGTTCCCAAGGGCCACTGCCATGAGGAGACATCAGGAAATCCACTCTGAAGATCGCCAGCTTAGGTACAAGTGCCCCAAATGTGATAAATGCTTCAGGGATCAGTATGATATGAAGAGACACCAGATGCGTGTTCACGAGCGGGAAGATCAGGACTCTTCACTCTCAGGTTCTTTGAAAGAAAGCCCACAACCCTCAACCAGCAAACTCCGGACTATATTGCCCAAGGCTTCGCCTCAGAAACAAACACTGGACAGCAAAACCTGCTCTGTGTGTGAAAGATATTTCGCACGTGCTTCCGATATGGCTAGGCACATGAGGTCTCATTCGCAAGAGCGTCCACATCAGTGTGAACATTGTGCGAAGAGGTTTAAATATTCTTATGATCTGAAGAAGCATCAGAGAGAGTTGTGCAAGATGATCACCAATGCTAATGAAATAGGAAGCAGTAGGCCTGTTGCCAGTGGGGAAACTGGTAACGCATCTCTCCAAAGCTCCTTAGACATCAAAACCTGCCCCGTCTGCTGTAAGATTTTGCCTTGCACCGCGGACATGGCGAAACACCTGCGAGCGCATACTGACGAACGCCCCTACCGTTGTGTCACTTGTGACAAAGGATTTAAGTACAGAGATACCTTAAAGAAACATCAAGAAATTGTTGGCCACGAGGGTGTTCATGAGGATCCCTGTCAAAGCTTTGAGGAACTATTAGCCGAACTCACCCAAAAAAAGAACGATGAAAATCTTGCAAAAGAAAACAAGACCGGACCTCAAAACACACTCAGTACACCAGAACAAGCGGTTACAAAGAACTCTGCTTCAAAGACATGCAAAGTGTGTGGAAGGATATTTACTCGAGCTAAAGACGTAGCCAGACATATGCTATCTCATTCAGAAGAACGGCCTTACCAGTGTTTCAGTTGCAAGAAAGAGTTCAAGTACTTGCATAGCTTGAAACGACACCAGATATATATTTGTCGTAAGCAAAACTCCCACATGGCATCACTGAGAGCAAGTCAAAAAGAACTTGAATCTGTGAAAACCCTGGCTATTGGCCAGCATCTACAGAGCTCACTGGGTACAGAGCAAGAAGGCAATGACTTGCTGGCTTTGGAGCGGAATTCTCTGATGGTAGAAGGGGGTGTCGATCCATTGGTGTCAAATGAAACTATGGCAATTCAGGAAATGAACATCGAAGCTTCCTCGAGTGCTTTGTCTTCCCTCACCATACCATGTTGGTGTTCAAACTGTGGCAAGAGCTTTGATCATATCTCTGCTTTGAAGGAGCACCAGGAAACGGTTTGCAAAATGCAGGAGAAGGAAATCTTCAAGTGTGACGACTGTGGGAAAGACTTCCGAAGCGCATCCTTCTTGAAAATTCACCAGAGGACACACAATCCGTTCTACTGCACTGAATGTGGAAGGATACTCGCAGATGCGGCTGGCCTTGAGAGACACAAATTCATGCACAAGAAAGTCCAGTGCACCATGTGTGAGAAGACCTTCACCGTGCTAAAACACCTGAGAGAGCATTACCTGCATCAGCATAAATTTACAGGGCCGTACCCTTGCTCTCAATGTGACAAGACCTTCACCCAGTTGTCCTACCTAGTTGTCCACGAGAGAGTCCACACGGGAGAGTTTCCCTTCCAGTGCACGGAGTGTCCGGAGAAATTCAGAGCGTCAAACTGTCTCACGGTTCACATGAGGAAGCACACGGGGGAGAAGCCGTTCCTGTGCTGGCAGTGCGGGAAGAGCTACACGTCAGCCTCACAGCTGTCGGTGCATGTGGGAACTCATTCAGACGAGAAGCCCTTTGCCTGCTCGCAGTGTGACATGGCTTACAGAACAAAACTTCAGCTGACTTCACACATTGAACAGATTCACATCGGCGTGAGGTTCCCCTGTGAACACTGCGGAAAACAGTTCATGAAGGAGGTCTCCTTAAAAAGACATGAACTTATTCACACAGGAGAAAGGCCGTACCCATGCACTGATTGCACTAAAACATTCCTCACAGCCAATGAATTGAGGCTGCATACGAGATACCACACCGGCGAGCGTCCCTACAAGTGTGAATATTGTGGGAAGGCTTTCATTCAGTCGGGCTACCTGAAGTCCCACAAGCGCATCCACACTGGAGAGAAGCCATTCAAATGTGACATTTGTGAGAAAGGGTTTCGATTATCCTGTCATATGAAAAAACACAGACAGACACATTCAGGAGGAGAGAAGCACTTTGAGTGTGGGGTGTGTGGGTTATATTTTACTCACAGAAAATACCTGAAAGAGCATGAATTCACACATGAGACAAAGCAGCAAAGTTAAGTTGTCAAGCATCTGATTTAGTGGCATTTTTACTTTGTGGTCCATGGTAGTTTGGTTTTGGGTCCTTTCTTCTTTTTTTTACATTAACATTTTCTTTCATGGGGTACTTGGTAACAAGTTTATTCTTGATCTGTACTTGGTGAATCGTTTGGAATAAGTTGTGACGTGTGTTCATAGTGTATGCAGCTTCTTTTTCTTTTTTTCTTTTAAATAAATGATTCTTAGCAAATATATGAAAGTGGTCAGTGTTTGACTTAAGAATTTTGAAAAATATGTTGTCACCATGGCATCTAAGAATTTATTTTAGTAATTAGCACTTATTTGCGGTATTGTCACTAAAACGTATCCGTATGTTTGGATATTACTTTGAAGGGAATTGGTCCGGAAATGGAAGCGTCCAACTCCTGAATGTAAAGAATATTTGAAAGTTTATGAAGTTTGAGTCTGGAAAATGCATCTTCCAAACATGGCTTTCTGTAGTAATTTGTATATTGTTTGACTGACTTGAATTTCAAGTCAAATAAAAACGATAGTTCCATGAGACATTTACTTTGAAATTCTTGAAAATAATACCGGAAGTGAAGCTATAGGCTCATGATCACCAGCACACACAAAATACTCTTATCTGCAAGTCAAAACCCAAAAGAGGTTCTCTACAGCAAAGGATGGATATCCATCCAAAATCCACGACCGCAGGTAAATTAGTATAACTTCTAAATGACTAGAACTTCTAGATTTGGAATACTAGCAAATGAGGTAGGCCTACCTGACTGGCTAATGCTGTAGTTAAAAACTATATTACATGGGCGACAACTAATGCATGCATTTGCAATTTCATCTTAAGTGCACATGTCTTATGTGTATATTTTAGGGTCGTCTCTCTCTCTTCGTGCCATACGACTCTTGGTGCCGCCAGTGCATCTACTTTCTGCAGCTATGTGGCAAGCTGCAGAGAAGGGGAATCTAATGGACTACGGGATATTAGGGGAAATAGTCACATCTCTAACAGAGACAGTACCAGAGCTGCTGAATTTCAGGCAAAAAACCCAACTTATTTTAGGGTTGAGAGCAAAGGTGAGAGTCCTAGAGATGTACATTTTTCTTTGTCCCGATCGCCCTGAATCAGGGGGGATCGGTCTCTATTTGTTAGGCGCACAGTAATGTTTACTTTGTGCCGCTAGGGGGCCGGTCAACATGTTTACAATTCAATTGTTCAAGATTCAAATCCTAGACGGCAATCACAACAGGTATAATTTGTCATGATCATGATCATCACTGTTTCCAGATGGTTTTGGAGTTGTGCCGTAACGAGCAGACGGCGGAGTTGCAGACCATTCAGCCCTTCCTGGATAAGATCCAAGTTGCATCTCCATCCCTTGATGGAGCAGAAGTGAGTGTCATATGTCACCAGAAAATAAAGATGTATTCAGCATGTATACTTAGCCTGTTACAAACTTGAGATAGACTATATCTGACACTGCATTTGATATTAAACCCTACTTTATTATATAATTCCAACTGTAGCCTTTTTGTGGTCTCCATCTCGCGTTATAACAACTGTGAAATCATATTCTCTACAAGTGTTTGGTTCTTCAGTCTTGTGTTACAGAGGCAGACGTGTCTGAATCCAATTTCCATGACCTGGTTCACAACTTGCTTAGAGATCCAGTTGGAAGAGAACATTTCTTTCAGGTATTTAGTGCTTGCATAGACAAATCAGTTTCTTCTTAGGATGAGAAATCAATCTAATTGTCTTATGGAGTTATTTATACTTTCTTCTGCATATGTCCTCTGTAGGACGTTTTTCCTGTGGAGTATGGACCCAAGTATGACTCTGCTCTGCAGAGATTGATGTGGGAGTTCCTGTCAAGGTTGCAACAGCTCCTGCCAGTACCAGACCTCAAACAGGTACTCATGGAGACATTTATAATCTGCATAGTATGGCATGGTTATTCAAAAAGGCTTGATCTTCCATTTAATTTTGCCCAATATCAAGGATCCTTGATCTGTATCGCAGCTCATCGCATGATAAGATGATACTGTTCTTATCTATTCAGACGGCGTCTTGGCTAAAAGCTTCCCCCAGTATCTTGAATGAGTGTGTGGAGTCTGTATGCCGCTCCCCAAACTTAGAGACTATACTACAACATCATCAAAAACAAGGCTATTTGAGTCATAAAGGTAAGATTATGATACAGAGATGCGACATAGACATATAAATCATAATATATATATTTTTTTAACCCTATACATCATTTGAAATTAAGTTTAAAAAAAGTATTTCTCTTACTAGGATCTCTGCCCTTATCAACTGGAAACTGCATCTTCTCCTGCCTGTCCCTCCCTCCCCTGGTGACCACAACCACAGAACAGACAAATACAGAGCTTCAATCAGAATTCCTGGATCATCATGTCATATATGAGGATGATATAGGAACTGAATCCATAGTAGTGACAGATTGTGCAGAGGTGGAGTTGGGGACCAGTGCGTACACCAGTGAGGGGAAAGAGTTGAGAATAGAGGGCAGTACAGAGCCACAGAAACAATTACATCATCAATGTAAACTGCAGGATGAGCATCTGGGTAGACAATTAGAGCTTGTGTGTGAAGAATCAGAGAAGATTGATGGAGCTGGAGTTCAGCTTGTTCCAGAGGAACGGAGCACAGAGGACACTGAGGTGGAAGCTTTCTGTGAAGAGATGGGTGCTGTTTGTGAGGACGTCAAGTCAGTGGATGGAGAGTTAAAGAGGATTTATGAGGAGGTGGAGATTGTAGAAAATGTGAAAACTGAAGATGAGGAGTCAGTGATGTCTGTGCAGAATACTGAAGACACACAAGCCAGCCTTGCAGAGAGCATACATAAGGAAGAGAGGGGTTTCCAAAAGGAGGGTTCTGAAAGAAAGGACACAACTAAAGCTGTTTGTAAACCAGGTACTAAGACAAAGAGAGAGGGGGCCAAAAAAGGAAAATACATCAAATCCTCACCCTCATTGCCTTTGACCCGGAGTAGGAGGCTGCTCAGAAGGAAAGGGATATCACAACAACCAGTTGAAAGACAATGTGTGCTGGATGAGGCAAAAGTGACCCGGATTGTGCCTTCAAACCTGCTTCCAGAGGCTTCCAAGAAACGGTAAATGTGTGGTGGGTATGGAAGAATATTGTGTTAGAAGCACAACAAATAAATGATTTTTGATTGGTCCTATTTCTTATTTAGGAAAGATGTTGACAACATCAGTGCCTCTCCTGTCAAAACTCCAATCCATGGGCTCAAAGGTTTGTCACATGAAACAAAAATGGACTTGCAAATATTGCTATGTTAGTTGGGTCATTGGAGTTAATTTATGATGGTGACATACAAATAATGGATAGGGCAGGATGGGTAGGCCATATACATCTGTATTACTTACTTATCTTTGTTTCTTTGCAGATGAAATGGCAGATTCTTCACTGGTAAATGCCTCAGAAAACCTTCACTGTGCAGAAGACAAGAAACATCCGGCCTCTGGAGATGTTGGACCAGGACCGCCACCACCATCTGAACCAGCACGTCCTAAAGCTTCCATCAGCCAACCCCAGAACCATTCACCCTCAATAGCCCTTCACACACTGGAAAAATCCAGCAAAAAGAAAACATGTTCCAAAACCTGTCCGGTGTGTGGGAAAACCTTCACTAGGGCCACAGACATGAGAAGGCACCAGAGATCCCATACTGGGGAGCGGCCGTACAAGTGCACCCAATGTGGGACGTCCTTCCTGTACTCCTTTGACTTGAAAAGACACCAGAGGAAGGGCACGGGTTCAAGCCCGTTCCAGTGCTGTGTCTGCGGGGAGGGCTTCGATCAAGAGGATGATCTGAAGACGCACCGCACTGTCACTCATTCCTCAGACACAACTTCATCGTCTGATGACATTGATAACAGGTTCCCTCTGCGGGCAGATATCGAAAACGGGGACGATAGCTGTAACAACAAGGGTCAACACAAATGTCTCAAATGCCAGATGACTTTCAGTCAGGCGTCCCAGATGAAGCGCCATCAGCAGATTCACTCCAAAGATGACCCGCTCCGCTGCAGTCAGTGTTGGAAAAAATGCCCGAACTCTGACGCATTATCTCGACACATGCAGACCCACAACAGAGGCCAGACGTTCCAGTGCTCTATGTGCAAGATGAGCTTCACTCAGTTCATTTGTCTCCGGCAACACTACTTGATGAGTCATAAAGAGGAGAGGGGCTTCCTGTGTTCTCACTGTCCAAAAGGCTTCTCGAGGCTATCAAACCTAATCAAACACCAAAGGACACACACAGGAGAACGACCATACCAGTGTTCCCACTGTTCGAAGAGATTCACGCAGTTACAGATTTTGACCCGGCACGAGAGGATCCACACGGGAGAAAGGCCTTTTTTGTGCTCCGACTGTGGGAAAAGCTTCTTGTCTTCTGGGGAATTGTCCAAACACCTCCAGTGTCATTCAGATGCGAGACCATTCCCTTGCCCGCAGTGTGATAAAACGTTCAAGGCCAACAGGTTCTTGAAGAAGCATCTCCAGACTCACACGGGAGAGCGTCCCTTCCCGTGCTCCCACTGTGGCAAGAGATTCGCCAAGTCAACCGATCTGACCAGGCACAATCGCATGCACACAGGGGAGAGACCACATTCTTGTTTGCAGTGTGGAAAGAGCTTCTTGACTTATGCTGAGGTGGTGAAACACCAGCGCTACCACACCGGAGAACGGCCATTTAAATGTGCCCATTGTGGGAAAACGTTCACCCAGTCATGTTATTTGACTGTCCATGTGCGCATTCACACAGGAGAGCGACCGTACAGGTGTACGGTGTGTGGGAGAAGTTTCAACAGCACAACTCCACTAAGGAGACACATGCTTACCCACACGGGAGAGAAACCATTCAAGTGCTCAGAATGTGGAAAGGCTTATAATCGGTTGCATCTTCTGCGGTCTCATAAGCAAAGTCATGCGGGAAATACATGTTGATTTGTATGTGTTATGCATGGGTTTCATTGTTACATATCACTCTTTAGATGCAATCATTGTTTGTGTAATTATCTTTCTCAAGAGTTAGACTGCAATATTTTATAATGAGATATAGATTTGATGCCTTAAATGAGGAAATATTTGTATTTAAACTAAATATTGATATTTTAATTGTGGTTAATGCATACACATGTTTTGTTGAGCTGATTTTGTTTCACCAACCCTTTGAATGAATAAAAAGGAAAACTTGTAGTTTGGAATACATTTTCCATATTTACAAAGCACGTATTTACAAAGAACGTACTGCTGTGAAGAACACAATAGAGCCTCTTATTTTGAAAAGATCAATGCGGAACAAAATTCTGAAAGGTACAACGGCACCGGACAGAAAAGTTTGCGTTGCATACGCGCATGCTATAATAGAGCAAAATAACAACAAATGCATCGTATTTTACCTCCATTTATAGCCTCAAATTAATAAATTATCTATCATGAATACTCGCGGATCGTTTGAGGATACACATGGTATGTATATAAAGGTAGTGCTGCCATTTTTAGTAAGGCATTATAAACGGACCCGACTATTACTTGGAAGGGTAATGTTCCATGAAACTGTCCATGGTTTTTTTTCTGTAAATTGGTTCTATGAAGTATTTGGATGCGAGATCAATTAATGCTATCAATACTCAATTGCAAAGAAATACAAATGCTTATTTTAGCGATGCGTGTTTGACTTGTATTTCCGATACCTAATATAGGCGGTTTAGTATGTCCTCCATGAAATAGTCCGATCCCTCAAACTGGTATTTCGTTCTCTTTCAACTTTAGTGCTGCAGTCGAACATGACAGGCACTGGTTTTGTGTGTTCCTAAACATGAGGTGCAGCAAGGCATAATTAATATATGTACAGCGCTTAGAATGAAAAGACCGTTAGGGTTACTGTCTTCTGGTTTTATCCATCTTTTCTACCTCCTTTTTTTTCTCAGAGCCAGTCATCCCCCTTTCCTCTCTGCGCCTGCTGGTGCCACCGCTGCGTCTGCTGTCCGCAGCTATGTGGCAGGTGGCGAAGCAGAGAGACGTGCTGCAGTATGAGAAGCTGCAAGAGTTCGTGGGTCTGGTGACCGAGGCAGTCCCAGGACTGATGGGATGCAGACAGAGATCCCAGCTTCTCCTGGCTCTGAGAGCAAGGGTGAGTGGCCTGAGAGCAGGACCTGGCCTCACAATTCTGGTCAAAGGCAGAATATCTAATGCATGTCTAATGTCAAACTCATTTTAGTTCATTGGCCACATAGTCTGCCCAATTTGATCTCAAGTGTGCTGGATCAGTAAAACAAGGAATAACTTAAAGATATTTGGCATTTTCAACAATATTATATATTATATTATGACTCTATTTTTCCACATTCAGTTTACTACCATGATGTGGATTACAATTTACAGATCACAGTGAATCTACTACATTTGTCTGTCTTGGTTTCTTTTATTACAGCTGGTCTTAGAGTTATGCCGAGATCCCGTTGATTCTCGAATTATACAATCACACCTGGAAAGACTGCCCACTATTCCCCCAAGAAGCACAGGAGTAAGTTTACTTCTCTGAAACGCACCCCTACCCATTCTAGAGATTTGGTTAGATTAAATGAAAAGTGATATGTGTTATCTATTCGCTCTCTTATTTACTTTGTTGTTTACAACTTTACAGTTCAGAGATGCTGAAGTGGAGTCAGCTGAGTCTACTTTTGTAGCGCTTGTCCAGAGCCTGCTGAAAGACGCTTCTGAAAGAGCATACTTCTTCCAGGTCAGATCTGTGCTTTGATTCTCATTGGTCCAATATTAAGTGAACATGCATCACAGTACACTTGTAGAAGGTTTCACACCTTGGTGTCTTTTCACAGGAAGTATTCCCAGTGGAATATGGCCCAAAATATGACACGGCCCTACAAACACTTCTTTGGGAGTTCCTCTCTCGATTGGAAAGGATGTTTCCCATCCCAGATATTAAACAGGTATGGAGTGGTGCGGTACCATCTTTAATAATTTAGAATGGATTTTGAGGATCTCATTTGAGAAATATGGGCATACACTAGCTGATGCAACTCTTTTTTTCAATTTCAGACTGCAGCATGGCTCAGCTCTGCCCCCTCAGTTCTGGATGAGCCCTGGCAGTCCACTCCAGAAGAACTCAATCTCATCCACCAACATCATAAGAGCTCAGGAATAGTAAAAATACCTTGTAAGTCATCTTCTAATGCCAGTTGTTATTCTAAACAGCAGAAAGGTAGTGCTACTACAACCTTGCCAAGAAATTCAATGTTGTGATTGTTTTTGTTCTCTGTTTATTCCTTTGCTTAATCAGATGGCCCATCCTCTTCTGTTGGAAACTGCATCCTGTCCGCTCTGTCTGTTCCTCCCTCTCAACGAGTCGTCATCACCACTCAGCCAACAGCCTTTACTATCGGGTCTGAGTCAATGCACAACTACGCCAACATACTGAACTCTTATGTAGGAGTTGACTCGAACGGAGTAGTGACTGTTTACACGGAGGTGGAAGTCGGAGCGACAGAGTTAGGTGATGAGGAGGTTGAGTCAGTGAATGACGTCCAGTCAAACAACTCTCAAATGGAGCTAGTGACTATGAATGTAGATGGAGGCGTCGAGGAGATGAGTGTGGAGGCGGCGGAGATGAGTGTGGAGGCGGCGGAGATGGAAACTGAGATGGCCCAGGAGGAACAACTGGAAGACGCAGTAAGCATTGCTAAAGCTCTTGAGACCTTGACGAAGACCTTTGCATTAAAAAAAGATGTTGGACAAGAAGACGGGCCACCAGTTGAGACGAACAGGTCAGAGACGGTCTCCTTACATCCCAAGGTAACGACAGAAGTGGTGGAAAGCGGAACAGATGAAGGAAACGGACAAGCGAGTGAGCAGACTATGAGTGGAGTTGAAGAGGCTACGTTGGAGCAGAAACAAGACGCTTTGACCAATCACACTCTGGAGGCTGACACTGTGCAAAGTGCAGCAGAACTATCGAGTGACTACGTAAGTGGGCAAAGTGACAGTGCTTCAGAGAAGGGATCTATGTGGCAGCAACAACAAGAAAGTTCTTACGTGCCGTCAGAGGGTGCCGAGACGAGCAGGAGCTCTCAATCTGACACATGGCAGAAGGATTCGGCGATCAGCGGTGATGCAAGGAAAGACAGCTCAGGCCTCGCGGCTTCCTCCACAACTCAACCGCCTGCATTGTCAAACGTGCGACGGTCCACACGCCTTCAGACCAGGACTATGAGGGGCGGGAGGCTGAAACGCCAGAACAAGTTATCAGGGAAGAAGAAAGAGCACGACAAGGAGGAGAAAGTGTAAGACTGAGGATGAAATATGAGTATTCTTCAACCTTTTCATTTAATCATTCAATAATCTTTTTAATATATATTCGGTTCATGTGCTTGTTTCACTGCAGGAACAATGCTGATGTCTTGGTTGCTCCCTCTGTCATAGCCATCAGGGGAAACAAAACAGGTAACAAATATATTGATTTATGTACTGATGTTTGGAATTTAACCCAATGATACCAACAAATATAAAAAACGCCTCTCTCTCTGTCTTTAGATGATTCTGAAGAGGTGACCTCTATCATCTTCAGCTGCCCTCAGTGCCCTTTCCATAAATCAGCAGAAAATAGCCCACCACACATCCATATCCAAGATGTCCCTACAGAAGAATATTCCAATCGCATCGCAGCTGGATCAAATGGAGCCTCTTTTACACCGTCCCCCTGCAGTACTGACCAGATATTCACATCAATCAAACTCTTCCCTTCATCCAGCTCCTTTAAAATTGAACAACAAAATAACTCCTCCAATTCAGCCAGGGGTGTTCCTCTCCCATCTGCGAAAGGAAAGCAGAAGTGCCTCACGTGCGAAACGTGCGGAAAGACCTTCACCCGCACATCTGACGTGAGGAGACACCAGCTCACGCACACCGGGGAGAGACCTTTCCACTGCTCCCGCTGCGACCGGACCTTCCAGCACTCCTGGGACCTGGCCAAGCACGAGGGCAAGCACCATGGGACCCCCGCCTCCTTCCCTTGCCAGCAGTGTGGGGCCACCTTCCCAAACCTCCGCTCTCTCACCGTCCACCACAGGAAGTCTCACCAAGGGGAGAGCGAGCTTCCCCAGATGTGCTCCATTTGTGGCGAGAGCTTCCCCACTTCCCGCGAGCTCCAGCAGCACAAGAAGGCCCACGGGCCCAGCCTCCACTACACCTGCCAGCAGTGCGGCGAGGGCTTTGACACTCTGTTGGCACGGTCCCAGCACAGACAGATCCACCTGTCCAAGCGTCAGTTTAAGTGCTCCCTTTGTGACAAGACTTACACCCGTAGGGCCGACGTGAAGAGGCACCTGGCCAGCCACACCGGCGAGAGGCCATATCAGTGCAGCCAGTGCGGAAAGCGGTTCTCCCTCCGTTTCATGCTCAAGAAACACCTCAAAGTCCACACGGGCGAGCGGCCTTTCGAGTGCTCCCACTGTTCCAAGAGGTTCACCTTGGTATCCATCCTGACCAGACACGAGAGGATGCACACGGGAGAGAGGCCCTTCCTCTGCTCTCAGTGTGGGAAAGGTTTCCTCTCCCAGGGGGAGCTTTCAAAGCACCACAGGTCCCACGTGGATGACAGACCGTACCCCTGCAGTCTGTGTGAGAAGCGCTTCAAGAGTAAGAGAGCTCAGCAGGAACACATTGTCTCCCACACGGGCGTTCGCCCGTACCCCTGTACCTTCTGTGGGAAGGGCTTCTCCAAACCGTACGCTCTGACCAGGCATCACCTCATACACACGGGGGAGAGACCATTCCCTTGTTCTCACTGCGAGAAAACCTTCCTAACTCTGGGCGAGGCCCAGCTGCATGAACGGATTCACACGGGAGAGCGACCCTATCCCTGCTCTGTGTGCGAAATGAAATTCAAGAGTTCGTCAGAGCTGGCGAGACACAAGCGATGTCACGCTGGGGTACGACCTGCTCGGCCCAACTGTCACTTGTGTTTGAAAAGCTTTACCTCCAAGGCTAAACTGAGGAAACACATGGAGGTTCACTCAGGGACTGAAGGAGAGGCAGACACTGAGGCCCAGGCCTCCAGCATTTGAAGTGTTGAACAATCCACCTGAAACAGACACAGCAGCATGATTGTCCATTGTATCTTGTCAACACGGTCAATAGTGTGTGTTGTACCCTCAGTAAAAGCAGGCATTGGTTCATTGTTTTATGTAACTACTTACAGGTTATTCCTTTTTTTTTTTGCTCTCTGACCAATAGAGGCTTCAAAAGTTTAAGGATTTTCATGCAATGGAAGTCAGTGCTTTGATTACTTTTGCTGCAAGATGAGTGTTTTACAGCAATGCTTTGGAATGCAGAGTGCCAATCTATCATACAGCTAAAATTACAGAAATACTTTTGATGTAACACAATTACATTTGGTTGCTACTGTTCTCAAATGGATTTCTTATTGATTAGGGATGTACTTGATTCATACATGTCAAAACGGACAATAAAAAAGATAAATAAATGATCTAGGCTAATTTATTGTTTGATGTGTAGCATGGTTATATGCACACACTGGGATGAATACAATTATATAATTTGTAAAATGTAAACTGTTTGTGAATGCATTTTCAATTCCAAATATTTACTTGGAATTTAGTGGGGGTTAAGTGCTGCGTTTTGCAACGAGTAAGCAGCTTTTCCACTTTGCTGCGGTGTCGACCTTGAACGCGCCCCCTCCGAGCATCCGTCGTGACGCGCGATAGCCGCCGAAACAATTTCCGGATGTGACAAAAAGTATTTTTCAGACAACCTTCGTCTGGCTAAGCTTGCTTGCCTATGTATATATAAACATTCAGTGCGTTTTAAGCAGACTGATTTCTTGCACTGTTGTCTCAGCTTATTACTATATGTCGCGTTTTTAGGGCTAGGCGCAATGAACGACAGGCAGCGTGCATACAGCTAACTGAACAATCTCCAACTGTTGCAACTCTTGTTTGGCCCACGCGAGAAAATGGATACTGAAATATTTTTGGCAGACAGTGCAGGTACAACAGTTTTGTTTTACGTTACGTTGTTTAAAATACTTATCATAAATGTCAAGTTCTGGTTTATTGCACATTATATTGTCTTACTGTTTTGATATTGGGCTGTGTTAAGGATAGTGTAAACTGGGTGTTGAGAGGAAGAATGATACACGGTTAAGCATCGGACCATGTTACTTGTAGTTTAATTAGTAATGATGCAATCACAAGATACACAATGAAAACAATACACCAAGATGTCCGTAGTCTAGTACAATGAATCAGTCGATGATGCAAAAGCAGTCGTCCCACCAAAACAGAGTATAAGATTAGAACGAACGAAGGCCTTCGTTGAGAAAGTGGTCGTGACAGAATATCAGAGAAAGTTCTGCCCCTCCCAAGTTCTGTCTCCCCGCCCTTGGGAGACAGATCTTGTACTCCCCAGAGAGGGAGGTCTGGTGAGTGGCCATTGGTCAGGAGACCTTGGGGTGGCTATTGTTAACCAATTAAATGTCCAGGGCGTTCATGCTGGCGCAAGGTGGGCAGTCCACGGACCTGGTGATGTTAGGAGAGGGAGGGGGCAGAGAAGACCCACAGGTCTGGTGTTGTTCAGGGAGGGGGGTGGACAAGACCCACAGGTCTGATGCAATCCAAGGGGGGGGGGGGGTTTGAGTTCTCCAGAGTTGAGAGCAGGTCATCTCGAGGTCCTGATGATATACGGGGTGGGGTCTTCAAGGGGAAGGGGAGAGGGTAAGACCACTCCTAGGTCAGATGGTGTAAAGGGGCAGATGGGCTCCAAGGAGAAGGGGGCATCCAGTGAGAAGGGGGGGGGGGGGCAGAGTCTCCAGGGGAAGGGGGCATCCAGTGAGAAGGGGGGGGGGGGGGGCAGGGTCTCCAGGGGAAGGGGGCATCCATTGAGAAGGGGGGGGGGGGGCAGGGTCTCCAGGGGAAGGGGGCATATTATCCATAGTAAGAACTGTCCGGTCTGACTCGTCCTGAAGCAGAGAAGAGTTATGTTCCCAGCATCACCTTATCTCCCAAGTTGACACTTTTACTCCCATGAGCTGACTAGCTCATTGTGCTCACACCAGTCCCTGAGCGTCACAAACTCGCCTCCCAAGTCAGTTTGCCTGACATTTGCATTCTTGTCCACACACCAAAGTTACATTTCAATGTTTCTTATCTGTTACTTTATTAAATCAATTGATCACATTCAATATTTGTATCTTAGTTATTAGCATTACAAAACATGTGTGTTTACATATTCATATTAGATATTGATTGGTATAGCAGCATTGATCAGCAGTATAATGCTATCATTTCCTCACAATCCCTCCTTTGACACCACTATGTGGTGTCAACATTAAAACTGGATATTTTAAAGTTTCATGGATCCCTCCTTTCACACCCTCTAAAGGGTGTGACAACACAAATTCAAAATATACCAGTCTGGCAGTAAAGGCAAATCAGTTGTTAACTAGGTTAAACATGCGTAAAACACTTAAGCAATGAACCAAAATACAGTCAAACTAGATGTTAAAATGCAAAATCAGTCGATAACTAGGTTAAACATGCGCATATGGTCATCAAAACAGTCAAAATTTAATATTTTTAAAGTTTTCATGGATCCCTCCTTTCACACCCTTTAAAGGGTGTGACTACACAAATTTAAAATATTATGAACCCTCCTTTCACACCCTCTAAAGGGTGTGACGCCTTACGATCAGTCAATCTGTTAAACAGAACATTAAAAGAGTCAATACATGTAGAAAGAAACTGTTAATTCGGACAGGATATTTTAAAGTTTTCATGGAATCCCTCCTTTCACACCCTTTAAAGGGTGTGACAACTAACACAAAATTTAAAATATCCCGTTAAGGAACACAATGCTTAGAACGATAATAATGAGACTATGCAGCGTTATGGCCAAGTGGTGTGGACACACTGGACACAGTGGGAAAACCCTAATGATGTTATAGGGGAAAACCCACCGTCACTCCGCAGAGTGGACATTCGACATCCATGTACCCACGGCAGACCTGAACATACTCACAGGTCCCCTTCACCACATACATACAACTTTAGCCAAGCTTTTAGAATTGTAATAAAATAAATTTGAGAACATTGAATAACAATCAAACTGGACATTACTGATTAAGATATGTCCCAGTGTAAATAAGGACGTGATTAGTGAAAGTAAAGGGGTTCAAAAGATAATGCCGTGAGGAAAGAGAACATGGCCCTAGCGACAGCCGTCGCTCCAGTCCTGTCCACTTGTAGCCTCACAGAAACGCTCGATCTCTGAGTGAACTTCAAATTCCACCATTTCCTCCAGATAACACTGTGCCTGCTGCCCTGTTAAAGTATTTGTCAGTCTTCCAATCAGGTTCTTAGCGCAGGGTATGAAACAGCAGCTGCACATGATCAGAATGACTACCGTCGCTGTCACTGCCCCCACCACTGAGACAATAGTAGATGTCCATTTACCGAACCAGGACTGCAACATTGATGTGAAGTAGTTGTCCACTCCACTGTTCTCGGCCAGTTCCTTACTCAGAGACGTCAGTCCCTTCAATGCCCTGGATACGGAGCCATCTGGTGCAGTGTTGTTAGGGACAAATGTGCAGCACAGGGTTCCAAAAATCCTGCACACTCCGCCCTTCTCGGCCAACAACATATCCAATGCCATACGATTCTGCAGTGTCATGGTGCTGGTTCGGTCTAGCTGCTCGGCTAGTCCCCCTATAGCGACTCTAGTAAAGTTCACAAATCGTTGCTGATTGTAGTATATGTAATTTATCCACTCCATGTTTTTGTTTATCGATGGGAAGATGAACAGTGACTCAAAACCTGCCAGAATCGGATTTCTTGCCTTGTATTCGTCTGGAACTCCTCTTGGTACGCCTATAGCATCCATCCAGATACCAGAGTCAAATGATCCTTTAACTGCCCTTGTCTGTCTCTTGATGTGGCCAATACCTCTGTCTGCCAGCCTCTCGATCTCATCGGCCGTCCGTGGAATGGCATAGAATGGCATTACAAGCTGAATTGGCGCACACACTCCTGTCCAGTCATGAGGCAATATTGGATACAATGTCGTCCCACAGAGCCACCACACATCCGCTCTAGGATAATGCATTTCATTCAGAACGTCGAGTGTGTGTCCACTTGGTGCGTAAGTTTGGTTGCACTGTGTTAGGCGGCCGACATCAACGTGCCCTGACAATTTTCGAATGCAGGTGTATCTTCCATCATATGGGGTGAAATGGGGCGGCCTTGCCATGGGTACTGAGGGAAACAGCAGTTTGATAGTGGTGCAACCTTCTGGGTGTAGCTGGCTGAAAAGTTTCAACAGGCATTTGAACGTTTTTTCATCATCCCTCGGGGTGATAGGAAAAGGTACCGTTCCTAGTAGTGGCCTTGCGGTCCCGCAAGCCACACAGTTTTTAACTCTATGCTGTTCCGCAGTGTACATCATCCAGTCTACCCACTCATTTCTGTCGGCGTATCCTGTTTCAGCTACAATGGTGTCCTTGAGTGTGGTCTGTCCTGAGTTCTGGGCTTTGGTGCTGTCTGGAAATGTGTTCTTTGATATTATGATCTCAAAAGTTCTGATTGTGTCTTTTCCCTTTTCCTCCATTCCTAGACAGTAGCTTCCCCTATCTCCTTCGTAGGGATCTTTTAGGGTGACAAGCAGTGGGTTGCATGATGATTTGGGTTTGCAGTCCTTGGGAGCCTTCCCTCTGCTTATAGACAGTCTCTCCAGTTGGTTTATGTTTCCATTACTGACCCTTTTTAGCGCAGTGGCAGGCTTGTATCCCCAGTCATGTGGTCCAGTGTTCCATCCGATATCTCCCCATGAGCTACAGTGTGTGGTTATTCCCATGTAGATGTTTACTGAACTGTAGTACTCTTGACTGCCCCAATTGCATGGTAACATTTCGCAGAGGTCTACCTTCAGTGTCGCTGTTTGGCCCAGGGTGTATTTCAGGCTGCTTAGGCACTCAGTGGTTGTTTTGAGACAACCCATGGTGCAGACGAGCAGTCCCCAAAAGCACAATCTAGACATATTGATGTGTTGCCGCGGAATGTGTGAAGTGAGGAAACCGGTTGGGCTAGAAGAAGTGTCGTATGATTATTAAGCATATGATGAGTACGTCCACTTTTTCGATCTGGACTGCAGCTCTGTCTCGTTCTGTCCTCTTCCTTAAACTTCAGGTTTGTCGGTGGGTTTGTCTTCAAGGCAACACAGATCCTTTCTAACTTCCCCCAGAGTGCGGGAGGGGGCCTCCGCCGATGCACAGTGTGTGAGGTGATGCCAATGATCTCCGTTTTTTCCTCTGACTTTCAAAGCGTGGGAGGCACGTTCTGTTACCTGCCACGGACCTGTCCACCGAGGTTCAGTCCACTTTCGTTTGTGTACTTTAACTCTCACCCAGTCTCCAGGCCCTACTGCTGTGTCCTGATGCTCGTCTGCTTCCTGCTCGGCCTGCCGCACCTGTGTGGACAAAACGTTGGTAAGGTCCGTCAGTGCTTTCATATACTCAGAAGCCTCTATCTTCCATAAGTCTAGAATTGGGCCCCTGCCCCCATCCCTAGGCGGTCCTGGCATGGGTCTCCCAGTCAGCAATTCATGTGGGGACAAGTGTGTCTTTTCGGATTGGGAACTTCTCATTGACATTAGGGCTAGTGGTAGGGCATCCACCCATGACATCTTGGTGCCATAGCAGATCTTAGCAGTCTTCCGTTTCAATGTTCCGTTCACCCTTTCTACTATTCCTTGTGATGCCGGATGGTATACTGCCCCAAAGCTGTGTGTTATTCCCAACTGTTGCTCCACTTTTGCCAGGTGTTGGCTTGTGAAATGGCTGCCGTTGTCTGATCGGATTCTTGCTGGGACCCCATATCTGGGTATGAGTTCGTTTTTTAACCATTTGATCACGGAATTCGCGTCTTCTCGTCTTGTGGGTATTGCCTCCACCCACTTTGTGAATCTGTCCACCATCACCAGCATGTATCTGAAACCTCGTACTATGTTTTCTGCCCCCATGTCCGTGTAGTCTATGCATATTTCTTTAAACGGGGCCTCCGGAACCGGGAATCTCCCCATTGGGCAGGTGAAGGTTTTCTTGTCATTAAATGCCAGGCATGTGTCGCATTCGCGTACATAGTTCTCGACCAACTCCTTCATGTACGGATGCCACCAGTCTGTCTCTATGGTTTTTGTGGTTCGTCTTCTGCTTTCATGGGCTGGTCCATGCGCTTGCGCTGTCAGTATTGTCACTAATTTTGCCGGTGCTACTAATCGTCCGTCGTGTGCTCTCCACAGTCCATCTTTTTCTGTAGCTCCTTTGTGTATCCACTGGCTCTGTTCGTACACTCCTGCTTCCTTTTGTATCTCCACTAGGTCTTGTGTGGTCAGGGCTGGTCTGATTGGCTCGGCCAGACACATCAATTGCTTGGTGTATCCTCCTGCCATTTTGGCTGCTCTGTCGGCCGCATCATTTCCTTGGGCAACATGATTATTGCTTTTTTGGTGTCCTGGACATTTCATTATGGCTACCCTAGTGGGCAGCAGTACTGCCTCGAGCAGTCTCTTAAGAGTCGTGGAGTGTCTGACGGCGGTTCCATTGGTCGTAAGAAATCCTCTCCTTTTCCACTGTGGCCCGTCTACATGCACTGCTCCATGTGCATAGGCTGAGTCGGTGTAGATGTTTACGGCTTTCCCTTGGCTTAATTCCAAAGCCCTTGTGAGCCCGTGGATTTCTGCTAACTGTGCCGATGCTGGTTGTGGAATGATTTCTGCTTCCCAGGTAGTGTGATTGTTCCATTTGCCAGTTCCTTCCTGCTGAACAACTGCATAGGAGGCCACATTTCCAGTGTTTCCCTTGTAGCAACATCCGTCGCTAAACAGTGTGCTGTCCGGGTCTTTTAGTGGTGTGGTGGTAAGATCGGGTCTTATCTTCAGATCCTTCTGAGATACATATTCACAGTTGTGTGGTATGAGTTCAGCAGGATCCAACTCAGGGGCCATGTTGATGTTTCCAGTCTCATAGAAAATGTGTGGTTTTGTCAATGTCCCACATATTTTTGCTTTTCGTACTGCAGAGATGGTGAAAGCCCTTGAGGTAAGAAATGACACCACCCCATGTGTTGTGTTGACTTTTAGCGGGTGGCACATGACAATGTGTGCTGTCTTTTCGATGGCCTTGGCTAAAGCCGTCAGGTGTCTGCCGCACCCTGTTTGTCCCATTTCTACATTACTAAGTTTTGAACTGTGATACATAAGTACTCTTCTTTCTCCCTCCTTTCTCTGAAACAGAACTGCCGTAACAGTACCACCTGTTTCAGAAACATCCAGATGAAATGGTTTTGTGTAGTCCGGGGGACAGAGGTGTTCGGCCTGTCCCAGTGCTTGTTTGGTGCGGATAAATGCTTGCTCGGCCTCTGGTGTCCAGACGAGTACTTGTTGGTGTTCCCTGATTCCGGCGGTGTTGAGTATGTCCCTTAGTGGTTGGGTTAGCGACACGTAGTCAGGGATGTGGTTTCGGCTGTATCCGGTCAATCCCAGAAATGCCAGCATGTGTTTGACAATTGTTGGTTTCCCATGGTTCAAAATGGACTCCTTTTGTGAGCCTGTTAGTGTCATGCTGTTGGCTGAGATCAATCTGCCCAAATACGTGACTGTTCGTCTGGCAATCTGAGTTTTTTCTTTCTTCACCTTATATCCTTTTTCCGCCAGCACTGTCAGCAATGTTCGGGTTGCTTCGAGGCACTGCTCAGCCGAGGTCGCTGCTAGTAATAAATCATCCACATATTGGATAATTACTGTCCCTTGTGGCAGGGTAATGTCTGACAGGTCATCGCGCAGCACTAAGTTAAAGATTCCCGGGGAGTCCTTGTATCCTTGTGGCATGCGGTTGTAGGTGTATCGCCGTCCATTGTATGTGAATGCAAACCAGTCCTGTACTTCTTGACGCAGCGGGATGCAGAAGAAAGCGTTCGCCAGATCTATGACTGAGAAGTGGGTTTGTTCTGGCGACAAATTCATGAGCGAGACATAGGGATCTGGTACGACCAACAGTCGCGTGTTTGTTACATCGTTGATTGGGCGGAGATCATGCACCATTCTCCATCCTTTTCCTCCTGCTTTTGGTACTGGCAGTATTGGTGTGTTCCATTGAGAGTTTGACGGCCGTATCACTCCAGCTGCTAGCAACCCGGCAATGGTCTCGCCAATCCCTTCTATCTGTTCTTCTTTGAGTTTATATTGGGGACGCCAGATTGGTGTGTCAGATGGATTCTTCAGTGTCATCCCAATCTCGCTGGTCACCCTCCCTACATCATATGGTCCTGTTGTCCACAACTTGTCTGGGACATCTTTTAGATAGTGGTCCGTGTTTGGGTGATTTGTGTGTTCCCGTCCATGGTCCCTTTCCAGCTCCACTTCTTCCATATCTCCTTCGTTGTCTTGTGTGTCAGAAATTCTCCACATGTCTCCTGCGGCGTTCACATGCAATTTTGGTGCTGTTGTGGGCAGCCATGTCATCGTCAGTGCTTTTTTCACCATTGGACCGAGACACCTTGCTTCTCCTCCTGCTGCAACTGATAGGGTGATGTGGGGCACAGATTCAGTGGTCAGTGTGTACCATGCCATCTGGTCAGGTGTTAGTTCACAATATGCTGCGACTCCTTCTTTTCCCACATATATGTCTCTTGATCTGATTGTCTCTGTTTTTCCCTCTTTGTGTGTCTGCCACGCCTCCTGATATACTTCGTCTGGTGCCCGTAGATAGTTGTATGTGCAATGTGGGGGGTCCGGGGGCGGTCCGTATGGATGTAGTTCATTGATCCATGCCTTCCAGTCCATATAGGTTTTGAGCGCTCCTTTCGTTTCTCCTGGCGGAGACAGTCTTGTCCAGTATATTTGCGTCATTTCTGTCATTCCTACTGGTGTCTTTGTGTTAGTGCCCATGAACAGTATCCTCTGGCCATCACTGATTGTTTTTGATGTTTCTACTCCTGGCATATACAACGCCAATCCTTTTGTGGAGCAGGTGATGGTAACTCCTATTTTCAGCAGCAGGTCTCTCCCCATCAGGTTCATGGGGCATTTGGGGGCATGCAGAAATGAATGTGTCAGTGTTTGTGAGCCGACTGTGGTGATTAGTGGCTGGGTGTACCGCTGTTCTTCGCTTTGTCCCGAGTATCCAACTGTTCTGATGGTTTTAGAAGAGAGTGGGGTTGTCCCTTTTAGATTGTTCAGGCATGACACTGCCGCACCTGTGTCCACCATCAACTCCACTTTTTCTCCATCAATCATGCAGGTGACCATTGGTACTTTACTGGCTTGGATGTCACCTGCAGTCGGATCCTCTGGGCCTCCTCATTGGTCGCCATCCCACTGGTCCAGGGTCCATGTCGCGACCGGCATCTGTGTCGCATTCGGTGGCTGAAGCAGAGGCAGACCCGCTGGTTGCTGAGTTTGTTGCGGCTGTGGTACCTGTAGGTTCAGAGTTATTTGGCCTCTACCTCCTCCTCTCTTGTTGTAGCCACCTCTTCCTCGTTTGTTCTGGCCTTGAGGGCATTCCCTGGCGAAGTGTGTCGTCTCTCCACATGTGTAGCACGCTCCTCGCTGGCCTCCTCGTCCGCCGCCTGTAGGGTAGGCATATTGAGGGGCATTTTGTGGAAACGCCGATGGATACTGATATTGGGGTTGGGGGTATTGGGGTTGGGGTTGTTGGGGACGAGGGTATTGTGGTTGAGGGGGTATTTGGGGAAGGGGGTATTGTGGTTGAGGAAGAGGGTATTGAGGTTGTGGGGGTATTTGGGGAAGGGGGTATTGTGGTTGAGGAAGAGGGTATTGAGGTTGTGGAAGAGGGTGTTGTGGTTGGGGAAGAGGGTATTGAGGTTGTGGGGGAGGGTGTTGTGGTTGGGGAAGAGGGTATTGAGGTTGTGGGGGTTTTGGTCGCACTTCCACTGCCATTTGCTCAAACAGAGGTTCTTCCACTATCATTTGTGTCTTGGTAGCTTTCTTCTTCTCATTGGCCATGTCGTGTCTATCTGCGACCCGACCCCTCAGGAGCTGTCTGTTCATGTCACTGTCTTTCAGACATAGTTCTTTTTCAGCTTTATCATGCTTCTTTTGGTAATGTATAAGGTAGTTTGTCCATTCAGCCACAGGTTTGTAGGTCAGACCCACCACGTCCTCGAGTTCGTCTCGGACGGCTTTCGGGAGTGCTCTTACTACTGCAGACTTCCAAAACAATAATTGGCCTTTAGTGACATCGTGGCGTTCTCCAGTTCCTTCCAACCACACATCCTCAGCTCTTCTGAGAAATGCGTGCATCTTCTCTCCAGGCTCCATTTCCAAGCTTTCCAGGGCTGCCAAGCTCTGCTCTTGTGGGTAGATGTCTCTTATGGCATCCCAATATCTTCCTCTGGCATTGTTGAACGGTTCTCTGTCGTCATCCCCCTCGCATTTAGCCTTCTGGTCGATAGTTCGAACCTTCACTTTCCCATCCAGTCGTAAGATGATGGCTCGGATGTCTCCCATTGCCAGGCGGTCTTGTGCCGTCAGCTTCTCGAAAGCCCTTATCCATTGGGCTCCTCCGGCCGACAGTGGAGGAAGTACAGTGACTAACTCGTTCATGTCTCTATGGCTCCATGGTTCGTACCGGGCTGCCCCGCCTGCATCCAACAGCAGTGGGCATTGGAACTGGCTGTTGTCGCTCCACCCTCCTTTGTGGGCCTGGTGTGACCTGGTTCTGGCGGACATTCCTCTTTGATCTACTTCCATTTCTTTTCCTGTTATTATTACAGAATCTGTCTTTTCGTGGCGGCTTTTCCTCTGGTTCCGCTTGTATCTCTCCTCTTCTTCAATTCTTTCCAGTTTTTCTTCCAGCACCCTTCGTTGTTCGTCTGGGATTTCTTCACACTCCCCTTCAATCAGGCTGTCCTGGTCAAGTTCATGGCTTGCGTAGCCAGTTCTTCTGGGAATGCTGGACTGGCACAGGCTACTGTTTAGGTCAGGTTCATACCCCGTTCTTTGGGGAATGTCGGGCTGGCTGTAGTTGCGAGGTCTCGTTTGGCTGTTTAAAGAGGCTGGGGCTGGACGTTCTCTTGATTCGTTTTCTTCCCTCCTTTCTTGCTCCATCATCGTTGCCTGTGTTTTGATGATCCTTTCTCCCAGTATTGATGCCATTTCTGTCAGTTCTTCCACTGTAAGATCATCTGGGATGTCCGTGCGTCTCCCGTTGACTTCTAATTCAAGTTTTCCCGACTTGACCTCGAACACTGGGGCTTGGGTAAATGGATTGTTGGATGAATAAGGTGGGGGAGCTGTAGGGGCTTTTGGGGTCTCCTTGGCGTCTGGAGCTGTTGGAGTTATTGCCTCTGTGATGTCTGGGTACAATCTTTTTTCACTTATTTTTGGCGGCAGGTGGGTTGTTATTGGTTGATTTTCTGGGATGGTCAACATCATTATTAATTCTGTTGCCCTTGCATGTTTCAGCTTAGCTTGTTCATAGGCTCGCTTGCTTCCTCCTATCTTGTGGCTGCCTGCCTTTTCCCATTCATTTTTCTTGGAAATCATCTCTTGTCTCTCAAATTCGGTTATTTTCTTCCTGTCATCCAATGTTACTTCCATTACATTTCCCAGAATCAGTCCCCTCCTTCCCCAATCCAGGTATAGATGCTCAAATGTCTTGCGTTTCTCCTCTATCTCTTTCTTGGAATTGGTGGCTTCCAGCCTTCTCCACATCACATCCTTTACTGCCTTCAAGGTGGTTGGTCTGGACGCCATCCTTCTCTTCTCCTGGTGTTTCTAAGTCTGGTGTCAGTCAGATCAGGCTTGTGTCAGGGTAAATTCTGGATACAGTCAAGTCAGTGATGTTGCTGGATAGTCGAGTCGGTCTAGTTGGATACAGTCAAGTCAATTATGTCCTCTGGTTCAATGATGAACTCAGCTCTGACCCAATTGATTGTCTTCCTGTTGCCTTCAATTGGCCTCAGCCTCTCCAGCAATGCTGTCTGATCGTCAGTCCGCCTCCCTGGTAGTTCCTCCCAAGCTTCCTTTATCTCCTCGTGCTTTGCACGTTTCCGTGGACGTGACTTGTCTTCAGGTGATTCTTTTCTGCCTGGCCAGTGCTTCATATGCCAGACGGCCTTGTATGTCACACAGATTCTGGTTATCCACTTATCCGGGCGAGCCTCGACTTCACTCGTTGTTGTCCCTCGCAGATATTCTTCCAACGTTGGTGGTTCAAAGAAGGCGTCAAAAGTTTTCGAGTGTGCGCTCTTGTGGAGCTTCTCCACGATTGGCTGCAAGTGTGAAGGTTTGACTATAATTTGTGATGCCAGCTTCTCGAAATATTCTGCTTGTGTTGGATACTGTTCTTTTATTTCCTCCTTGTTTATGCACTGCAGCGATCCTGCAAACACAAGTTTGTATTCTTCCTCAGTTAATGCCACTCTTCTGTTGGTTGTGGGGTCTTTTTTACCGCTGCCTTCTTTAAACCCAGTATCTGGGTTGACCGTGTATTTGGTCTGCCACCAGTCTAATATTTTATAACCTGGCCTTAATTCAACGTGCGATGGACGCCACTTCATTTGTCCTCTCCTTAAAGACACATAAACATAACTTTTTCTTGTTTGAAACAGACATAAAACAAACATGACAGATACATATAGGCAACATAAGGCAAACATAACAGACACACACAGATAGCAAGGTCACGTCTGACCATAAATACTTGTTGTTCCACCACTGGTTGGAATCAAACAATAACAGCTGTAGTAATGCCATGTACCACTAGTCGGAGCCAGACAAAATAGAACTGCAATAATATAATCCACCACCAGTCGGAGCCACAGACAAAACACAACTGCAATAATATAATCCACCACCAGTCGGAGCTCACCAACCCCCCAACTGCCACCAGCCGGATCCAGGCTAGTAACAGCTGCAACCCACTGTCACCAGTCAATGCCAACCACCAAAATAATTGTAATAGCGCTTACCTGTTGCTGGTCGTAGCTGTGGGTAGAGTCTCAAAGATCCACACATACACATCAGTATTAGAGAGAGAGAGAGAGAGAGAGAGAGAGAGAGAGAGAGAGAGAGAGAGAGAGAGAGAGAGAGAGAGAGAGAGAGAGAGAGACAAGGAGTTTAGTTGGCACCGGTAGGTCTCAGCTCCTTGACCAGAGAGAGGTAAAGAGAGAGAGAGACATAGAGAGAGAGAGAGAGAGAGAGAGTGTGTGTAGTGCAAGAGAGGGGAGGGGAGGAGAGGGGTGGGGAGGTGTGTGAAGGGAGAGAGTGTGTGAGAGGGGAGTGGTGGGGAGGTGAGGTGTGTGAAGGGAGAGACGAGAGGGTGTGTGAGAGGGGAGGGGTTGGAGGGGAGGGGTTGGGAGTTGAGGGGAGGTGTGTGAAGGGAGAGAGTGTGTGAGGGGGGGAGGGGAGGGGAGAGAGGAGAGGAGGGGGGAGGAGAGGAGAGGGGAGGTGGGGAGAGCGAGAGAGAGAGGGCGAGAGTGAGAGAGTGTGTGAGAGGGTAGGGGTTGGAGGGGTAGGGAGTTGAGGGGAGATGTGTGAAGGGAGAGGAGAGGAGAAAGGAGAGGAGAGGAGTGGAGAGGGGAGGAGAGGAGAGGGGAGGAGAGGAGAGGAGAGGGGAAGGGAAGGGAGGGGAGGTGTGTGAAGGGAGAGTGTGTGAGAGGGGAGGGGTGAGAGGAGAGGAGAGGGGAGGGGAAAGGTGCGAGGGGAGAGATACACATTATTAACCCAACAATGCTAAGAGATAGCGAGAGAGAGAGAGAGAGAGAGCGAGAGAAAGGGAGAGAGAGAGAGCTTGTCTAAAATGCGCCATGCTCGAACCTCGGCATGGCCCCATCCCGACAATGCAATAGAGAGAAAGGGAGAGAGAGCAAGAAAGGGAGAGATACACATTATTAACCCAACAATGCTAAGAGATAGCGAGAGAGAGAGAGAGAGAGAGCGAGAGAAAGGGAGAGAGAGAGAGCTTGTCTAAAATGCGCCATGCTCGAACCTCGGCATGGCCCCATCCCGACAATGCAATAGAGAGAAAGGGAGAGAGAGCAAGAAAGGGAGAGATACACATTATTAACCCAACAATGCTAAGAGATAGCGAGAGAGAGAGAGAGAGAGAGAGAGCGAGAGAAAGGGAGAGAGAGAGAGCTTGTCTAAAATGCGCCATGCTCGAACCTCGGCATGGCCCCATCCCGACAATGCAATAGAGAAAGGGAGAGAGAGCAAGAAAGAGAGAGAGTCTGCTTGTGAAATGTGCCCTGCTCGAACCTCGGCATAGCCCATTCCAGCAATGCAGTAGATAGGGAGAAAGAGAGAGAAAGCAAGAAAAAGAGGTTTGCTACTCCTTAAATCTCCACAAACATATTATTTACGTCTATCTCAAACAGCCAGGTGCTCCCGTCACAGTGCCGCATTCTGCCGGACCCCACCTCGTTTTCCAATAGACACACTTAGAAACAGCCAGGTGTTCCCGTCACAGTGTGACCACTGCCAGGCAACGCCCCGTACCACGTAGAAACTGCCGAGCGCTCCTGTCACAGTGCCACATTCTGCCAGACCTCACCTCGTTTCACAATAGACACAATTAGAAACAGCCAGGTGTTCCCGTCAGTGTGACCACTGCCAGGCAACGCCCCGTACCACGTAGAAACTGCCGAGCGCTCCTGTCACAGTGCCACATCTGCCAGACCCCACCTCGTTTCACAATAGACACAATCAGAAACAGCCAGGTGCTCCCGTCACAGTGTGACCACTGCCAGGCAACGCCCCGTACCACGTAGAAACTGCCGAGCGCTCCTGTCACAGTGCCACATCTGCCAGACCCCACCTCGTTTCACAATAGACACAATCAGAAACAGCCAGGTGCTCCCGTCACAGTGTGACCACTGCCAGGCAACGCCCCGTACCACGTAGAAACTGCCGAGCGCTCCTGTCACAGTGCCACATCTGCCAGACCCCACCTCGTTTCACAATAGACACAATCAGAAACAGCCAGGTGCTCCCGTCACAGTGTGACCACTGCCAGGCAACGCCCCGTACCACGTAGAAACTGCCGAGCGCTCCTGTCACAGTGCCACATCTGCCAGACCCCACCTCGTTTCACAATTACAAATGTATCATTGAGTTTGCATCAACGTTAATCTCTCTATGGACAATTTGATTCAAAGTGTGCAGCCCAGAGTCACAGTACAGTGCAGTTTAAAGACACTCACTCCTAAAAGCTAAAGTCCTAAGCTATGCAGATTTCGTTTAAACAGGCTCTGCTTACCCTATTTTTGTGGATATCCAAGTGAGTGTCAGTGAACCACAGCTGTCCCGCTCCTGCCGGCTGGGGTCCCCTTCTCAGGGACCTCTCGTCCAGATCTCTCACCCAGGCACGTCGGAAGGTCACCAATTGTTAAGGATAGTGTAAACTGGGTGTTGAGAGGAAGAATGATACACGGTTAAGCATCGGACCATGTTACTTGTAGTTTAATTAGTAATGATGCAATCACAAGATACACAATGAAAACAATACACCAAGATGTCCGTAGTCTAGTACAATGAATCAGTCGATGATGCAAAAGCAGTCGTCCCACCAAAACAGAGTATAAGATTAGAACGAACGAAGGCCTTCGTTGAGAAAGTGGTCGTGACAGAATATCAGAGAAAGTTCTGCCCCTCCCAAGTTCTGTCTCCCCGCCCTTGGGAGACAGATCTTGTACTCCCCAGAGAGGGAGGTCTGGTGAGTGGCCATTGGTCAGGAGACCTTGGGGTGGCTATTGTTAACCAATTAAATGTCCAGGGCGTTCATGCTGGCGCAAGGTGGGCAGTCCACGGACCTGGTGATGTTAGGAGAGGGAGGGGGCAGAGAAGACCCACAGGTCTGGTGTTGTTCAGGGAGGGGGGTGGACAAGACCCACAGGTCTGATGCAATCCAAGGGGGGGGGGGGGTTTGAGTTCTCCAGAGTTGAGAGCAGGTCATCTCGAGGTCCTGATGATATACGGGGTGGGGTCTTCAAGGGGAAGGGGAGAGGGTAAGACCACTCCTAGGTCAGATGGTGTAAAGGGGCAGATGGGCTCCAAGGAGAAGGGGGCATCCAGTGAGAAGGGGGGGGGGGGGGCAGAGTCTCCAGGGGAAGGGGGCATCCAGTGAGAAGGGGGGGGGGGGGGGGCAGGGTCTCCAGGGGAAGGGGGCATCCATTGAGAAGGGGGGGGGGGGGGCAGGGTCTCCAGGGGAAGGGGGCATATTATCCATAGTAAGAACTGTCCGGTCTGACTCGTCCTGAAGCAGAGAAGAGTTATGTTCCCAGCATCACCTTATCTCCCAAGTTGACACTTTTACTCCCATGAGCTGACTAGCTCATTGTGCTCACACCAGTCCCTGAGCGTCACAAACTCGCCTCCCAAGTCAGTTTGCCTGACATTTGCATTCTTGTCCACACACCAAAGTTACATTTCAATGTTTCTTATCTGTTACTTTATTAAATCAATTGATCACATTCAATATTTGTATCTTAGTTATTAGCATTACAAAACATGTGTGTTTACATATTCATATTAGATATTGATTGGTATAGCAGCATTGATCAGCAGTATAATGCTATCATTTCCTCACAGCTGTGTACCTTACGGCCGCCATGGTAGAAATGTTGCTTGCTGTTCCAAAAATTAAATATTAAATGCACCGTGCGTTGTCATAGCCATGATAATACGCATTTGCGTCACTGAATATACCCCAAGTTTCTCTGAAAGTGTAGCATTCAAAAGACTTCACTCTGATGCCTTGCACAAATTGTTTGTTACGGCTTAACGCTATTCAGATCGAGGTTGATATAGATTTCCCAAATCCAATGATCTTTCTTATATATAGATATAGCTATAGATACATACATGCCAGAGGGAGCAAACTAATAACAAAACACTAATTTGCCCACCTCCTATCAATAACACATTTACTATGTGAATTACATTATTGTTAATAAACCGTTGTGTTTCAGCTGCCCCTCTACCTCTGCGCTCCCTGCGTCTCCTGGTTCCTCCTCTTCAGCTGATGTCAGCGTCCATGTGGCAGGTTGTCCATCAGCGAGAAGTCCTGAGGTATGGGATGCTGGCTGAGTTTGTGTCAGTGGTGACAGAGACGGTCCCAGAGCTTCTCAACTACAAGCACAGGGCCCAACTCATTATGGGGTTGCGAGCTAGGGTAAGTGAATGTGAAAGACGATGTACCGACTGACCCATGAACTATACCATGTATGTCACAACAACACACTTGTGAACACACCCTTGTTGTGTGTGTGTGTGTGTGTGTGTGTGTGTGTTATTTCAGCATATTCTGGAGTTACTTCGTGGTGAGAATCCAGTAGAGCCTCAAGTTATTTTAACCCACTTGGACAGAATTCAGCCACATACTCACTCCAGCAATGATGTAAGTGAAGCTTGAAAACATAATCTCTGTAGACATAAGTCAAATGACAAGTGAGACATGCTGAGGGATATGCGGTTTGGTGTGTTTTTGTGCATTTCTGTATGCCTATGAATTGTGTGGTCCAATAAAATGTGTGCTTTGATGTGTGCTTATGCAGGTGAACGCTACAGAGGTTGAGGCCTCTGAGAAGTTTCTAGAACTGGTCCAGACCTTACTAAAGGACTCTGATATGAAGGAACACTTTTTTGAGGTGAGATATGACACACATTGCAGTTACCTCATCAATTTATCAAAACCCTCCCCCCCAGTAGTGACACTGTCCCTATCTTGGTCTGTTTGTCTCCCAGGAGGTGTTCTCAGTGGAATTTGGACCCCATTATGACATAGAACTACAGACGCTGTTGTGGGAGTTCCTCTCTAGATTGGCACAGCTTTTACCAACTCCTGACTTTGAGCAGGTAGGTGAAAGGTTAAGCTAATATTTGCTGTAGATGGGAGGGATATTTCAGCTCCTTCTGGAATTACATCACAGTGAGATTCCAGTAGAATCTCAGGGTGATTTATTAAATTTATTATAACCCACACTCACTTCAGAAATTACATATATCAGACTTTTTCAGGTGATGTAGACCAGCTTACTAGTTACATTTTCCTCCACAGACTGTGTCATTGCTTGGTTCTGCATCTGCTGTTCTGGAGGACTGTTCCCACGCTATGTATCACCCAGAAGACCTGAAAGGTCTGCTTCAGTTTCAACTGCACACTGGGCATCTGGAGGAGCATGGTGGGTAACATGGAAACCAAGGAAAAGTCTCATTCACAACATAAAAAAAAACGGAGGATGCCTGTCTTTGTTTGATAAAAAGACGTGTTCTTTTTGTTTTTCTACAGTTCCACCCTGTGCTATGGGTGACTGTATTCTGACCTCTCTCTCCGTGCCTCTTCGAGGTAGAGTGATGACCAGCGCTGACCAGGTCAGCTGTCATAGCCGTTCGGAACCCTCACAAGACCTCATGGACGACGCACAACCTGTGTCGTTTGTAGAGGACGTAGTTGAAATTGTCACTGTGTCAGACTACTCTGAGGTTGGGAAGGGGACTAGCCTGAACGGGGAGGAGCTGGTGGAAGAGAACATGGAGGAGGTTAAGATAATGGTGGATATGACCAAAGAACCGACAGAAAAGCCTCCTGAAGAGAAAGTAAGAGAAGACGAGAAGCAGGAAATGCACGAGGAGAAAGCGAAGGAGGAATCAGAGAGTGTAACTAAGAGCCCTTCCTGTCTAGTAGAAACAGGCGATGACCCAGCATCCTCTCAATCCCAAACTCCCGCTGGTTCACATGACTGCCCAGACTGTGACAAAACCTTCAAGTTTGCCTCTGCACTGATAGCTCACCGGGTCATCCACACGGGTGAGCGCCCGTACCAGTGTAACCGCTGTGGCCGATGCTTCTCCTTTAGGCAGTCTTTAGACAGGCACAGACACACCCATAAAGATGGCCGCCAGTATGACTGTGTGATCTGCGGGGAGACCTTCCAGTCCCTCTCAGCCCGTACAGAGCACAAGAAGACTCACATGGAGGACGGCGTGTATGTGTGCCCGCACTGCGATAAGAGATTCAACTGGGAGTCGGCGCTGGTGAGACATCTGAAAACTCACACCGAGGGAGCCGAGCTCAACGCAGATGAGCCCGCCAAGACGCTGAAAACGGAGCCAGACGACGTCGGGGTTGAAGAGGGTGTAGGGGAAGTGGTTGTGGAAACGACCGAAACGGAACAGGGGTTACGGGGGGAAGCGAAGTGTCATCTCAGTCCAGAGGAGGAGCACACGTCTTGTGCGTCGTCACCTGCTTTGGTTCCTAAGCTTCTAGACAAGGTTGTGTCCATGGTCAAGGTGCGCACCAGCGCGCGCACACCCAAGCCCACGATGAAGATACAGGTAATAAACCTGCAGAAACGCAAGGAAAAGGTCTTGGCCCCAAAGAAGAGATCGGGTGGGGTGAAACTTCCCGAGGAGACCAAGCCATTTTTATTTAACAGGCAAGTTTAGCACAACAGACAATTGTTTCAGCATGTTAATGTTAACGACTTGATGTTACCAACATCTCTATGCAGCACAGATGTATAATTTGTCACTGTCTCTTTGACAGCGACGAGCATTCCTACGGCTCACAAATGGTTTCTACAAAGGAAGGAGAAGAAGGTGGGTGTGGTCGTCATTCATTGCTCATGTCAAATAGGTTATTTTCCTCCCCCGTGTCCTGCTGACCTGTGCTTCTTCCTCAAGGGGCAACTGCAGACAACTCCACTCTACACTCCTGTCCTCAGTGCTCCTTCAGACACCAGGAGGAAGCACAAATTCAGCAGCATATTGAAAGGGTCCATTCCGGTGTGGAGGCCCAGGATGACCCAGTGGCCTCGGAGCTCCAGACAGGACCCGCTGGCTGCTACGACTGTCACGACTGCGAGAAAACCTTTCGGTTCCAGTCCCTGCTGAAAGCCCATCAGCGCATCCACACTGGCGAGCGCCCATACCTGTGCTCCCAATGCGGGCGCAGCTTCTCCTTCAAACAGTCGCTGGAGCGGCACAAACACACACACAAGAACGGACGCAAGTACGATTGTCTGATCTGTGGCGAGAGCTTCAAGTCCTTGTCGGCCCACCGAGACCACAAGAGCACGCACATGGAGAACGGCGCGTACCTGTGCTCGGAATGCGGACGAACGTTCGCCTGGAAGTCGGCCCTGGTGAGGCACCTGAAGACCCACACGGAAGCGGCCGACAAGACCGAACGCCCTCACCAGTGTCCCCACTGTGACCTCGGCTTCAGCTGCGTGACTTACCTCAACCGGCACCTCCTGACCCACAAGGAAGAGCGTCTTCACGTCTGCACGTGCGGCAAGAGCTTTGCGTACAAGGCCGCCCTCACGGCACACCAGCGCACCCACCAATCGGAGAGGCCCCACCAGTGCAAGCAGTGCGGCAAGGGTTTCCTCTACAAGGGGGGGCTACTGAGCCACATGAAGATCCACTCTGAGGAGATGCCTTACATGTGCTCCTTCTGCGGCAAGAGCTTCAAGAGGGAGCGCAACATGAAGAAACACGAACGCTGCCACACCAGGGAGAACGTGTTCAGCTGCTCCCAGTGCGAGAAGACCTTCGTGTACAAGGCCACGCTGATCAGACACGAGTTGACGCACTCGGGGGTGAGGCCTTACCTCTGCTCCGACTGCGGGAAAGGCTTCTTCTCCCACGCCGAGCTGCTGAAGCACGAGCGCTTCCATACGGGACACAAGCCATTCCAGTGCCCTCACTGTGGGAAGAAATTTACCCAGTCTTGTTACCTGACCATTCACCTTCGCTACCACACGGGGGTCCGGCCCTACACCTGCCCACAATGTGACAAAAGCTTTCTAAGTGCCAACCGTCTGAAGAGACACCAGCGAACACACACTGGGGAGAAGCCATACTTGTGTGTGGAATGTGGAAAGGGATTCAAACAGTCGTATCACCTCAAGATGCATGTGAGGACTCATACCCCAAAGTTTATGACCTAGGTTTGGGTAGCATTCAGAATATAGTTTTGAAAACTCTTATTCAGGCAAAATAGTTATAGCTATTGTGACAGTAATGTTTGTTTCTCTAACAAATTAAGGCTCCCAAGGCATGGTAAGATATGTACATTAGATTTGTTATTTTGCTTGGTATAAAGTGGGGTTGTATTATTATTTTTTTTATCCTCAGTAGGTAAACTGACGACAACCAATAAATTGTCTAAAAGAGCAAGCATTATTTAAAACTAAACTTTATTAACTGGCATGGATGCATTTCACATCTACAAACTCAGAAAGCATAGGTATGAAAGAAATGAAAAGCTTAACAAGTTTTTCTAAGAAACATTGCCCTGGATGTTGGCAGTAGAGGGTTAATACCAGTAGTTGCTCTCCTTGTATTAATATGATCTTTGCTAGAAAAACGAAATCTTAGCTGAATGGTTTGCATGCACATTAGGATATGCCTTTCTTGACCTTAGCAATACACATGGTCAATGGTCCCTTCAAAAGGAGCAATGTTTCCACAACATACAAAAAATAGCACCGACAGAGGATTCACAAGTTTACACTGAGCAGACTTTTGGGTGATAAGTCATTTACCTGACGAGGCCCACCGTACTGAGGTGGTTGGAAGGTGTAGCATATGCTAATGTCAATATTGCAATTACCTACATTTAATAGTAAAAAATAAATCAATCCTGACAAAAAAGAAACAGGATAAATGATCAATATCCTTAATGTAGTTTCAGTAGCTGTGCCTTGTTAACAGTTCAGATGTGGCACTCAAAAGGAGCACACACACCGGTATACAGATTAGTTTCAGTAGTTGGGCTGGGGAATACAACAGCTGGAACACATTAGCTTCAAGGAGAAAATAATGCATGGTAGCCCATTCATGGACTATTCAACTCAGAGGCATATGATCTGGCTTAGATCTAAGGCCAGACTTGACCCTAAACAACAACATGCAGAGTTATGGGGCAGTGGTCGCTTCCCATGGCCTTGTTGCGGATTTTACTGTCGCACAAGCCAGGCAGCAGAGCGGAGGACAGCACAAAGTAGTCAAGCCTCCAGCCCACATTCTTGGAGCGGGAGTTCATCATGTAGGTCCAGAAGCTGTACGCGTTAGCTTGCTCTGGGTACAGCTCGCGGAAGCTGTCGATGAAGCCCTCACTCAGCAGCTGACTAAAGCCTTCGCGCTCCTCCGGGGTGAAGCCAGCGTTCTTTTTGTTGCCTTTGGCGTTCTTCAGGTCGATCTCCTCGTGGGCCACGTTGAGGTCACCGCACAGCACCAGGGGCTTGCGCTTGTCCAGGTCACAGAGGTAGGCCCTGAAGTCCACATCCCAGGTCTTGCGGTAGTCCAGCCTCACCAGGCCGCGACTGGAGTTGGGCACGTAGGCTGTGACCAGGAAGAAGGTTGGGAACTCTGCAGTGATGACTCTGCCCTCCTTGTCATGCTCCTCTTTACCTAATGTGTGAGAGTAAAACATTGACATCAGATGCACAGGCATAGACTGATTTCAAAAAGAAAGTTGCCATACAGTGTTCTCTGTGGGTGATTGGTCTCTGTGTCTACAATGTTTGGTACAGTCTTCTCAAACAAAGGACAATTGGTCTAGACATAGAAATTCAGTGGATATAAAAGTTTGATTCGTCATTGTTGATATAAGACTGTCACTCACCGATGCCGTAGGTAACTTTGATAGGCTCTGTCTTGCACAGCATGGCCACACCACTGTAGCCCTCCTTTTCCTCTGAGCCGGCCCAGTACTTGTGAGGAAACTCGGGCATGGAGGTGATCTCATTAGGGAGGGACTTCTCAGCACACTTGGTTTCTTGCAGGCACAGAACATCTGGACTCTCCTCACGCACCCACTGGGTAAGACGAGAGACAAGTAGTTTAGGGGTTTAATTCATTACACATCCATGAACCAGCGGCTGAATGTGTTGATTTCATGGTTTCCCGGTCCCCAAATTTACATCAAGGCCATTCTTTTTGACCCAAGCTCTCAGGCCATCTACATTCCAGGAGGTGATCTTCATGTTGGCGGAGCGGCCATCTTTGCTGGTCATCTTGTCAGGTGGGTCATCATACAGCACTGGGGCCTCTGGCTCCTTTCCCTTCTTCCCTTTTTTAGCAGCAGGGGCTGAGTTGAAAGTATAAGTTGGTATAGGTGGTATATACAAATACAAATTCCGTCTAACGTGTTTTACTGCACATGCTACAAACAAATTACATGTATTATGATCCAATAACACTTGATGCAGCACCTGCTCCATTTTCATGGTCTTCTCCGGCCTCCTCGTCATTCTTCTTTCCTCTTTTTGACATCCTGGCACTCGCTCTGAATCCACACACACCCTGCAGACACACAACACGCGCACACAACAACACACGCGCCGCTGAAAGGGAAAGGAAACACTTTGTCATGGTGACCTTCATCAGCTAGCAATTTATCGTTTAATTAAACCCAGAGCATTCAATAAGGAAGATGCATGCCACGTTTGAAACCATTAAGTTATAGTAAAGATGTGCCACAGTTGGATACCCTGTACCAAATTACTTACTAAATTTGAATGTATTTGTTACTTGGTGACGCAGCTAGCTATGCTAATTGGATAAATTATCTAACTCAGTTGCCACAAAGGGATTAGCTTGTTAGCTTGCTATTCAATAAAGCACTGCGGCCTAGCAACATTTGACATGCCGTAGCAATTTGAATGAATAGAAAATAAACATGATCATCATTACGACGTTATTGGATATATGGTTTGACTGAGAACAATTCCAAATAAAAGAAATCTTACTTTGAACTTTCACAACAAAAGGATACCTGAACAACTAGCCACGCAGCCAGACACTCGAGTCACTCCCCCACAACAAAAGCAGAGAGACGCATAGCTGATTTTGGGAGCAGAGGCACATGTGCTGGTAGGCTGTCCAAAAGTATGCCTGCAACATTATTACACTTTTATAGAATGAACGTGCTTTATATTAAAACAATAAGATCTAATACTTAATATTGTACGAATATATAAGCTCAATAAATATATATATATTATTTAGTTTGTTGATTCATTCCAAAACATTGATTACAGCCAGGGATGTCGTAGAAATCCTCTCTAAACTGGTCCTGACTACAAACAGCAACAGAGGTTGGTGTTGAGCGGTTCTTCAAACTTTTATTTGAAACTCTAAGCATTTTAATCTAGTTTCTAATCAATAACGAATGCAACACACTGTGAGAATTGTAATATTTCTGCTCTTATGTATCTAATACAAAGTGATATCGACATCAACAGTTTGTAGCCTTATGGCCGCATGCTACTATTGCAAGTTTGTCATGACCAGCTAGTAGCTGGTGCTAGGCTAGCTAATTAGAATTTCAGTTGGCCTTGCTAGGGATTTTGTACAGGTGCTACATGCATCATGTCAGCGTGCTGACGTCTATATTTTTTCTACCACTTCACTAACTTGTCTGTAGCTCAGACCGGTCAACTTGTTTTTGGTAATCGTGTCCTTTCTATGTACCCTATGAACCCTATCAGCTGCCATGACTGTCGTGATAGGGTTCGAGGGCAGTGCCAATAAAATTGCCGTGGGCATCGTGAGAGATGGGCAAGTACTGTCGAACCCCAGACGCACTTATATCACACCTCCCGGCCAAGGCAAGTGGGATTAATAGATAAAATAACTATAGCTAGAAGTCTGTGTGTGCATTTGGGAGACATGTGCGAGTGAAGCTGTCCAATCATTTTAACTGTCGGTTGACTCCAAACCCAAGGCTTTCTGCCCAGCGAGACAGCCCGACATCACCGTGGCGTTATCCTAACTGTCCTCAAGGAGGCGTTAGAGGAGGCAGGGATGAAACCAGCGGACATTGACTGTGTAGCATACACTAAAGGTAAAGAACAACTAATTACCATGTTTGATTTTTTATTTTCAAAATATTTTGCCCGGCTCCTATACAAGGTATGTCCTCTCTTGCTTCAGGTCCAGGTATGGGTGCTCCTCTGGTGACAGGGCCCTGGTGGCTCGTACTGTAGCCCAGCTGTGGGGGAAACCTCTCCTGGGGGTCAACCACTGCATTGGACACATCGAAATGGGCCGCCTCATCACACAAGCCAACAACCCCACTGTACTGTATGTTAGTGGGGGAAATACACAGGTCTGGACACTCACACACCCATTCACTTATCAGGGCATGTCAACTCAAGCATATTTGCACAAGTAAATCCAGGCTTGAACTTCTTGATTTAAGCTTTTTAAGACTTCATCTTAGACTACCTCTTCATCCAGGTCATTGCATACTCAGAACGACGGTACAGGATATTTGGGGAGACCATTGACATCGCAGTAGGCAACTGCTTAGACAGGTTTGCTAGGGTTATAAAGGTAAATGTAGCTGTCTTTTAATAGAAATACAATTTGAGCTTTTACTGCATAATGTATTTATTTTGTATTAAAATAGTCACCATGATGCTTTTGTTTTACTTTTGAGATTTCCAATGACCCCAGTCCAGGGTACAACATTGAGCAGATGGCTAAGAAGTAAGTGAGTCTGCATATTGCTTTTTATAACAAGTCCTTTGTACCCACCATATTTTCTTGTATATACATGTAAGTAAATCAAAGAAATACATTTAATTTTTCTGTATCCACAGAGGCACACAATATGTAGAACTTCCATACACCGTGAAGGGAATGGATGTGTCCTTTTCTGGAATTTTATCCTTTATTGAGGTAAGATCCATTACAAATAGATGCAGGTGTTAAGTTACACCCAACTTTATTTTCATGCCAACGCAGTATGTCAACTTCTTACCCTCATTCTAATATTAAATATTCTTCACCGCTTATAGACATGTAAGGCTCTCAGTCACCATTACAAGGTGGATGGATATAGTAGATTTAATTGTGTAAATGTCTGTGTTGATATATATGCTCACTTTGCAGGAAGCTGCCAACAAGATGCTGAGTTCTGGGCAGTGTACAGCAGAAGACCTGTGCTTCTCACTGCAGGTAGGTGCTTTCCAATGTAAAGGATCACTGCATAACTGTCTGCATTATTATTTTTTACATTGGAAATGGGCTGTTACAGGAATTTACTTTCCCATCCTTGTGTGGTTTTGTAGGAGACCCTGTTTTCCATGCTAGTGGAGATCACAGAGAGGGCTATGGCTCACTGTGGATCCCAAGAGGTCCTCATCGTAGGAGGGGTTGGATGTGAGTAACTCTTCCCCATAGAAGATGAATGGGTTTCCCATGTCACAATGTCTTGGAAACAGACTGCCTCTACAAATTAGTTTGAGGTTTCACTTATTAGATGTTTTTCCTGTTGCCCAGCCCTATGAACATATTTGATAATATTGTACTTGATAGTTTTGGTTGCACCGTGCCTTGTAAAAATTGTTTCTTGGTTCTAACCACCAACATACTGTTAGAACTATGCACTTCTATTCTTATCAGCTGTACTTCCTATATACACAATTTGTATGTTGCTGTGGACATTAGCAGCTGAAACGTGCCATGTCTTGCAGGTAATCTTCGTCTACAAGAGATGATGGGGGTCATGTGCAAGGAGAGAGGGGCAAAGCTCTTTGCCACAGATGAACGGTAAATAAAAGTATTAAATCCTATATACTTCAATGTATGAACTGCAGTTAGTTCGTTAACAATGTGATCTTCTTATTGTGCAACAGATTTTGCATTGATAACGGGGCAATGATAGCACAGGCAGGTTGGGAGATGTTTCGATCAGGACAAGTGACTGAACTGTCAGACTCCTGGATCACCCAAAGGTAACTTGCATTTACAAAAATGTGCCTTATAATATAGAACATTTAAATTAGCAATGCCTTGTTCCCGTGTATGTATCATTTACCAGTTATTGTTAGATTAATCTGGTTTGCTGTCTTCAGATACAGAACAGATGAAGTGGAGGTGACATGGAGAGATTGACAGCTCAACACGCAGGAACACGCACCTCTTCTCATAGCTTGTGTCATGGTGTCATGAAAGAATGCTGGAAGAAAATTCAAATTTTCCAGTAAACGTTGGCTCAGCTGTTGCATGAACATGGTAATGTAATGGATCCATGAACTGTACTAAGGAGCAAATTACATTGTGTACAGACTTGAGGGGAAATTAAGTGTTCATTTCAATATATCCATGCAATGCTGTACATACTTTGATCAATCAATGTACTGTAAATGCCAAGCAAATACTTGAGTCAAGATCATTCAATTTTATTATGCAATACTGATCACTTACAATCCTCTTCCACTTCCAGTGTAGTTTTTGTAATTATATATATATATATATATTTTATAAATTGAGAACATACCGAGCAAAGTGTGATCCCTTGAGGACTTAAGAGTAACATTCACCCGTTGGGGTACAAAAAAACAAAAAAACAGCATTTAGATTAGACATTGGTCAGGTGCATTCTTATTGTGCTGCTGACTGCACCTGTATGTAAACTGGAGACATGTTACAAGTCCCTTGTATAAAATGACTGAAATGAAAGCAGGTACAAGACATTTTCAAATGTGTGCTAAACAAAAAAAATCAGTCTGGTAAAGTAGGCATACAGGGATTGGTCACAACGGATTAGAAAGTGCTTGATTGACCACTCGCATACAGAACCAAAAAAAACAGATAAAACTGCAGTTCATTACAATAAAATGACAGCTCTTCAAAGATTTGTTTGTTTAAAAAAAGACCAGCTCTGTACAACGTTAAAATAATTGTTGCGCAGGGATAGGAAGATCCAAATCCACTTCATTAAGGCAGGCTTCTTGTAAGGCGTTAGAAAAGTCCCTAGGTGTTTCCTCGAGGAGTTAGTCCAAAGTGTCTCAGTGTGGCTTTGTGTGTAAAGACAACCTGAGAGAAGTGTGCATGTGTGAAAAAGGAGTGGGTGTGTGTGTACACATGTACCCCCGGGTTAGGCTGGGTGCTCCAGGGAGTTCTTAAACCAGACAACCTTTTTCGGATCTGAAATAAAAACAAGAACACTTTTGTAAATACCCTTTCCCCCTTTGGATGAGCATCTACTTCAGAATACTTCAAGCTTTTAAGTTGGATCTCTTTGTCAAAATCAGGGTACAGATGTAGCATTAAAAAAAGGTTTTGCAAAAACAAGGTATCATATTTCACATTTGGACAAAATTCTCAAACTGAACGTAATCACTCACCTTGCTTCCGTTTATTGCAAATAGTGTTCCACTCTAAAGAGACGGAAAGAAGAACCATTAGAAGTCATCATTCAGTTTGATTAGAACCAAGGGACGCTCCACTTCAACCTCTGACCTCACACACACGAATGCTTTCAAGTTGCAATTCACAAAATGTTACTGCAAAGAGGACTTTGGGTTTTCGAGAAATCTGTTCCTGTACCTTGACTGTGGTATTTTAGGGCCTCTACTAGATGGCGACAGCTGAGCAGCAGCTTCCCGTTGCCCTCTTCTTCATCCGGACACTGGCCAATGGTGATCATGTTAGTGGCTGGAACAAGCATGTCACTACCGTACTGGATTGTTAGAAGAGCCTCCTCTGCTGGCTCGCTGTCATCTGAGGGCTGTGACAGCTCTGTGGGGCCAGGAACACATCCGGACCCCTCTGAGGCTTGGAGGACTTCACTGATGAAACTTAGTCCCCACTGGTTCTGTAGCAGAACCCCGATGGCAGGACGATCGTCCTCGAGGGCACCACTTGCAGCTCCCGCCTTCACCTTGGAGGCGTAGCTGACGGCTGGCTGTAGTTTGGCTGGGCTGTCTTGCACTGGGAAAGCAGGGGGAGGCTTCAGCAGTGACAGGCTGTTCTCCACCCACCTTTCCTTTGAGCTCTGTTTTGGTGGCCGGTCAGCCACCCTCCCTGTCCCTCTGAAGCCCTCTCTGCGTGGGCCACGGCCTTTGTGCTGCTGGGCCCTGCGCTCTCTGTCTCTTCGAAAGGCATGTGCGTAGGTGGGTCCATTCAAGCTGCCCTCAGTGGCCCCAGGTGATGTCTGGCGGGGCTGCTGGTCAACTGCAATGGAGCAACCTCCTCCACCTCCACAGTTGCCTGACCCTGGGGATAGGCGACGGTTGCGAATGTGAGGTTCTGGGTTGGTGGTGGACACAAGGACAGCTGGATCACACAAGTTGTCGGACTCACACGCCATGTTGCTGGCCGCCCATGTTCCTGATAAACAAGAATAACAATTTGATTAACCACATGATACAATTCAATTTGGCTCAAGTCACAGTTTAAGGACTTCTTTCAATGGGACAATTAATTTCAAGATTTTGAATAATAATCTCATATTTGAGCACTTGGATGCGTTTCTCAATCTCCACTACATGAGCTGATGGGCATTTTACCAGGAACACAACGATAATGCGTGTTCTAGGAAAATACCAGGACTAAAGTTCCCTCTTTAGTCTAAGATTGGAAAGTTTAGTCATTCGCATTTTATTGTTCAGCTGATTTCATTACTAAACTAGACACATTCCTAACCTGGGACGGCTTCTAGACACTTCTAGAAGATTATGGAAGCTAGCTCAGTCGTCGTCAAATGCTTTGCCCGCCCTGGTGGCCTCCCTAACTAGCAGGCTAATTTCAATACCCATAGTGCGTCAATATCCAACTGCCATTTAACTAGATAAGAAAGCACATGCAAGTACTGTATTCACAAAATCTAGGCATGACCTAGAAACCGATATAGTTGGTTGTTACTTAACTACTGGTGCTACTACAGTTACCCAACACCTGCAACGTGTTACAGAATCAGCTACAGCTAGCACTAGCTTGCTAAAGCTACCGCACTTTAGGATTGAAACTCGCTGATTTAGCTCGACGAGGACAGCTAGCAATCCCAGTTAGCTAGGTCTAGCTGATGTCACAAACGAATAAAGTAGACTAGTTACCACAAATGAAACGATAAATTACCTGACACGGGCAGAAGGCACATCTACTGTACACCACGGAAATTTGTCTCGCCCCCAAAGCAACAGCAAAAAATTGCCAGCTAACTTGCTAGCAAAGCAAGTTTTATAACTCCCTATTTAGGACAGTAACTACGTTAGCTAGCCTAGTAGCTAGCCAGCTAGAGGTGAAATAGAACGTCTCAGTAACGTTAGCTAGCCTAGCAGCGTTTGTCAACGCATTTGATTGGAATGCTACCTTGACAACATGTTTTTAAAGCAGATATTCACATTGAAAATTTTCTAAAAGTGTTTACAACTTACCCGTTTTAATATGCATATCTCTTCGTTCTAATGTAATGTTGAAAAGGAACCGTTAGAGAACTTTTTGTTTACAGCGGCGTTGAGCAGTCGTGTGTTGATGAGTCTCGAGTGGCTACACGGAAGCAAGCAACAGTCAGTGGAGCCGGCTGGACTGGGAGTGGAAGTGACTGTTCAGACTGCCGGATATTGAAGCGCGAAGATGAGAGGGAAAGCAAATCGAATCGTCCTATCCTCTGTCAAACCCACGGGACTGAAAATACTTATGCAAATGATTTTAAATGAATTCTAAGTTATGGTGCCAAAACACAGTAGACCTTGTACAGTGTAGTTTACGCATCGGCACTATATTTTGTCAGCTCAATGAGAACGGATGTCGAAATTTTTCTTACAAGATTGTGTTAAACATGTTCTAGAAACTAGGTCACCCGTTCCAGTATATTCTCACCTCTCTTTCTGTCCATGATGCTCTCTTCATTTCTCTCTGGCCACTTGTCCTCTCTGTTCCTCCAATCAATACTGCTATCTGAGGGATGGGGCTCTTTCCGCTTGCTTTTTTGCTTTTGCCTTCGAGATTGACGGGTCTGACGTCTTGGTCTCTTCTCCATTGTGTCCTCACCCTTCCGTACCTCATCCTTCCGTACCTCATCCGTCCGTACCTCACCATCCATCGTTTCACCGGCGCACATAACAAGCTCTTGCCTTTCCTTTCTCCAGGAGCCCCAGGTCTTCCATTGAGGATCCTCACGTGCGATGTCCCTGTCCCACACATTGTCCGTCTCCATCCACCTGCCCCTGGGCCGAAACGGCGTACCCCTGGTTTCACCCCACCTTTGATGACCCTGTGACTCGTCATCTCTGTGATCAAACCAGTTCTCTCTGTTCGGTCTCCTGTTCGGGGTCTCACCTCCACCATTTATCTTCTCACCTTGGTCTCTCTGCTCCTGTGTCTGGCTGTCAGGGATGCTGTTCTCTCTTTCGCGCTCAATGGTGTCCCTCTCATTAGTCTTTATCTTCTCTTGAGGTCCTTCCTTTGTATTGCACTGGTGTTGATGCTTGTCTTTCCCCTGCCATGTTGGGGCATCTTCCTTAAGCTTAACTTGAGCATTGCTCTCAATCTTTGTGGATGTTTCTGTGCATGAGTTAGCTGTTTCTATTTCTTGTATTTGTGAATCCATACAATCGGAAGCCCTCTGGTATTCCTGGTTCTGGGCTTTCATTCCAGTGGCATCCTCTTGATCTGAAAGACAAAATATAAATAATCAAGATTGCTTATCCTTGCACAGCATACCTGGTGTCAAAATAAGTATTGCTCTCACTCGTCTTGAATTTAGTTGGCTTTCTCTACAATAACACGACAGTGTCCCTGTTTAACTCAATGGTATTCATAGTGATACCTTTTGTTTTATTTCTCCTTTTTCTCCTCTGTTTTTCTCTCTCATGTTCTTTCTCGTGCCTGGCTATGTTCAAGTGGTCCACAGAGTCAGTAATTTTCTCCTTGGAAGTCTTGTTGACATCATCATTGTCTAGCTCTTGATCTCTCCTCCCAATTCCAATCCCCATTGTCATGAGTTCTATGGAAATCAGTTCAGTCTGTCTCTGACATATCCCTCTCTTATCCATACATCCATGTCCTGAGTACAACTTGGCTTTACTTTGCTTGGATGTCCCTCCACCTTCCTCATGCAACAAATGAGCCCCCTCACAACATTCCACCTTCATTCCCTTCTCCTTGACAGTAGTCTTACTTTTATCTTTGATGTCATTGGCCCTTTCCCTATCACCCCTGTGTTCAGTCTCCACAGACAGTGCCAGATCCCTCGCAGTATTGTCAGACACCTGGCAGTGTTGAATGTGTTTGATATGATAGGCAGCCCGGAGGCGATTCAAAATTAGCTCTCTGCGTTCGTTCTGAGAGTCGGCATGGCAAAAAAACCTTCTGGGGTTATAAAATGGGTCTCTGATTGGAGGCCGGAGGTTAAGTTGTTCAACAGCCCGTTTACTATCAGCTTTAAACCATGGTAAGAGTGTCTTTACGGTGCACATCTTCCTCTCTCTCTCTCTTTGTCTTTCCTTTCTTTGCTCTGCCTTGCATTCCTTGTAACTGGAAACATACTTCATTCCCTTCATTTTCCTCTTTGCCAGCTTTCTTTGGTTATCCAAGAGTAACGTAGTGTATTGCTCTTGAGACGCCCGGAATTTATCAAACTTTACATTAATCACAGATTTGCAGATTGACTGGTGTACTATACAGGAGCTCACTTTGTCTTCCAATAACTGGAACGCTTTCTCTGGGTCAAGATCCTTCCACTCTTCACTACATGCTAAATATTTGAGAAAATAGAATATAATCAATGGTCTACCCAAGGACTATCATACAATAAGTCAAACACATTTAGAGGAATCCTAGAACATCAACGTATTATTAAACTGGGTTAAAATACAACAGACAGGACAGTTTTAGAAAGGAACATTTGTTTTGAATGCCTTCTCAGTTTAACACAATTGACACCTTGAACATTAAAAACTCATGACTCTGTGCTGTCGTCTCTGAACCCAGATTTACAGAAACAATACTCACCAGTCGTGTATTTAGGACCCTGCCATAGGATGGACAATTCAGCTTCCGTGTCTTCATATCTCTGATCTCTGACTCTTATGGACTCCCTCTCACCCCTAAGCAAATGGTAGTCCCTTAAATCCACCATTAGGCTTTGTTCTAGGTCTATGAGGGTGGAATAAGTTAAGCACAAGGTGTGTAGCTCCAACTGATGAAGCCTTCTTAAACAGCAATCATCCACATGGCATAAGACGCTATCCTGACCGGCTGTCAAAGCCTGGTTATAATTAGAGATGAAGAGGATATCTGAGGATATTCTAGGCTGAAATGCTGTGAAGGTTGGGTTCATTAGATTTCCAGCAGGTTGGTTTTCATGACTGTCAGCTGCCTGATATGGGATCAGAGGTTGGTCAATAGGATGGATGTCTTCATCCAGACTGGTTTCACCCGAGTTCAGGTCAGGATCATTGCTTGAGCCATCCGAGGCCTTTTCAAGTGCCAAGGTAGTGTGCCATTCAGGGTCCAGCCACTCCACAGCCGATAGGTCAATGTCAAAGTCAGAGTTCAGAGAATCCTCACTAGAACCAAAGAGTAATGAAGAACAATATAATGTATTCAATCTTAGTTCTTTGCTAGAATCCATTACAGCAATGGTATTATTTTCGTCTTCCGAGACAATGTTTGTCTCATTTATTTTCTTCAAAAGGAATAAAGAGTCCTTTGTTACATCTTCTGTGGAAGGCCCAAAGTTCACAGCGATTCCATCATTTTTAACTTTGCCATTACCTTCTGGTAGACACTCACTTGAGTTTACATAAGATATATCCTTGGTGTGATTTACCTCAGTGTACTCCTTGCTGGACTGAACCACAGGTGTCTTTAAGACCTTCTTTGTCTCATTCATTTTGTTCAAAATGGCTAAGGAATCCTCCATTTCATCTTTAGTGGATTGGGACACTTTAGTGGATGGTTTAAAGGTTAGGTCAAGATCTTTGCTTGTGCTTGATGAGGGCTCTGCCACTAGCAGGGTAGAGTACCGTTCAGGGTTCAGCCACTCCACAGCTGATAGATCGATATCAAAGTCTGGGGTCCGAGAGTCCTCTATTGAACCTATCATAGCAAGGTCCTCATTTTGAACTATGCAGTTACCTTCTGGGAGAATTTCATTTGACACTGAATCCATGTTGTTTTTGGTGTCTTGATACAGCTGACAGGTAACCTCGGCAGGTGTCTCAGAGACAATCTTCAGCTCAGTTACTATGTTTACAGATTCCTCATGGGCTTTCATTGGTTTCATAGCTAGTGTGGCTTGCTGAAAGGCTGTCTTCGCAAGCTGTAAGGGAACATTAACATTTACCTTGTTTTCACTGACAACAGAAAGTTTGATTCGAAATAATGTTTTTACAATTAACTAGTACTGTAATTTATAATTTACAGCCAAATACTTAACGACAGGTCATAGGCGACATCATTTATACCAAAAAATAAACGTATTCAATGTAACAAGGTTGAGCAAACTGTCGTCGACTATATGCTACTATTTAGCTAGTCTACTGTACTGCAAAGTACAGTTACGTTTTGAAATGTGGTTAGTTGTAACCGCTAACTGCTGTAGCGTCTAGCTCAATAGCTAAATAATCACCACTGATCTCCTCCGTTACTTTGTCAACGTCCATACATTGCAGTCTGATGAACATGTTGGAAATTGAAGAATGGCAACGAAATATTAAGCAAGTATATCTGAGCAATTTCCACCTTGCCACTAAAAATTGGTTACATTCATGTTTATATTCGAAGTTAACCTAAATTATGTCGCATATGTAACCCAGGGTTACAGGGCACAAACTTATTCATGTTAAAATACAATCATTTATAACAAATATAGCTCTATATATAGACTAATATAACAAATAACATGTCATTTTCTCAAAAGTTATACAAAATATTATATTAATTTATTGAATAAGCCAGGTTAGAGGCAGGAAAGGAGGAGCCTCGTGCTCTCGCTCTCAGAGAAAAAAGTACTGAATCAGACGAGAGAAATAAAGATAACAGGGTGAATTCGGGTAATTTGGGACATATTGGGTAGGCCTAATGTGAGACACTTAAACTCCAGTGTTTTTATCCTGCTATGACAACGTCCAGTCCACAGCATGGATGTCATGTGACTGAAATCACAAAACTTGATTTGTGTGATGTCCCAGAAAGGGGCAGGACACTTGTCAATCAGGAAGCTTCCATGAGATTTGCTCAATCAAGCAGATAATTTATATGGACTCTTTGAATCAGGTCAGTGACTTAACATTCTGAAAAAAAAAATTCAATGTTCCTGTTATCAAATTATGGTAGTGATATATTCAAGCAACAAAATATGAAACTTGGGAAAAAGTTGTTTAGATTTATTTATTTACCATTTCTTAGCTGTCCCACTTTATCAAACATGATTGGTAATGCTGTACGGCATAATTTGGGTAATCTGGGACGTCTCTAAAAACGTCCCAGATTACCCAAATTCACCCTACTGAAAGAAAGAAAAGACAAACATATAGATTAACTGATTTATTTCCTTTAATTGTATTGAAGAGACAGATAATGGTTGTTTTCCTAACAATAGTTGTATTCCTAATGTCAAATCCTTCAGCCTAAATATGATCTTGTTTAAGGCCATCCGAGGACTTTTCAGGTGCCAAGGTAGTGTGCTATTCAGGGTCCAGCCACTCCACAGCTGACAAGTCAAAGTCAGAGTTCAGAGAATCCTCACAAGAACCAAAAAGTATAGAAGAACAATATAATTTATTCAATCTAAGTTCTTTTCTACAACCCATTACAACAATGGTATTTTTTTCCTCTTCCGAGACAATGTTTGTCTCATTTATGTTCTTCATAAGGAATAAAGAGTCCTTTGTTACATCTTCAGTGGAAGGCCCAAAGTACACAGCGATTCCATACTTGTTAACTTTGCCATTACCTTCTGGTAGACGTTCACTTGAGTTTACATCAGATATATCCTTGGTGTGATATACCATGTACTCCTTGCTGGACTGAGCTACAGGTGTCTCTAAGACTTTCTTTGTCTCATTCATTTTGTTCAAAAGACCTAAAGAATCCTCCATTTCATCTTCAGTGGATTGGGACACTTTAGCAGATGGCCCAAAGGTCAGGTCAAGATCTTTGCTTGTGCTTGATGAGGGCTCTGCCACTAGCAGGGTAGAGTACCGTTCAGGGTTCAGCCACTCCACAGCTGATAGATCAATATCAAAGTCTGGGGTCTGAGAGTCCTCTATTGAACCCATCACAGCAAAGTCATCTTTAGCTCTGTAACTTTGTTCACAGATTCCTCATGGGCTTTCATTGATTTCATAGCTACTGGGCTTGCTGAAAGGCTGTCTTTGCAAGCTGTAAGGGAACATTAACATTTACCTTGTTTTCACTGACAACAGAAAGTTTGATTCGAAATAATGTTTTTATAATTAACTAGTACTGTAGGGGGGGGGGGGGGGGGGGGCGACTACTGCATGCTGTACTGCTGTAGCGTCTAGCTCAACAGCAAAATAATCACCACTTATCTCCTCCGTTACTTTGTCAACGTTCATAGCCTACATTTTCAATCTGATGAACATTTTGGAAATTGAAGTATGGCAACGAAATATTTAGCAAGTATATCTTAGCAATTTCCACCTTGCTACTAAAAATTGTTTAATATGATCATGGTTACATTCATGTTTATATTCGAAGTTAACCTAAAGGATATAGGCCTATGTAACCCAGGGTTACAAGGCACAAACTTATTCAAGTTAAAATACATTTATTTATAACAAATATAGCTCTATATATAGGCTGATATAACAAATAAATAACGTGTCATCTTCTCAAAAGTGATACAAAATATTGTATTAAATTATTTAATAAACCAGGCGGGAGGAGCCTCGTGCCGAGTAGCTAATGAAACAGACGAGAGAAATAGAGATACGTTAGGCTAGCCTACTGAGAAAAAAAAGAAAAGACGAACATATTAACTGATTTAACGCTTTTTACTTTAATTGTATTGAAGAGACAGATAAGTTGTTTTCTTAACAATAGTTGTGTTCCTAACGTCAAATCCTTCAGTCAAAATATTATGTAGTTTATTCACAAAAAATTGAACTTCCCCTATTTCTAGATGCATTGTCTATTTGGTGAAATTTGACAGCAGTCCGCCATGCCTGGATAGAGCAGAACAAGAGCGCATAACAACCTCCATCACCAGGTGAGTGATCTGTTCCTGTTGCAACAGCTGCCCGTACCTGACCTGCGAGTTACGGCCATGGCTGTCCTATTGGAATGAAAATGTGGACTTGAAAGGAGCTGAAAATCTCAAAGGGTTTAGAGGTTTATCACCCTGTCTATTTTAGCAGACATGAAAGCTAAATATTAATCTGTTGTCCTTTATTCTGTATCTAATTCATTAAAAATGTATCTGTATTATTATGCTTACTGTGAAACCTGTTGTACTCGCAAATTGCTCTGGGATTGAGGCACTGCCCCTGTTAGACGCACACATTGATCCATTAGAAAAGTGACATACACTGTGTGGGATAAATTGACACAGCAGGAGAATTGGTGTGAGCACTCACCTGCCATTGTCAGAGGGACCGGCATGGGCCTTTGTCTGAACCTGGGCTTTGGCTGTGCAAGGCTGTTTCATACATTAAAAAACACTGCTTATCAAACCTTACACCCATTAAAACTCTTTTAAATATTTCTAGCTAGCTTTACCAACTTTGACGTGACGTGATTTAATTAAGCTACTAAAACCAAAATACTTACCAATACAGTTATTTCACATCCGGGTGACTGGTCAGGCCTTGATCTAACGCTAACAACAATTTGACATAACCATTGCAGATTGAGCAACAACACCAAAGTAAACTTAGTTAACTGATATAGACACGGAATCTTAGGTTATTACGGCGATAAAGATATACCTTGCATTTCCAATGGCAATGGCTTCAAACTGGACTGGCCTAGCCTGTCAGCAGGAAACATCACCATGTTACACACCCATCGAAACCAATCCATTGTACCAAGGCCACTTAATTTCCACTCCATTCATTACGTCAGTCTGATAACATACTGTTTTCTTGCTTTGTGTTCTGAAATATTACTTTGAACCAATTGCTAATATATGTTTGACAATAAATCCTACCTTTCTTACTCTCTTTGGCATGTTGGTTGCTTAGATTCAATATTTCTTTTTACAAAACATTGCACGCGGCACGCGACACGCGACACGTGCCGTTCACGCTAACGTCACATTATGCGCGACTTCCACAATTAGACTTACTAAGACAATCAATTGATTATGCGTTATTGTTGTACTTACAAAAACTGCTTCGAAAAAACCCCCGTAATAACATAACGCCACTACAGAACAACACAACTAAATGCAAATAGATCAGCACTATGAAATGTTTAATGTGAGTCGGAGGCATGATTTTCATTTTAAAATAAAACAATCAGAATGTAAGGCTGGTTTAAATTCTGTAAATGATGGCAATCCAAAAACTTTTTAAAATAAATACTTAAGAAAATGTTTCCAGTAGCAATATTGGTGGTCAACCACTTATACATTCTTCCCTATGTGAGTGCGCACATGCCTCTTGAGCCGAGTTGACGTAGAGAAGCACTTTTTGCAGAACAAACAAGAGTATGGCCGCTCCCCTGTGTGCGCCCTCAAGTGCATGGTCAGGTCTGAAGAACACCTGAAGCGCCTTTCACAGTAGGAGCAAGGATATGGCCTCTCTCCCGTGTGTATACGCCTGTGGAGAAGCAACTCTCCAGAAGTTAGGAATGTCTTCCCGCACTGAGAACACTGGTGTGGTCTTTCTCCAGTGTGCATCAGATTGTGTCTGATCAGCGAAGTGGACTTGGCGAACCTCTTGCTGCAGTATTTACAAGAAAAGGGTCTCTCCCCCGTGTGAGTGTTCAGGTGTTCGCTCTGGGCTCGCTTGGTTTTGAAGCTTTTTGGACACTGAGGGCAGGGGTACGGTCTATGGTCGCTGTGACTGCGCTGGTGTCTCACCAGCTCTCCGTGCGTGAGAAAAGTCTTCTGACAGACAGTGCATAGATATGGTCTCTCTCCTGTGTGTATCCTCTCATGTCTGGTCAAGCCCGCCAACTGTGTAAAGCTCTTCTCGCAGTAGGAGCACTGGAAGGGCCGCTGGCCGTTGTGGATCAGCATGTGTCTGTTCAGTATCTGAAGTTGAGTGAAGCTCTTGTCACACTCGGTGCACGGGTACGGACGCTCCTTGGTGTGGATCTGTTTGTGCTTGTTCAGGAGCCACACATGCGTGAAGCTCTTGCCGCACTCGCAGGGGAAAGGCCTCTCTCCTGTGTGTTTCATCTGGTGTCTCCTCAGGTCCGACGGCCGACCGTAGATCTTGTCGCACTGGGAGCACTTGTACTGGCGCTTCACGACGTGGGTTTGCCTGTGCCTCAGTCTCTCCAGTATGGTCCCGAAGCACTCCCCACATTTCTGGCACTTGTATTGGCCTCCGCCACTCCCTTTACTGTCCGTCGTCACCTCTTCCTCCGTCGACTCTAACGGGGGATCGCAAGTCTCGCAGCACGCCGTTCTCTCAAAGTGGAGCTTCAGTAGCCCCATCTGAGTGAAGCCCTTGCCACACTGAGGGCACAAAAACGGCCGTTCTCCTGTGTGAATACGTTGGTGTCTCCTGAGATCCCAAGAGTTCTTGAAACCCTTGTTACATTCCTGGCAGGTGTATGGTCGTTCCCCGGTGTGAATGCGCTGGTGTCTGGTCACGTCAGAAGCACGGGTGAACGTCTTGCCACACTCATAACACATATGGGCATCTGGTCTGGCATGAATGGGAAAAGGCTTGGGAAATTCTGTCCGCTGGACCCTCTTCCTGGATGGCTCTTGCTGGTCTTCAGCCTTTTGGAGTTTGTTGTACTCCTCAGGGTGACTACGTTCAATGTGCTGAAGAAGGAGGGACTCCTGCATGTGGAAGAATGGACACTGAGAGCAGGCAAATACCTGAGAGGACATCTCAACCGTGTGACCTGAGTAAAAAAAGCAAATAAAAAGGATTAGGTAAAGTAATAGTTTAAAATGTGGATACAAGCCATTTACCTTCCTTGTACAAGCAAAGATCAATTGATTTAAGTTTGAACAATATAAAACTCCAATTAAACTCTTGATAGAAAAGTACAGTCAACTAGGTTTGTGGTCAATCATGTATAAATCCTATATCCATTGTTGTTAGAGTAGAGGTACTGTAGTTTTATATATAATCACAATTAAATATTTGTTTTACATTTACCTTGAGTACCCAAGTCCTCCAAACATTTATGGTGCTGCAGAAGAGTTTTGAGATCCTCTGATTGAGAGAGGGCTTGAATGCACTCATCCAAGACAGATGGGGCTGAACTGAGCCAGGATACAGTCTGTGTAAAAATGCAGAAATACCTTATCTTTGTGGCACATTTTCCTCACCAACTAATGCAAATTGTTTGTAAAGAAGCATTGACGTGTTTTTTATTGATACCTGCCCGAGGTCTGGTACAGGCAGAAGCCTCTCCAGTCGGGACAAAAACTCCCACACAAGGAGCTGCATGTCTTTGTCATAGCTAACTCCATATTCTGTTGGAAATACCTCCTGTAAATGAGAGAAAGAGGACTGAAACGTCAGTAATTAAAATACATTTGATATGTAGTTACTCTTGGCTCATATAATTCTGATTATGACAGCATCAGCCATCGGTAAGCAATGGAGATGAGAGTTAACAGTACACACTGACCTGGTAAAAGTGCTCTCTCTCTGCTGAGTCTTTAAGCAGGGTCTGGACCAGCTCCAGGAAAATGGCCTCTTCTGCATCCACCTCTGCATCTCCACTCTGGAGGAGATACTCAGATTACAATCCCCTTTACACCTGTAATTGTAATCCTCCTGGTTTGCCTGATTCATTCACACAGCTGACTGTCATATACACTGTGAACGTGTAAATACATAGGAGACATGTTTACTTGGGTAGTGTCAAATGTCAGATACAATATTATGACTCACTCCTGTGTGTCCTGGGGGACGTATTCTGTCCAAGTGGGGTTGAATGAAATGAATGTCAGATGTTTGTTCGGCAGCACATAAGTCTAGGATCATCTATCAAAAGACCAACAGAATCTCCAGTCAAGTTTAAAGCAATCACTTGACTTCGCTATTTATTGTATTATTCTTTTTTTTTTTTGATCTCCCTAAACAGTGTTTGAAGCCACATTCCCTTACCCTTGTCCGCAGTCGCAGAAGAAGCTTGGCCCTTTGCTTTGTGTCCAACAGGTCTGGAACGGTTTCAGTCACTAGAGTAACAAACTCATCGAGCTTCTCATAGTCCATCACGTCTCTCCTCTGCGCAACTTGCCACATGGCTGCTGAGACTAGCCGTAGAGGTGGTATCAGTAGACGCAAAGATGATAATGGGAGAAACACATCTGCGGTGAAAGAAAATAAGACATAATTCGCCTAGCTCTACTTTATCTACCTTGAATAGTTAAGTGGTATTAGAATAGATTTGATAGTCTTTGCAATACTTGTGGCAATGCCTGGGCATGGCTATAGTGGCATTTTAGTTTCACAACAAACCTGCTGGTGCCCTTTCCTTACCATGAAGTTTGCCTCTAGCACTAAATGATGGCACATATAAACATGTATTGACCCACCATTTAGCGACCCTTATATTTTAATCTAGCTAGCTCTAACGCGTTTAGCTAACATTGCTATTAGCTAGACAACAACAGTCGGTTTTGCTGGCTAGCGTTAGTGCTAGCACAACGTTGCTGTTTCTTAAAGCTACACACCTGTGTTTTCCAGTTTATTTGTTGTGGCACATGTTTCCATCATGTTGACAACAAAAGCTGCAATCAAAAATAGTTTCGTCCTCGATTGAGCAGTGTGTAGGAAAATAACTTTGGCGGAGCTTCCTGTATAATGTGCTTAATGCTACTAGTACTGAGATGTAGCCAAGATATTGTGCCACCTACTGTAGATTGCACACACTGCATGTAAGTATGTGGAGAAGTGTATTTGCTCTTATGACACTACTAAATGCCAAAGGAAAACGTAGGTTTTGTTTCTGCTAATGCCAAGTTATAAAACAGAACAGAATACTCTGCCTTCTAATCATACTTACTAAACAAGTGAAAGTTTGCTGAAGGATTTCTAAGAAGTAATTCACTTAATACAGTGACGATAAGTAGACTTTTCTTGAATACTTATTTATTTCTGGAACACGGTTCAATATTAAACATACAGCTTACCGTATATTAAAAGGTGGGAATCTTTTGGTAGGCCTACCTCACAATTCGATTCTTGGGGTCACAATTCGATTTTTAATCAAATTTCGATTCAATATAATGCTTACATTTTTGTTGTCGTTTTTAATCGATTTTTGAAATTTGTGAATTGCTAGAAGACTGAATGTATCAATGTAAAGTGGCTAGTGACAAATGTATCAATGTCCATATCAACGTCCATTCAGAAGCCCAATGGCCCTTGGATAGAAACTGTTGTCCAATCACAACATGACAGTGGAGGAGGTGGTGGAGGCAGTGGACCCCCAAAAGCTTGTTGTCGGAGGAGTAGTCGTCAGACATGAGGAGGGAGGGGGGAGGGGGGGGGGGGGCCTGTCCAGGTGGTCGGACACACAGCTGCCCCGATCTGGAGCAGCACCAGGCACCTGTACTTCAGAGCCCCGTTCCTCTTCCAGTTCTCCCTGGCAGAGATGGCCGACAACACACAGGTCACAGAGAGAAATAAAACACTGGCACAAGGGAAATACAAGCATTCATAGATGAATGCTTCTTAGTCTCGTATTTAGACCTAACTAGCTTTCCCAGGTAAGGTTTTTCAGGTAATGTACAGTAATATTATGGTCCCAAAAGTGGCTGAATCTGAGTTCACACATTATCCGTGTTCTCTGACTGCTTTTTGTCTGGAGCAGAGACCTTAGGAAGATTTTCTTCACTCCACACTGTTTCTCTATTGGGTTTTGGTATTGGTCACGTTCAATATACGTTTGATTATTTAGATTTCAATGTATTTAATAAGTCATTTAGTAGGTTAACAACAGGTACTGTATACACACACATGTATACACACGTCCTCCTACCAACAGCGATGCACCCCACCCGGAACTTCCGGAAGACGTGGGATGACTGCACAGTGCACACACATTCAACAATTTGAGCACAATTTATCTAAATCTTTCCCACTCAGAAAACAGATCTTATAAATATATGTAACAACCTGTTCGCTTAAGTAAAAACTTAAAGCCTTGTTTTGTGACTTCCTTAGCAACGCAGCTACTAGCAAACTACTGTAGCTCAATGATTGCTACTTCCAAAACTGAAGGATGAAACTATTAACTCAAGCAGCTTACCATTTAAGGCACTACGAGGTACATGAAAAAGAAAAACGCGATGTCAAATATTACAAACAGCCAAAAATCAAACCAGTAGGAGTGTTTAGGTAAGAATACCAAAGCTCCATTTGATTTAAAACTCTCTTCTGTTCCCATGTCACGCGCCGCTGATATGAGAAACGCAAAAATTCTGTTTTCCGGTGTTGTGCAAAGGAACCTACCACGCCTTGCGGAAAATTGCTGCCTCTTGCAGGTAGGGATTACATTGCAAGTCAGGGAATCAATGCACGGTATAAACCTGTAAATATCGCCATAAGAGTTATTCCCCACCACTATGTGCCAGAGACAGAACAAATATGTTTGATCTCACACATTTACTGTAATATGCCATCACACAATCAATGCTCCATAGATTTTTTGCCCAACAAACGTAAAAAATGACAGGACTCATGTTATGTATGTTCATGTGACACCAAATACCATTTATTAGGGCTTTACAAAGACTACAAAATCCTCCAGATGATTTAAATCGCGGTCTCTGTCTATTTACACGTATGTTACATACAAATGTACAAAATATAAAACATTTAAAGACAAATGTTTCACCCAAAAAAGAAATTATTCTCTTAAAGTAGTAAATGCTATGTTTCAACTGAGATGTAATTGCAATTAGGTGGAAAATATGTCACTTTGTTAACACAATGACAGACACTGTCAGGGGATGTGAAAACTTTTGGTTAACTAGGCAACTGATATTTTGTACGAGGGGAGCGAGATTTAAAGGTGCATGTAATAAACTGGATGTACAATTAATGATTGTACCTCTTTTTCTAGTGGGGAAAAGCCATATCCGGCAAACTGTATGTGTCAGGATCTAAATTGAGGTCGAAACCCTACTGAATAAAGTTAACTACCACATTGTAAACAGAAGGCTAACACGATTGCATGCAAAAAATTACCAATTCTGTTTTAGTAGTGTGTTAACAGTAAGAGCTGATGCTGGAGAGACACTTACCTAAAGAGTATGAAGGGACTGCTTTAATGACCTGAGGTTGTAACATTGTATGCACACCGGTAGGTTGTTGATTGGTTAAATTGACCAGTAGCACCAGTTAGTTGTTTAACATAGCATGAGAGCAAGCAAACAGTACCTCAGATTAGATTAACAAAATACCACAATTGTATTATGTTGGGGACAACTCTCAATATGAATATGTGGAGCAATGTAAAAAGGGAATATTACAATTGAATACATAAAAGAAATAATAGAATGCACCAAAAGAGGGAATACTACGATGACTAATTTGTCATGACTGAAAAAAATTTGCTCCCAATGATCAGTGATTTAGTGAACATTTTATACTGAGTAAAAAAAGTCTCATACTGTACATTGATGCCTTCTGCATAGGCAATAACAACCAATCATCACAAGACATACACCTGTTTCTGACAGTGTGTTGGTTTTTTGCATTTCTCTTTTGTCTTTTTTTTCTCAGATTTGCAAAGTACAATAATTCTCAGCGAGTTTAAGCATAATGTTACATTGACAGGGCAGAATGCATCTTTGATTCACTGTGCAAGACTTGTATATATTTACAACCCTCCCCATCTCTCAATAACTGTGCAAACCAACCCACTCGTTAACAAAGGAAGGACAATTAAAATCCAAAATGGCTTCCTTCCCAACTCACATTTACATAAAAGTAAAAGTCTCCTTTCAAAGTACCCCCTTAGAAAGCTTAAAACATGCTCCTCAGGCTACAAAACCAAAAGGGTTAGGTTGTGCTCATTTCAGTTCAAGTGAACCCAGCTCAACTGGGTCAAAGCAATAACAACTAAAAAACACCCACCCCCTTTTGACCTTTTTTGTTTAGTTTACAATTGGTCAGTCTTACTTTTAAACACAGCATACTGTTAACACCCATACGCTTGTAAATTAGCACTGTCAGAAACAAACAAAAAAGATTGTTTCGGGAAAACATGGACTTCACCACGAATTGCAGAAGGTTGTATATCAGGTAGTCTCCAGAAAAAACGTCCTATTTCACTCAAGAGTAAGCACCTACTTAGAAGACAGGGGACACTTTGTTCAAGCTGTTGCTTAGCAGGAACTGGATGTCTTGTCACTGAGCAACATCATATCCTCTCAGGATGGCAGATGGGAGCCAAGGCTAGAGTAGTAACACACCCACCCTCTCACAGAGCTTTTCACATTTAAGGCAGTGAGAAAGCACCAGGCTGGTTCCCTTCTCCATGTGGTCCTTGGACTGGACTAGCTAGTCCTCAGTGTAAGTAGCCATATGTTGTTAGAAGGGCTTGAAGGAGTGAATGACGGATCAGCCAGTGTGATAAGCTGAAACAGGGCTAAAACAAAGCCTAGAGCCTCCATTGGCAATACGTTGCTTGTGTGTTAACGGATGTCAAGTGTGTGCATTCTGGCAGTAAATCAAACGGGAATATTGGCACTTGTCCATAGGTTTCACAGTAGCAGTTTGGCCTGGCCACACACACAATGCGCTTTTTGTGCTTGTTGACGAGCGAGGTGGTAGGGGTCTTGGCAGTGCTGGTAAACCCAGGATAAGTTTAGGCACACGACCAGCACCGCATGGCTCAAACTGAGGTCAGGGTTGGGCAAAAGGGTGCATGCCTGTCTTTTTATATCTGTTTAGCACCTCAGATAACAAAAACAACTATTTGTTCCCCTGTAAACATCTGCAGACAATTCAATTGTATTAAAACTAAATAATACAAAAGAAAAATTCCAGTTTTATTGTGAAAACTACTACAGACTCTATTCTCCTCATCACTCTAAACTGTGAAGCTACCATTTTGATGGTGCTTTTCTCCAGTTGAGGGATGGAGGGACTGTGTACAAACACTAAGCACAAATGAAACCAGCTTCATTTGAATCAAGTCCGATAGGACCATCCCTTGTATCCGACATCTCCGCTCTACACACACACGCATTACTCTGTGCCTGTTAGGGGGTGTCTGGATCTAGCTGAGGTGCCAGATTAGGAAGTGCTCCATCCTTTCGACCACAGTCCTCTCCCAGAGTTCCCGGCGTCTAGAGCGCTGACTCCAGCGAGGAGTCCAGGTGGTCGTCATGGTGACTGGTGCTGTCGCTGTCACAGCTCTGTGCGCTGGAGTAGTTAGCTGCTTCCTGTAGCCTCATCAGCATGTTCATCTGGAAACAGAATCAGCATTAGAATCAGAATTGTGTCAGTGTTCACAAACAAGGAATTTACTTTGGTGGGCATGTGCATACAGTAAACATAATGAACATATTGAATCCTAAAATCTTAAAGTGTGTGTGCTATCCTTAAATATACAATATTAAAATGTTGTAAAAAAAAATAAGAATGAATTTTTTGGGGGGACAACACAAACACATGCAAGATAAACATACACACACACACATATGGGTTATGATAATAATAACACCTCATCCCATTCAGCATTTCTGTACCAAGGGACCGACTCACAGATGAACCGACAAACTACACCTTACTTAGAGGACCACTTATGTCCAACTCTTCTCTGCTGCACTGACCATTGCACCAATCCCCTTTGTATGCAGGTTCATAAACAGTTTAAATGCAACATTGAGTGTGTGGCCCTATACCTCACACGATGGCACAGTGATCGTAATGGTCCTGGTGGGCCTATTTGAGGCTGACTGACCATGACCAGCCAGCCTTGCACACTGATTATATAGTGAAGAAGATTAATTATCCCCACAGTGAGTGAGAGGGAGGAGAGAGAGAGAGAGAGAGAGAGAGAGAGAGAGAAAGAGAGAAATACCATTACCATTTTCTCCCCAGGTTATCACAGCCAGTTTGGAATTAAAGTGTACTCAGCTAAATAACGAGTTGCTGAGATGTTAGAACTAAAATGATTGTGTGTGTACAGTGTTTTAGCCCCAGCCCTGCAACACTTTATCTACTTTCTGTTACTTAATTTGTTAGTTACGTTTTCAGTCCCTGTTATCTTTGGAAACTAGCTACCCCTCACTCGATGCCGTAGTAAAATCATCAAGGTAATTCACCTAGGGAAAAACACTCAAAGTTATGAAGCATGACACCTTATTAGTTACTGTCGCATTGGTTTATAGGTTCGGTGTAGGTGTAAGTGTAGGTGAGTTTGATTCCAGTTTGTAAAATCACAGAAGTAGGTCTTACCAGAGGGTCCCCCTCGGTGTCGCTCTGTGACACCTGCTTGGAGGAACCTCCCTCCTTGGACGAGCTGGAGCCGTCGTAGCCCACGTCCTCCGGACGCAGCTGCAGCAGGGATTGGCCGTCCTGCTGCAGACAGGCAGAACTCCAGGGGTAGGTGTCGTTCACCCACTTGGAAGGGTCCTCCCACGCCGCCCTTTTACCGTACAGCTGCGGACCAATGAGAAAGGAGTTAGGCGGACACGCGGTTGTTGACACGTATAAGATAGAGACGTATGCAGATGAACCACAGAGCCAATATCAGAGTTGTGCAATGACACCTCTATCTACACTTCCAGCACTTCATGTGCCCTTTGACCTCTGTCTGGACCTACCTGAAGCCCCTCCCGCACGGCTTCCAGCAAGTATGGAACTAGGGAGTAGTTCCACAGGTCGGTGAACCACACCCGCGAGCCCTCGGCATCCATGGGACAGGACAGGAAGAGCCTGGGACCTGAAACAGCCACACATACAGACATCAACACAAGCCTGAAGAAGCAGAGCCCACGGAATGGAACTATTTTGAGAGATGGACAATTGTGTGCGCATGTCAGTGAGAGGCATGTCATGTCTGTGTGTGTGTCTGTGTGTATGTGTGCACACATGTGTGTGTGTGTGTGATCAGCTGACCGATGGTGACGTCAGAGGAGCTGTGGGCCTCCAGGAAGGTGTTGAGGTGCTGCCAGGTCTTGGGGATCCAGTCGATGATCTTGATGAGGTCGTTGCTGCGAGTGTTCCTGTCAATCTCCGTCTCGATCAGCTTCCTCCGCAGGAAACGGCCCAGGAAGCCTTTCACAGGCTCAGTGTGGTTGGCACACAGCACCCACCTGGTGGCCACACAGGGGATTGACAACAGGTGGGTCAGAATTGTAGACTAACCCTAAAGCTTGCGGATGACCTCTGAGATACTGAGATACACTTTCTATTCTTCTATCTTTGTATAGATGAGCCTTTTAAATGTACAAATATCTTTGAAGGTGTTGTCCTGGAAATATATAAATATTTGTAGTAGTCCTATTAATATTCAGATATCTTTGAAGGAGTGGTTCTCCACGTCATGTCTATGTGTCTTTCACAACATCCCCCACACAGCGATGCCAGCATCAGAGGCTGGGTGACATTAGGTTTCCACGGTATTTCATGCTGTCATAATAAGATGAGATCCACAGGAATAATTTCCTGTGGATGTCCTTTTGAGTGGGGAACTTTGATAAATGAATGTCAGAGTGAATTAACTTTATTCCTTCACACGCCTAATGACAAATAGGTATGTTGAGTAAAAAAAGCTTGCTTGCAGCGTTAAGTGCGTTATGATTCAATCAGGTCCAATTAACACAGCTCATTATCCAAGTTAATTACTGTGCTCTCTGGTGAAGAACTAATTATTGCTACGATTAAATATGTAATGTCAAACTGACAGTTCAGTACCGGTATTCTAGAATGCGTTTAACAGAAAGGTGAGGTGTTGCAAATATATTTTATTTAACCTTTATTTAACCAGGCAAAGATCATAAAGAACAAATTCTTATTTCCAGGGATGGCCTGGAATAGGATGGCCTATTTATATATATAAAAGGAATGGCCTCAGTAATTCTTCTGTTAAAATATGATATTAACTGTAGAGATTTCTATGGAGGGTTTGTAGATGTTGCTGAGGCTCCACGAACCTGAAGTTGTGGTGCAGCTCCAGGTTGGGGGAGGAGGACACCCCCTGATTCATCGTCCCGATCACATATGGGCTGGAGGAGGGAAGCAGACAGCACAACAAGCAAGTCAATTATCTCGACGGCGAAGCAATTACACAGAAGGCCAGGCCAATTCACTTCTTGCTGCAGAACTGGGATTGTATTTGACAGAGAGGAATAGGAGGAAAATACAGTGCCCTCCAAAAGTATTGGAACAGTGAGGCGAATTCCTTTATTTTTGCTGTAGACTGAAAACATTTGGGCTTGACATCAAATAATGAACGTGAGACCAGAGATCAACGTTTCAGCTTTTATTTCCAGGTATTTACATCAGGATCTGATGCACAACTAAGAAAATATCACATTTTGTTTGAATCCACCCATTTGTCATGTGAGCAAAAGTATTGGAACAGATATACTTAAAACATATTTAAGTGAATAAGACTTAATATTTAGTTGCAAATCCTTTGCTTTCAATAACTGCAGCAAGTCTGTGACCCATTGACGTCACCAAACTTTTGTATTCTTCCTTTTTGATGCTTTCCCAGGCTTTCACTGCAGCCTCTTTCAGTTGTTGTTTGTTTTGTGGGGTTCCTCCCTTCAGTCTCCTCTTAAGCAGGTAAAATGCATGCTCTATAGGGTTTAAGTCTGGAGATTGACTTGGCCAGTCTAATACCTTCCATTTCTTGCCCCTAATGAACTCCTTTGTTGTTTTGGCAGTGTGTTTTGGGTCGTTATCTTGCTGCATGATGAAGGCTCTGCCAATCAGTTTGGTTGCATCTTTCCTTAAATTGGCAGACAAAATGTTTCTGTAGACTTCCGAGGTCATTTTGCTGCTGCCATCATGTGTTACATCCTCAATGAAGATTAATGAGCCCGTCCCAGAAGAAGCCATGCAAGCCCAAGCCATGACATTACCTCCACCGTGTTTCACAGATGAGCTTGTGTGTTTGGGATCATGAGCAGTTCCTTTCTTTCTCCAAACTTTAGCCTTTCCATCACTTTGGTAAAAGTTAATCTTTGTCTCATCAGTCCATAAAACTTTGTCCCAGAATTTTTGAGGTTCATCTCTGTACTTTTTGGCAATTTCCAGCCTGGCCTTCCTATTCTTCTTGCTAATGAGTGGTTTGCATCTTCTGGTGTAGCCCTTGTACTTTTGTTCATGAAGTCTTCTGCGAACAGTAGATAGTGATACCTTCACTCCTGCCATCTGGAGGTTGTTGCTGATCTCACTAACAGTTGTTTTAGGGTCTTTCTTTACAGCTCTCACAATGTTTCTGTCATCAACTGCTGATGTTTTCCTTGGTCTACCTGTTCGACGTCTGTTACTTAGTACACCAGTAGTTTTCTTCTTCTTCAGGACATTCCAAATGGTTGTACTGGCTATGGCCAATGTTTCTGCAATGGCTCTGATTGATTTTCCATCTTCTCTAAGACTCACAATTGCTTGTTTTTCACCCAAAGACAGCGCTCTGGTTTTCATGTTGTTTTCACCTCTGAATACAGTCTGCATAGACAAAACCTATCTTACCCAATCTGAACCTGAGTGTAGACATTCAGTGGTATTTATTGATTGAATAATGTATGTAATAGGACACACCTGGGCAACAAAACACACCTGTCAGTCACATGTTCCAATACTTTTGCTCACGTGACAAATGGGTGGGTTCGAACAAAAAGGTGATATTTTCTAATTTGTGCATCAGATCCTGATGTAAATACCTGGAAATAAAAGCTGAAACGTTGATCTCTGGTTTCACATTCATCGTTTGATGTCAAGCCCAAATGTTTTCAGTCTACAGCAAAAATAAAGGAATTGGCCTCACTGTTCCAATACTTTTGGAGGGCACTGTGTGTCTAGAGTATGGATTGTATCATCACGCTGTGACCCATGACTGAAACCACGATTGTTGCTTAGGACCCCATATCAGAAGCGAGACACAATCATTTTCACAACAATACCATGTGAATTGTGACTGCTACATTAGACCTTGGTACACAGAAATGATTGTGATTGTTGCAAGTTAAAAAGAAAATGTTTGTATAATCAACAGTTATCGTCAATTTTAACCATCAAAATGTGCAACTATCACGATCATCATTGTAATATTTAACATCCTCATCATCATTTCTCATCACTATCATAAGAAATCTGAACAGTCTGTGCGACTGTTCTCCTCCCTACATGCCTTGGTGAAGAGAGCATCCTCTAGCTTTTTGTGCTAGCGGACCTTTCTCGACTCTCCCCTCACCATTTGTGGTACTTGCAGTTGAGGAAGCCATTGAAGATGTCGCTGAGGGAGCCGATGTGATGCAGGTTGTCCAGGATCACCACCGTGGGCAGCTCTGTCTCAGTCTCCTCAGTGTTACACTGCTCCGCCAGGCTGGACAAGTACTGACGCAGGTCCTGCACACACACACACACACACACACGGCACGTGCATACACACACGTACGCACACACATACAAACAATGAAGCGTTAATCCGAGAGTCAGACTACACTTATTATTTAACCCACTTGTGAACCAACCGCCTACCTTGCTGGACTTCTGGTCCACGTTGAAGCTGGCCACGTTGCGCTCGGTGACCTCGCGGCCCGACTTGGTGACGATGTACTCTGCCAGCTTGCTGGCCAGGAAGGACTTGCCCGTGCCACTGGGCCCAGAGAGGATGATGCGCCGGTGCTCCATGAGCAGGTTGAGGTACCTCTGGATGATGGGCTTGGGGATGAGGGTGTCAAACACCAGGCTGTCTATACTGTTCTCCTTTACACCTGGGGCGAGAGAAGAAAAGGATTAGGCTGGGGGAGACTGTTTGTTCATAGGAAAATGTAAAGAAAAGATCATTACAGTTCAAAAGCCTGGAACAGAAATGTATTGTATCCACTCAGGCAGAGCGAATCATATTTCTATGACAACCTCAACCCCCCCTACTCACAGGCACCAAATGTGGTTTTGTTAGCATACAAATGATCATATTAAGGACGCTTTTCAAAAAGACACACATACAACTAATTCAGTCTTATTCATGCATTCAGTAAGGTCTCAATGACACACTTTCACTCAGACAGATACGACAACTACCAGAAACACAAATCCTTATTTCCACCCAATGGGTTTTAATGACAGTGGAAGCATCCAGAACAGGGAATTGGCTCTGCCCTACACTTTCCACTATGAAAACACATTAACATTCACAGAGCAAAAATACCCAGATTCAACAGCTCAATTGATCTAGAGCATCTCCCCTCTAATGGACCCAGCTGTGAATATGCAACAGTTCAAATGAATGGACAGCTGCAGTGAAAGGACCATTGAATTTCAACAATAAAACAGAACATATTTAGATGAGCATGAAATTATACAGCTGAAAAAAATAAAATGATACCTAACTATTAACTTGAGTGTAATGGGCCTACAAATACAAAATACAAAATGGCTTTTCACCATTGAAAGGTCAACAGCCCCGGTGTTTGAACCTAGCTACCAGCAACACTCGCCCTCTACATATGTGTGTGAGTAGTACAGTGTCCTCCTGAGCTCCTTCTCCAGCGCACCTTTGAGGTTCACAGTGATGAGGTTGTTTTCCCCCACCAGGTAGCCACAGGGCAGCAGCTCAGGCACTTCAGAGGCATGGGCCCTCACCACGTCGCCCATCCTGTAGCACACGATACTGTCCGAGTTCAACCCCAGGCTGGTCATCGGGTCCACCCGGAACACATACTCCTACAGCGAGAAGGGAAAGAGAGAGAGAGACAGACAGTGTGAGTTCACTCTTCACTCATCACTCTGGGTATACAGCAGGGCTGTCCAACCCTGTTAGAAGGCCAAGAGTTACAGGGGAGAAGATTTAGAGGAACAGTGAGAGTTTCACCTTGAACAGACGTCTGATGACACCGTCCAGAACGTCCCACTTGGTTTTCCCACTGACCCCGATGGAGCCAATGAGATATGCTTGTCTGTGTGTACCCTGAAGAGACCATAATGGTGAATGAATCATAAAATGCAATCCCCTTACAAAAAAAAGAAGCCATTCTGTCTCAGTATGCAGGACAGACAACGGCAAGTTACAGTTTTACAGTCTTTCAAACAACAACAACAAAGACTTCAATTACCTTGGTCTTATAAAATCCACTGTTGATGGTGACCACAATCCTGACACTGCGGCCCTCTTTGCGCAGATTGCCCTCATAACTGTCATCCAGGAGGATGTCTGCAGGCACAAACACAACACTTTGTATCAAGTGCGAAAATAAACTATAGCTGCAAATGAAAAACAGTCACCTGTCCCTCCGAGTTTCAATGTAATAAAGCCGTATGAACTTTCCAACTAACACACTTCCTGTTGGCTAGATAAGGTTGTCGGGACCCCAGCACGGTCCCACTGCTAGGAACTCTTGATATTAATTCCAGACGTGCTATTTCCCTGTCCCTCTCAACTCCTTCTCTCTTTATTCACACAGAGCAGCACGTTCCATACTGGTATGAAAGCTGCTACTTGGTATTCATCGGGCTTGCCGGCACGCAGGGCTCTGTGAAGGGGTGATAACGGCCCTCCTCGTCCTCCCACACTCTGCTCCCGACTCATCCCTCCTTCAAATAAGCGGGTCTGAGTCTTGGGAGAGCGGTGTGCTTTCTACTTTAATTAGAAGACAAGTGAAGAGGCTAACCTCCCCACCCTTTTCCATCCAACAAGCCCTGGGAGGGTGCATGGCTTATGTTGCAAGGCTTTGTAATAAAATGTTGCCTGTATTTCACTCTACACAAAATTAGTTCGGACTTGTTTTCTGTTTTGTATAATTTCTTGCGCGGCGTGCAGACTCTGACTTCAGGGAATCCTATCTGCATACACTGCAACGTGGTAATGATCATTCGCTCTTAAGGGAAATAATGACGGTTGAATCTTTATTGGTTGTTTTAGTCAAGATTAACGGGAAATACATTGCTTGGGGACCTGATCAGAACTACCCATATGGCTACAGCTGTGACCTGCTGCCCCTTCTCCCACACACTTAGTACTTGAGATTCCCAACAGTCCTGAGTCATGTAGGGCTACTAAAACAGCAGGAAGGTCTTGGTCGTCCTGCCACAGTCCACCCCTAGAGAGAGAGCCAGACACAGCCGAGTGACCGGGAGGAGGGGCCTGGAGTGACCAGGAGGAGGGGCCTGGAGTGACCAGGAGGAGGGGCCTGGAGTGACCAGGAGGAGGGGCCTGGAGTGACCAGGAGAAGGGACCTAGATTGACCAGGAGGAGGGGCCTGGAGTGACCAGGAGGAGGGGCCTATATTGACCAGGAGGAGGGGCCTATATTGACCAGGAGGAGGGGCCTGGAGTGACCAGGAGGAGGGGCCTGGAGTGACCAGGAGGAGGGGCCTGGAGTGACCAGGAGGAGGGGCCTATATTGACCAGGAGGAGGGGCCTATATTGACCAGGAGGAGGGGCCTGGCTCACCTGACATGATGGTGTCTGTGATGTTGAGGTTGTTCAGGGATAGCCCCAGGGACTGGCGCGAGGAGGACGAGGAGGTGCTGGAGGTCTCGGAGGGCGGGCGGGCCGCCTTGGCCGGAGTGGCGGCCGGCGTGGTGTTGCCCGTGGACTTGAGGCGGTCATTCTCCGCCTTCAGCAGCTCGATCTCGTTCTGATACCACCAGAAAAAGACAACCAGGGAAATAACCGGGAAAATGACCGGGGTCAATGAGATTAACGTGGATGTACTTTTTGTTTATTCATACTAAGCGACCTAGTTGTGTGTAAGAGATGGATTGAAAAAACACAATTAGGAGACTATGATTTTCTTTCATTCAGGCTGGCCATTTGTTATTATAGTGGATCAGTGTTACTGCCATTGTGAGCCATAAGAAGGATAATAATCTTAAAGAGTCTCTTTGTGTCGGGGTGTTCACAAGCCTAATCTCAGATAAAACTCGCTCAGATTATTTACAGATCAGAAGTTGAGGCACATAGTGTTATTTGGGAGTCAAAAATAAATCAACAGCTGATAATAGCTGTCTAGAAGTATCAATGACACCTATTTACCCTTGAATTTAGGGTACATTTCTTTCCTCACAGGCAATATTGGACTTGTTCCGTGTAGTTGCGGTCACTGAGTGCATGGGGCCACAAGCAGTCACACAGCTCAGACAGCTCAAAAGGGATGTGTGAGTGTGTGTGAGGGGGGTGTTACCCTTGTGCCAAGACTGTCTGGCACTGCTGGGTGCCCTGTGGTGGGAGGAGGTGTCAGTACCAGTCTCTCCCCCCCACCCTCCAGTCACCCTCTGGACACACCAAACATCCAGAACAATCCACTAAGAGAGCCCTGGTGCAACTCCACCTCACAACACAACACCCCCCTTGCCTCCTGGAAATGTCCCTTTCTTTCCCCATCATGGAAACTGATTGAGGAGGATTGAGGATTGAGGCCAGAGGCTGTCATTTCTCTGGCAGCTGGTAAAAGAGAGACTTTCTATCAAAGACAGAGTTGTACACCTATGACTATCAACAAGGGGCCTGGAGAAAGATGATACATTGCTGGCAGGTTTGAGGTGATCTTTGATGCATCTCACTAGTCAGTGAGTAATCTTTCATGAAAATAACTGAAAGCCACATATCAGGAGTTAGGGTTAACGGTTAACACTCCTAACAACCCGTTTTCAGCCTGTCTCATAAATGATTGACCATTCCAGTTAGTTAACTAGCAGGAGTCAGGTGGCTGAGCGGTGAGGGAGTCGGGCTAGTAATCTAAACGTCGCCAGTTTGATTCTCGGCCACACCATGACGTTGTGTCCTTGGGCAAGGCACTTCACCCTACTTGCCTCGGGGGAATGTCCCTGTACTTACTGTAAGTCGCTCTGGATAAGAGCGTCTGCTAAATGACTAAATGTAAATGTAAACTAGGGGGGTAACCTAACTCTTATTGGGGTTAGGCTCAAGGGCCAAGGCCCACCCCCAGCCCTGTACCGCAGCCTTGTGTCAATTTAAACGCGGGTGATGGCGTTATCTCACCTGCATGCGGTTCATGGCCTCTCGTATCTGGTCGAGGTGGTGGGCGGAGCTGAGGGCCTCCAGGCGGATGTCAGTGAGCTTGAGCTCCTTCTCCCTCAGCTCGTTCTTCAGCTGCAGGATTATCTCTGCCTCGGCCTCCGTGCACTCACACAGCCTGCCGGGTCACACAGGGGTCACACAGGGGTCACACAGGGGTCACACAGGGGCGAGATATACCCATACATACACAGATACACCCATACACACTGGAGAAAAATACTGTATACAAAAACACAGCAGAGAGAATATGGTTTACAAATATACACACACTGGAGGGAATCAATGTCCACACATGGACTGAACCATGATCACTGGGAGGAAAACAGACAGAGCTTTGCCTCTGGACCAGACAGGATTCACTCTGTAGGAAACTTCACACACACACACACACACGTGAACACAGCTATTGATTGTAAGCACAGTATCTACGGTAACACAGGGATGGAGAGGAACGGGGCCACTCTTCCATGTTGTGCTATTTCAAGCAAAGACTGCGGTCCAGTGGATCAGGAGTAAGTCCTCTCTCCAAGTTTCAAATGTTCAACGGTTTTACTGAACCCAGGCAGGTCACAGTTTGATATGTCATCTTAAATTGAGAAATGAACTTGAAATCCACACCGTGTTGCATTTCCCAGAAAGTTACTGCTAAAATAATATTGGCAGGTGTCTCAAACAGAGTAAGTCAGCTGACCAACTGGCTGTCCCACACACACACTAGCATGCATGTCACTTTCTGGGCATAGTGATTGACCAGTGTGATTTCCTACATTGGGCATTCATTAACATAGCCAATGCATGACTGACTGTCTAGACAGTCTGAGAAATATGGATATTAGTCCAATTCTGTAGCTTATTTCAGAATTGTGGGTCGAAATCTGGTTGTGTTACGAGGTAAAAGAGAGGGCGTTTTGATGGGATTAAGAGATGCAAATGAATGAACTCAACGTCCCCCCCCCCCCCCCCCCTCCCCCGGGAGCATGCCACCACACACTGCCTGTTACCGAGATCTGTGCTTGTAGATCACATGACCGTTTTGCCTTTTCTTAGACATCCAAATGGGGGAGGACTTGCTATCGCAAAAACACTTGCTACAGACCCATGGAATGGAGGAATGGAAAGGTCAAAGAAAAGAGAAAGAAAAGTTCAAGGTTAAAAGAAAGCCAAATAAAATCCAGAATAAAAAAAAGGAATGATGCAGAAGTGTTGTATGTGTTTCCTGTCGACTCGTGACCTTGCTTGCGTACACGTTGTCTATGTATGTGTGCGTCTTCACAGACGCGTGTCGGCCCGACCGCACTCACTCTGTGGTGGAGGGCGACGAGCGCAGCGTGGGGACGCTGCCCTGTCGGCTGGCGTGCTGGAGCTTGGGCGAAGACGGCAGCGAGGAGTCGGTCATCTCCTCCATCTCGTCGTGGGACGACTGCGACTTGCTGGTCTTCTTCTTGCTGAACGCCTGCTTGAAGGAGCTCCGCAGCTGCAAGACAGACGCCAGAAACATCAACATCGGGCCCCCCCGACCGCCCTTCTTCGACACCCTGGGACATCACTTCCTGTCACGCAAGGAGGAGGTCGGGGCTGTTCCTATGAACAACATCGGACAGTTTTGAAAGGGGCAAGGCAACTGCAGAAAGGCTCCAGTCAGACGGCAACGGTCTCAGTTATAATAAGAGAATGCAGGGATGGGGGGGGGAGGGGTTGGAGGATGAAACCAGACTTTTGAGGGTCCTGGAACTAAGAACAAACAAGCAGTCAAAAATGGACAGAGAGGAGGAGGGGGGGTCTGTTTCCATGCCGATGGGGGACTGAGGAGGAAAAAAGGGGGGCGGAAGGGGAGAAGAGGAAGAGACGAAGAAAAGGGGAACCACAGCACACGTACGGCAGGCGCGTTGAGAGAAGGGGGAGCAACTGACCTGTGCTGGGATGGAATCAGCCACCTGAAGATAAAACACACCCGACTGTTACCACGTGTACACACACTTCCTCCTCTGCCTGGAACCCCACACACACACACACCTGCTAGTCTCTCTGGAACTACAAACAGTCAGGGGCACACTGGTTTGAGGCTGTGAGCAGGAATACCCGGAGCTGCCTTTATCTCTAGTTCTGCTTTGCAGAGGGGTCCCAGGAACATTTGTTTTCATTACACCCTCCCTTTTCCCGTGGCAAAGAGCCTGAGGAAGGAGACCATTTGGTTCCTGTACAAGCTGAACAACTGTTCCCTAGACGGGAAAACGCATTTCATGTGTGATTGTGTGTGAGTGACTGCTCTGTCTCTTCTTCACTGCTGCGCGTTTGTGTGTGTGCGAATGCATATGTGTGTCTGCTCCTTGTTGTGCGTTACAGGCCCGCTGCTCTTCAGCCAGATCACAGGCAATCCAGCCTCCTCCAAGCAGCACTTCCACAAAGTTTCAGGCCACAGGGGCAACCAGGCAGAATTTATACAAATGAATAATTAATGGCTGCATAACAAAGATCCCGATTTGTATTTCTGAGCATGTTTGAGCTTGGCGCTCACTCTGAGTGCCAGCGTAAGATGTGTTGAGGGAATTTAATCATAAAATACACAGCCCTTGTATTAGCGTCCATGTTTCATTACCGACTATTCCAAACAGAGTTTTACTGGCCCTACATTGGAGCTTGGCGTGAAGATGTCAAAGGTGTCTTTAAAAGTTTAAAAAATATAAAATATGATATTTTGAAAAGGCCATGGCAAAATGTGTTTTCATCACCAGTTGTCATACACACAGTTTCCACTAGTCAGCCGCACTAAAGAACAAGCGTAGGGGGAAGTTTATCAAACATTGTTTTCTTCAAAGGGTGTCAGATTATCTCCACAGGGGGCAGAGGTGCATCCACAACAGGAGAGGGGTGTGGAGGGCGGGGGGGACTCGGAGTCAAGGAGGAGGCTGAGGATTTGGAGACAGCACTGATAGATAATCTTTTCTATTGGTATCTTCTCTCTCTCTCTCTCTCTCTCTCTCTCTCTCTCTCTCTCTCTCTCTCTCTCTCTCTCTCTCTCTCTCACACACACACACACACACACACACACACACACCTGCACTGGACATGCAGGTGGTATGGTATACTTTCATATTCACCTTGTTGCCTCTCTCCTTTCCCTGGCAGGGTGTATTGAGAGGGCGAGAGAAAGGGTTGGAATTTCAGCACGAGTCACAGTAACGACAACGAGACTGACCTCTCGGCGGAGGGTTTGTGCTTGGATGTGGGGGTCAGTGGGAGCTGGACCACACCACGTGGACCGGCCTTCAGACGCACGAGGCACTCTTCTTCTATGCTAAGCACCAATTCACTTACCCAGCTCTTTTTCTTCTTCTTCTTGTCCTCCACGTCCTTGGCGCTGCCCATGCTGGAGTGACTGGCGGCGCTGTTGATACTAGACATGCTCTCTGAGGAGTGCTGTCGTCTGATGCGCAGGTCTGGGAGACAGGGAAACAGGCATCGTTTTATATCCTCCCTCTTCAAAGTGCTGCAGTGTGTGTGGCTGGCGCTTGAGATCAACAGCCCTTCAGGCAAAATGGAGGTAAAGAACTCTGAAGAGGCGCATCGCCACTCTCGCGGGTGTGCGTGGGTTGAGATGGAGATAATGGAGCACTCCTTTCGCCTACGCCATGGGTGTGTGTGCAGGGTTGGGTGCCCCGGGTACCTTTGTGGAGGTGGTCGGGGCCGTTGAGGGCCACTTGGATGGCTGTCTGGGCGTCTGTGTTCTGGGCTTTCAGCGCCTCGATGGTCTCTCTCAACTCTGCCAGCTCTGACTCCTGCAGATGGAAAAAGTTGTCAGAGGCCAACCTCTACAGACGGATCCTAACTCCGACAGCTTCATATCTAGCCTCAGCATCACGTCTGATCAAAACGCAAGCACCGCTGTAAAATGGTTTTAAGAGATATCCGTAATCCCGCAAACAATGAGAAAAGTGTCTGTTCAAAAAGGGATTATCAGGGGAAATTATTTGAACAGATTCCCTCCCTAAACGTGTTTCACTGTCTCTACAACTTTAAATCTGAACACAGCCTGCCTTTCTTTTGTTTGGCCAGGGGGTGCCAATTTAAATCCCTCACAAAAATGGCAGTTGATAGATATTTTTGTCAGATACCCCAGACTCAAAGCACACACACAGATAAGCCTTAAACAGGTTTGAGAGGATAAGCTTCCAGTTTCCTCAATATTTCTCCAGAGTTTTCCAGCCGACTCCACCCCCCACCTGTTTGGATTGAACCTCCATCATACCAGCTGCTCTCTACTGGATCGACACGATTAGATAAAGTAATGGGCTCTCTGATTCCACCCCTCCAAATCTGCTGTGGGCCTGTGATAGAGTTTCGACTTTAATTAAAAGTTTGGAGGGAGCAGTTCCTTGTTTGACAAAGAAGACCCTCTAGAATCTTCCCCGCTTTCATTTAGAGAGGATTAGGACTGGCGAGGCTCATCGATGTTAGGTCGTGTGCGTGCATGCGTGTGCACGCATGTGTGTCGATAGATTGATTGATGGATGCACTCGGGTTTCCCTGTGCGGACGACTTTGAGCACATTCTGTCAGCAAACAGAAACTGTCTGTTGCAGACCTCAAATCATCTCTACTCGACCTGAGTTGTTCTGGGAGACGGTAATCTCACTCAAGCACCATTTACAGAACATGAAAAACTTGTCTCACTCAAAGAGGATCTCCAATCCCTGGTTAAATTCTTATTGTGGAGTGTAGGGTGTAACAAATCGCCAACATCTACATATGGACACAAATACTCTTCCAGAGAACTCTTAAAACCAATGTGTCTGTTCACTTTGTAAACTTGGACTTGCGAGCATTGGTCCTGTGACAGGCGTGTGTGAGAGACGTACCTTCTGCTCTGCTGTCATGGTGAGGCTCTGCAGACGACAGGTCATGTTCCCCAGGCTCTTCTCAAAGGCCGCCACCAGGTGAGCCTGTCAGCACACAGAAACACGGTCAACAAACTGCTGCTGGACAGGGCCTTAGTGCTGTCAGAGCTGGAATAAACTGGGCATAAACAGGATGGATACAGCTCAGTGCAGGGGTGTAGGTTTCATCATACAAGGGTGGGAGGTGCCTCCCCCCCCCAACACACACACACACACTTTTAAAACATCTAATCTATCCCCCCACATTATTAAGAACTTTTTAATTTCAAGGCTGCAGATATTTAAAAAAACTATGACACAACAACAAATGTGTTTACGGCAAATTTTCAAGTTCATGTCAGATGTTCCAGACGGTCAGTCACCTTGGATAAGCTTTAAACAACACAGCTACATCAACAATTCTCTCTGCTAATCTCCTCACTAGGGACACCTCTCTCCCAGATAAAAAAAAAAAAAAAAAAAAAAAAAACACCTTCCATCAAGCTAATCATCCACCGAACCACAAAAACACATTACACAATCCCAAACAACAGGGCTAAGTTAAGTCACAAGCCCCGAAAACTGCACTGAAACCACTTTGCAGTCCAGCTTGTAAAACAGAACTCCACTCCCTGGACTGGGGTTATAGCTTTGAAGTGTATGGGAGACGCAGCTGAACACGAGACAGTTCAAAGGAGAAATGCTCAGATGTAGTATGAACACGAGCCTGGAGGCCAAGACAGGTCTCTGGAGGAGAGAGATGCGGATCTACCAGCTCCTATGCTTCCAACGTGCAGTGGATGGATAACACTGCTGTATTCATCCTCTAGGGGAAGAATACAGTGTCTATGCGTTTATGTATCCATTCATCCACCCACCCACCTACCTATCTATCTATTTATCTATCTATTTACCTACCTATCTATCCATCCATCCATTCAACACAGTTCTTACGCCTGACTTTGGCTCTATTACTCTCACTTCAATGACAATGGTTCAAGCTTAAGACAACATCAACAACAAACTCCAACAACATTCCGGAGGAAATTAAAGTAATGTAATTTCACAGCTGATAGGGTATTTTGTCAAGTGCACACACACAACCCTGGGTTCATATCAGTAAGACTATCAACGTGACATATCCTGCATCACAGGCCTGGGAAGGGTTGCTATTCCTCTAACAGTGCGTCGCTTGGGGTTTTTCACCTGAAGAAGCACTTGCTGAGGGACACTGAAGGAGGCCCTGTGTTTAACAACATCATGCCATCTGCTTCACTGAGCCTGGTGGAGTTAAAGCTCCATGAAAATGGCTGGGTAGATGTGTGTGTGTGTGTGTGTGTGAAGAGAGAGAGAGAGAGAGAGAGAGAGAGAGAGAGAGAGAGAGAGAGAGAGAGAGAGTGAGAGAAAGAGAGAGTGAGTGAGTGAGTGAGAGAAAGAGAGAGAGTGAGTGAGTGAGAGAAAGAGAGAGAGAGAGATACAAATAGACAAAGATACTGCATTGAAAATCAAGGTGCTGTGAGCGTCTGTGTATGCACGGGGAGGAAGGAAGGAATGGAGAGTTAGTGAGAGAGAGAGTTAGTGAGAGAGAGAGAAAGAGAGTTAGTGAGAGATAGAGAGAGATAGAGAGTTAGTGAGAGAGAGAGAGTTAGGGAGAGAGAGAGTTCGTGAGAGATGGAGAGAATGTGTCTTCACACCCCTCTTTACCCCACTGAGCACTGATTCACAAACACCTGTCACAACCAGTGAGTCACACAGAACCCAGCCTAGTGCCCACACACAACAGAAACCAGCTATGTTGGCAGAGCCCAGACGCACACATACACACACACCCACACAGACATGCACGCATACACACACACACAAATCTAGTGCAACAACCCCACTACAACCCCCACGGCACATATTCTACAGAAATCCAATTCAAGTTTTAAGCTTTAAAAATGTCAGGTGTAGAAACCCAGTGGAAGCTTTTCCACGTGCTACATGCTACACCCAGCACGGCTGCCCCACCTGTCCGCCCAGCAGGCAGGGCTGAGCGGGCGCCCATACGTCCCGCTGTTGGGCCGTCTGTGCAGTCCTGGAGGTGAGCCCCCAGGCTCTCTTGACCCTACGACCCACGGCAGGCTGTCTCTTTTGGGGTCCTGGGTAGCGGTTCAGAGTGGGCCAGACCAGAGAGCCGGCCAGTGAGCTGCCCTTACTGCTGCTTGACGAAAAATACATCTTCTGAGCCCTCCTGAGACCTTTCTAGACTGACGGACTTCTACATGTGTGTGTGTGGAAGAATCCACGGCACACAGCAGGACAGCACTATTCCGAGTCAGACGCTACAGCTATGCTAAATACCTAAGCACTACAAGGAGAAATAGGGGGATAATGTAAGGCTATGTAGTAGGGTAGGAGTGTGAGTGTGTGTGACAGAGAGAGAAAGAGAGAGAGAGTGATAGATTGAGAGAGAAAGGGGGGAGAGAGAGAGAAAGAAAGGGGGTGACGGAAGGTGAAACCGAGGTAAAAGTCAGGTGGGAGAGAGGGAGGGAGGGAGGGGCAGACATGCTGCACAGACGGCTATGAGCTTGAACTCTTAAACCCATTTTAATGACAGCCAAGGCCAGGAGTATAATCCTTCCAGAGAACAGAGCCACCTGGTACAATACTGAGCCGCTTCGGCTGCTAGTTCCTTTTATCTTTTTTTTATCCGTTTTTCAGGATGCTTGTTTTTCTCTTTCTGCTTTGTTCGGATTAAACAAAGAAATACGAAACTCATTTCAATTATTTCCCCCATATCCTGATTACATACCTCACTGCACATGAAAATACTTGTTTGATGTACAGTCCATTTTTACTTACTAGTAGACATCCATAAGAAACATTACATTTTCAAAAAGTTTTATGTTGACTTACAAACATAATTACTTCGACAGTGTGTAATGGGATACTACACCAGTAAACAAGTATCTTTAAGTCGAGTCACAGATGTAATTACTATGACCTCAATCAGCAGACCACAGATCCCTCCAATGAAAGAGCAGCTTCACACCCTAAAGAGGATTTAAATGTATTCATTTATTCCAGATATTGTGTCTACAGACACACGCAGCCTCTAAACATGTCATCGCCCCACACATCCACTGGCCTCTAACCTTGCCACATAAAACACAGCCTTGTAGAAAGTCAGAGCACAATGCACTGCAACTCTGGGGGGAAGAGAGAGACCAGAACTCAGAGTAGAGGAGAGACCGACTACATTAGCATGCTCTCCCTATGGCACAGCATGGGCAGAGAAAGCTGGGATTGAGACACCCTCTTTGGGCTTTGTGTGTGTGCGTGTCTGTGTGTACGTGTGCGTGCTTGCATGCATGCGTTCTTGTGTGCATGAGTGCATGTGTGTGCCTGTCTGTGGAGGCTGACATTTCCACAGGCCAATCCCCTGCTGGAACAGATTGGGATCAGGAGTCTCGTGCTAGCTACGCCCACACGGCAGGGGGTGTCCTGTCCACCCTTCCATCATCTCAACATGGAAGAGGAAGATTCAGGGATTTCTTTCATGTCTTGTTATATACACAACGCATCATGAAAGGGCACTTTTAGATATCAGATATTAATCTTGTGCTACTCTTCGATTCTGCCTTCATCCTAAATACCCCCAAAAGTTAAAGAAGATCAAGATGTTACAATTCCAATCTTAGACTGGGCCTTCTTCAGTCAGGTCCTTTCAGTCAGGAGTTTTGTGGATATGTTTCCCTGATCCTAACAGGGCCAAGGGAGCAGGAGCATCACTGAAAGCCTGGGAAGGACGTTCCAACCCACCAGAGGAACGTGCTGGAAACAGAGAAGTCTCATGGAGAGGTCTCAGTCATTGCATCAGCCGAACGATCCAACTTTTCTACAAAGCCATCAGCATGACTTCACTGGTGCACGTTACATCTCCACCGTTTCTTCACAGTGGAGTGTCTACCTTTGAATCTATCTGGGAACAAAGGCAGTCAAGCGAGGAGAAGGCCTTTCTGCTCCGTGCTTGATCAGTCTCTCCAGGCTGAGACACAGTAGCCTCCATCTTTTCAGAAGAAGCCAGGCATTAGGCTCTCTTCACCCCGAAAGACCCTCTCGGAAACTGACTAAAATATCTAGACTCCCTCCCTGTTCCTCTCTGAGCTTTGATGAATCAGCGTCGCTCTATGCAGACACCCTGCTGGGTGCCTCATCCTCCCAGAACAATTCTTGGTAAACAAGTCGCCTCCACGCGCAACCTTCAAATCCCTGACAGCAATGCAGTTCATAAGAAGTGCACACACGTGAATTCTCAAATAGACACACATACACGCACGCACGCACGCACACACACACAATCATACCCACAGATCGCAGCCTAAGACACCCAGTGTGAAAAAAAAAGGAATTAGTGGGTGTCTCAAAGCCTCACATTCAAAAGGATTCCAGACAACATTTCCCTAAAACCTTTTCTGTCAGGGTTCGGATGCAAAGGACCCCCGAGGCATCCAGACTGCACTGCGACAGTGTCTTTGTGTCTGTAGACGTAAACACACTCACATTAGCTGACAGCTGGGACGTGAGGGTCGCCACCTTCTCCTGGGACGCATCCAGCTCTCGACGCAGCTTCCTGATTTGCTGCGTAGGGAGGGAGAGAACATTCCAGAATCATCTTCACAGTCACGTTTTGTTTGCGACAACAATGCAGACCTCAGTATGAGACAGATCATGCCTATTGAATCATGGCCTTTCATAATAAATATGAACATGACATTTCAGGTGAGGAATGAACACCCTTTCGTAGCACTGGCGGTAAGAAGAAGTCTTTGGTGAAGTGTCACAGTATAAAACAATGTGTTAAAGCGTGAAGTTGTAAATGAATGTTTACCGTGGTGTTTTGGACAGTTTGGCCCTTGGTTGAAAAGAGAAGAGCACATATTAACTTTATGTTGCATGCTTTCTCCAAACAGCAGATGTCATGGGAAAGAGAGGGTTATTACAAAGTCTGTACAGTTCTTTCTGTCTTGGTAGGAGACTGGAAGACAGGGGCAGATCTTGGACAAATTAGTACACTTACAAGGACACAGATACACTTACAAGGACACATAATTTAAACACAAAACATGCAGAAGTGACTCAAGAGCAGAAACTCGGGAGAAACCGAGGCGATGTAGCGGGGTATAAACTGACAACAAGGAGAGGGATAAGTTGGGGTGTAGGAGTAGTGTTTGTCCATGTCAGGCTGTGTGCTACAGGTCATTAAAGTGCTGTTTGGGTTTGGTGAAAGCAAGTAAGGTTTGAAATGACTTCCGCATGAAAAGCAATGCAACATAGGGCTAAACTGCTTTGACCTTGTAAATTCCAGGTCATCGTACAGTACCATCACTTGTAGTACTGTCTGTGTGGTATAATGATGGCATGTTTAATTATGAGTCTGTTAGAGACCACCTACTCAACTGTAGTTCTGGAGAGTGGCTATACAGCTGCACACACTGTTATAGAGATAACGTACACACAAAACTAGAAGCACAGACAAACCAAACAAACTTTCACTTTTTAAGTTGAACCTCTTACCTCAGAATGGGCTTTTTCCTCGGTCTGGATGAGAAAAAATGCATACATTGTTAAAAACTGCTTATTTGAGTTCATAAACAATGTTTATCACAGTTAAAACATGTAACATGTTTATATGAATTTTAAGATTATACTTTAGGACCCCCCCAATAAGAGCTAGTTTACTTTGGTAGTTCCCCCTCCTTAACTATGAACTAAGACTGAGTTACCAACATTAAGCTAGATGTCATGTTGAGAATGATGCATGAGCCAAAAGGCCATAGATGATAGAAGAGGATAAAATGGAACCATCATTACATTTACCAGTTATCGGTTTTGGTGTCATTTTAAATGAACTTTGCCCTAGGTTGTTTACCAAACTGTACCAGTAATATTAAACTGAGTGACAGTTAAATAGATAGCTATAAACAATACAAAATGGACTATCCTGCACACCAAACCCCCAAAAATGTCCACCATATTGGAACCCATTTCAGGTGCCACATTAATCTACAGCACGGGGTGAGGATACTTGTCTGGGTGGAGACATCATAGAGCAGACAGCACAGTCTTTTACCTTGTCCAGATAGAATAGCACCTGGAATGTAAGAAAACGGGGCGGGTTTCAAGCAAGTGGTAACCATAGTAACCACGGCCACTCAACACAACCCTCTGACAACAGAGGAAGGGGGTTCTGACTGTTTTGTTAGCCAAGCATTCTCATTGGTTATCACCTATGGCCTTATTATGACTAAGTGATTGTTTTAGTGATTGATGTCAGCTCTCCTGTAGCTTCAAATCAGATGATGATTTAGAGTTTGCAAAATAAAAGGGCTATGTGTAATATACGATGATATGAAAGACTATTTAAAAGGTAAATGATGCCAAAGATGAGAAGAAATGAAGACAAATGGCAAACAGAAAAGCACTAAATCAAACACAAATGATAAGAGGAGCATGCAGGAATGGTCGAGTTCTCAGACCAAAACACATTAAAAGGCTGAACACAATAAAACATTACAAGAACATTACAATCACAACAAAATATATTTCATGGTTGATTGCAACATCTCTAAAATAAAACTATCCAGTCTGTTAAACTAATTCCACTTATGTTTCTCTGAACTTTCCTGCGAAACAGAAGATAGGTGGAGCAGAGCAATAATAGATGTTGAACTAATTTATCACAGCTACTGGAGGGTTGAAGGTGCTAAAAAAAAGTAACTAGTTTCAGTTTCTCTGAAAAACGCTGCTTCTCTTCTATAGAAAAACAAACGCGAGAGGAAAAGGTTGGACACCACTTACCGCAGAGTAGAGGGAGGACGTGCTTGACACCAGGGACAGAGAGGAACCATGCACTAAGAGAAACAGAGAGAGAGAGAGAGAGACAGACGGAGAAACAGAAAGAGAGAGAGAGTCACAAAGAATGATGAACCCCCATCACATGGACACTACCCTTTCACATGCCACAGACAAATCCTCCGAGGCTCACCTTCGTCAGTGCTGTCCCGGAAGGATCCGGAACGGCTCATGCCGCGCGGGCGCTCCTCCAGGGAGGTGGCGCTGCCCCCCAGCGGGTGGCCCTCCCCGTACAGCTCAAACGAGTCGTGGGCCGGGATGCTGTTGGAGCGGCTCATGCTGGTGGAGCCGGGGTACGGGCTGATGTTGGTGGGACTCACTGGACACACACACACACAGACACTCCTCATGAACAGGTGACAGACCCAAAGAACAGAACCAACTTATGGGCCCATATGGGTTCTGTATTGACACAGAAACATGGGTGTAGCTTACGCAGGTTGGAGTAGTGGTATTTGCCCACGGTGGTGCAGGCCGCTCCAGGGGGGGAGATGGGAGACTGGCTCCCCGTGTCCTGGAGCCCCCCTGTGGAGTGGGAGCGCAGCCACTCCTTCCCTTCCTCGTGGGATGCCTGCCTGGAGGACGGAGGGTACCTGGGGGCACATTCACAAATGATTGTGCACACACACACACACACTTCACAGTCACTTAGTTCACACTTTAGAGACGGTGACAGAAGCACCCCGTCTCCTCCTGTCTCTCCAGCAGCGGCCTGTGTTATCACAGCCACTCCTAATCCTTCCAGGGCCGTAATGGAGTTTACGCTCATCCTTTCAACATGGACTCCTTTAGACACCCACATGATTAAGCTTGTCACAACTGACCTCTGCTCATTTCCCCTGAATGGAATTCCGAACTGTGAATTCTATCAGACAAAGTATTCGGATTGACATCCATTTGTCTGTTGAAAGCAGGTATCTCTGTGTGTTTTAGCTAGTCATGAAAGGGCCCACTTTGCATGTAACTGACGGATGATTTTAATTCTCTACCAGGATAGGAGAGGGAAGGGAACCTGCTCAATATGGGTAAGGCTCTGCTTGCTCTGCATCCCAAAATGGATATTGTGTCGGTTTGGGAGGCAATTTGCTACTTTAAATGCAACCATCCATAGGACTGAGGTAAACCTGTGGTCGTCTTCTACGACCAGTAGAAACCCTGCTTTAAGCCTCCTATGTGTGTTGTCAAGCCGCCTCTATGAGCACCAGTTTATGACTGAAATGACAGTAAAGGGGCTTTACAAAAACATGCTCTGTGTCTGGATGACTACACATAGCCCGGCCCTGTAATTGAAAAAAAAAGCCATTTGTTCCACTGATAGGTGGACAGTGATGGATGGAGAGAGCTTTGTCTTTCTCTCGCCAACCCACCTCTTGAACGGGTTGACACATCTCTAGGCTCTGGTTATTAGAGTGAGGGTAATGGAAACTTGACTCAAAATGGCTGCCCTTGACAGTAGTAGTCTAAAAAAGATGACTCAGCAAATAGCTGCTCAGCACCTATTAACTATGGGATCACTGTAATTCTGTGGGCTGCAGAGACTAAAAATCTAAAAGACTCTAAAGGGTGAATATCACAACACACTTTAACAAAACACCAACTGCAACCACTACTCATGGAGTCCCTGGTCGTCCAGGTCGGGTTGTGAGGGGTGTGCCGGGTTGTCGATGCGGAGCAGGAGGTGCAGCAGCCCTCCCGCCAGGTTTGGGGGCCAGCCCTGCCTCGGGGAGAGCCAGCAGAGCTACGGCTGCCATGACAACTCCACCGTCTGCCCAGGTCAGCTTATTATGGGCTATGGTGTCTTCAAATACCGTGCCGGGGTCTGTCATACTCTCATGTAGAGAATACTGGTACTAATCTGTCCTTCTCTCTTCCTCCTCCTGTCTTCCTTTTCCTTCTCCCCTCCTCTCTTCCTCTCTTCCTCCTCCTCTCTTTCTCTCCTCTCCCCCCTCTCTTCCTCCTCCTCTCTTCCTCCTCCTACTCTCTTCCTCTCCTCTCCCTCTCCTCCTCCTCTCTCCCCTCCCCCTCTCCTCCTCTCTTCCTCTTCCTCCTCCCATCCTCTCCTCCTCTCTTCCTCATCCTCCTTGTTTGTCGACAACCTACATTAATGGTTTATAAAGAGTGTAATAGTACACTATGACCTCTTTTGACCACTTTTAAATATATCAAACTTTCAGGCCACACTAACCCCAAAGCCTTTCATAAACCTAGCTTATCTGCCTGAGAATCTGAGTTAAATGTCCAATATAATCCTGTGTCTGTATCCAATTGCTTTACAATACCAATACGATAATTAATGAACACAAAGACAGTTTGTCAGTTAGAAACACAAGAAGATGCTCACACAATAGGGAATGCACATTAGAACATAGAAGAAAACCAGGTTGATTATGAAAGTACCTTAGTCCCTTTTTGGGAAGTGTGTTTCTGTCAAGAGGCATGCTGTTAAAACACAGAAAACAATAACATTAGAACAACAAAAATCAACGTAAATCTTTAAAATCTACTTCTCTACAGAGTACAGAACAATTTATAATTTCTCCACGATGAAATAAATAGTTTGGACAAAACACAGAATTCCAGAGACCAATAAACATCCATACATAAGATTCTAAGAAACCCGACATATAAACCTGACAGTGAAACCAAACTGCATGCAAACAACCCTATGAAAACAGTGAGATGTCAGCCTACACACTGAGCTAAGACCAAACCCAAACCCTGCATGCTCTCCACTCACCCCTCAGAGAGTGTGGACTTGACGCTGCCGGTCCGGGTGACTTTGGGGCCGTGGTGCCCCAGGGGCAGGTCTATGGACTCGGAGCTGGTGTGCAGACTGGTCATGCTCTGGCAGCTCAGGGTGTCCTTGCTGCCCGCTGAGGAGCTGCTCAGGTTGGCAGGCCAGGGGCGGGCGTTGGAGGGCAGGGAGAGACCCGAGGCTGGACTGGAGGCTGGCGAGTCTGTGCCCAGGTCTGGGACTTTGCCGTAGAGCGGGCTACTGCCTCCACTCTGCCCGCCCGCGCTGCCCAGGCTGCCTGTGCCCGAGGAGGGGGAGTCTAGGCTGGGCTGGCGCGCCAACGTACCGTGAGGACTGCCCAAAGCCGAGGGGCACTTCCCTGAGTCGGGCGTGCCTGGGGAACTAGCTTTGCTGCTGGCTTTGGTGCCAAACAATCTGGGGGAGAAAGAGATGGGCAAGGTGAATCAGGGGCTCTAAACTTTAGACTGGCAGTGACTTCCTGCCATGAATCGGCAGCAGGCAAAACACCCCCCCTCCTTTTCCAGCTCACCTTTAACAAAACACTGAATCAATCTCTCATTTGTGACCTTCACATTCAATGACGAGTGCTTATGAGATAACAACACAATGATTGCTTGCTCCCTGTGATAAGCTGCCTGTTGTTCATCTAGCGACGGCGTTCCTTCATCTGCGACGCCTCTACTCAGCCAAGCTGTCTGGCTGCTCGACCCTGTTCGCCTCACACGCACGCAGCATGGGGCCCTCTCTGTGACGTCTGTGGCCTTCTAACGTCAAACTGGTTTTGGTGATTAATAGGTGACCCCTGTCTCTAGGGGGAGATGAAAACAGATGACGACTGACTGCTGGCGCCTCGACACGGCGGAGAGAAGTGTTGTCGTTGTCTGGACGCGTGTGGCCTGAGTTTTAATGATGGGGGCTTGGGAGATTTGGGAGGGGAGGAGGGGAGGAGGGGGTGTTTGGGGATGTGGACGCTCCTGTCTCGTCTGCTCCAATCAGAGTTGGAGAGTCTGACGAGTCTGACCTATGGTAAATGGCAAATCAACACTTGTCTCCATCCAATCTGCTGCTTGTCTACCCTGGCTTCCTGCAGTATTGTTTATTGGACACCAGGGGGCACCTCATCGTGACTCATATATTTGTAGGGGAGTTTGATTAAATTATACTTGTTAAATATAATTCTTATCTTCTTCATACATATTATCTTAGAAAAACTTACTTTAAACTTGGAAGTTAAAAACTTTACACTTTAAAAGATAACGGATGCTTCAAGAAACTGTCAGGGTCTGTATATGTCTGTGTGTGTGTGTGTCTCTCTGTGTGTGTGTGCATAGGTGTGTGTCTGTGTGTGTGTGTGTCTCTGTGTGTGTGTGTGCATAGGTGTGTGTCTGTGTGTGTGTGTGTTTCTCTGTGTGTGTGTGTATAGGTGTGTGTCTGTGTGTGTCTGTGTGTGAAAGTGCCGGGAAACCTTGCTGCATTCCGCAAACAACACCTCATTATTCCGTAAGTGCCTCAAGCGAGTGTAGCCCCTCATGGTAGCTGGCAGACGGGACCATCACTAATCAGCTAACACACACCTTCCTCCATCCCTCCATTATCTTACAGCTAAACCTCCCAGTGTACCTGAATATAAAGTAACCAGCAGGGAAAATATGGCCATTTCTTCTGAGGGGGAATGAACTGAATTTGTGAATTTGTGAACTGTGTTTATGTAGAGTCGTTATGTTGTCTTACCTGCGGAAGGTGGGTGAGGCGATGTCAGGGTACTTGCTGCCAGGCTGCCTGAGGCCTGATTGGCCCGTTGAGGTGGGGCTCGACTTGGGTGAGGTGGACAGACCGGCGGCGTCCTGTTCGGACACGCCCACCTTCTCCTTGTCCGTCTGGTTGATGGTGATGGGGCTGGAGCGCCCAGACCCCACCTTCCCGCCGTCCCTGCGCTTCGCTCCGCCGGCCGCGCCCGCCCCTCCGCCTGCCGACTTCCCGCTGACGTTGGAGTCGATGCTGGACGAGCTGGAGCGGTGCCCGCCGCTGCGCCCGCCCACCGCCACCCCCCCGCTGGAGGACTTGGCCGGCCGGGGCAGGGAGCGATACTGGAGGGGCACCTTAGACCCCCCGCAGCCCAACAGCACGCCATCGTCCTGGGGCTGGGAGCCATCCAGGCTGGTCTTACGGCCCCCGCCGATGCCCGCGCCCTTCCCGATGGCGGAGGACTTGGGCACCTTGCCCAGGGTGGCGGAGCCACTGGCGAGGGAGGCGCCGCTGGAGGTAATCAGGGTGCCGGAGGGCCCGGATATCTTCTTATAGCCAAAAGAGCCGGTGGTCGGGGGGCGGGCGATGCCCGACGGCGGCTTCTTGCCCTCGTCGCCGCTGCTCTTGCCCGCATCCGATGGCGAGCGCTGGATGCCTGCCGAGCTCTTAGAGGGGGCCTTGCCCTTCTCGGAGGCCTTGGCGTCATCAGTTTTGCCTGTCGATGAAACAACACTGCCATTAACAAACGGGCTAACACCTGAACCTACTCAAAATGCTGCGCTGGTTCTGAACTCTGCAGGGCACACGGCAGAGGTGAGGTCAACGACAGCATTTATTTCCAAAATAAATTAAGTCATCACTGTCACCTACACTCCTACACAGGTAAAGGGGGCAGGGGCAGGTGTGCCAAATCCCTGTGTACACTGGCCAACAAGCTGTGCCAATTTTCTTTTACAAAGCTCAGCAAATTTGGAAAGCGATTCGAATCCTAGCCAAACCTTGAAAACTTGCTGAATGAACCAAAAACTAGAGGAAAAGTCTCAGGTGTAGCTTGACTTGCAACCTCACACAACCTCACACGACTTCAAACTTGGCTGAAACTTCAAGGGGAAGAAAACGGATTACCTCACCACTAATCTGATTGTACATCCACAAATACAATTCACATCATCGATTTGCCAAAGGATGTCCTCATATCAACCAGCCCTTCTAGGCCTACACCCACATCCTGTCACATACTAAAGCCGGCATTCAAACATGCACCTCAGTGTATGAACACAGCACTATAACACAATAAAATAAAAACAACAAGGCAACGAGGAAATGTCACCCTGCACACGGGAGATAGAGAGAGACAGAGAGAGAGAGAGAGAGAGAGAGAGAGAGAGACAGGTGAACATACCAGGGGTTTTCAGAGTGGCAGAGGTGCCCTTGGTTCGAGGTGGCGTGATGCCCACCTGGGCGGTCATACCCCTCCTCCAGGAGCCGGTCTGGGACATGGGCAGAGCGCTCTTCTGGCCTGGGTCCTCACTCTGGCCTGCTGGGGAGGAGGAGGAGGAGTAGGAGGAAGACTTCCACTTGGAGCCAGGATCCATGGTGATGTCCAGCTCCTCGTCCACCTTCTTCAGATCTTCTGCTCCAGCCCAGCTGCTGCTGACCTCATGCTCTGCATGCTTGTGTGAGCCCTTCTGGGACAGACACACACACACGCACACACACAGACACAGAAACACGCACACAAACACACACACACAGTGAGGATGAGTCTAATCAACAAAATCTATACCAGAGTTCTTATCTTAAGAGCTCAATCTGTTCAGTATTTCATAGGGGCGGGCTAAGCTATGTGGCTATTTTTACCCTACTTTCCTAAGACTTCGCCTTGACTGCTAAGCCAACACGTGAAGCTATAAAAAAGAACCTAGCATTGTGGGAAAATTGTTGAATATTACAAACTCCAGATTTATGTTCGTTCTTCATATGCAGTTGATTATGTCGTCATGTGATTCTGGGTTGTGAATATAAGGGCGACTAATAAATGAACTACAGTGTCTCTGTACTACCTTGTTCTTGCGTGAAGATGAGGTGCTGCCGGAGTAAGCAGGTGTGTTCAGATCATCCGTGCTGATGTTGTCAAGAGTGTCGCTAAGACCACTGCTTACTGAACTGCTGTCATCCCAACTGTGTCAGAGAGAGGGGGAGAGAGAAAGAGAGACAGAGAGAGAGAGAGAGAGAGAGAGAGAGAGAGAGAGAGAGAGAGAGAGAGAGAGAGAGAGAGAGAGAGAGAGAGAGAGAAAGAAAGAAAGAAAGAAAGAAAGAAAGAAAGAAAGAAAGAAAGAAAGAAAGAAAGAAAGAAAGAAAGAAAGAAAAAGAAAGAAAGAAAGAAAGAAAGAAAGAAAGAAAGAAAGAGGGAGACAGGTACAAAGAAAAAACTGTCAGGGTACAATACACACAAAAAACTAAGAAATCTATCCATCATTCCCTATCAACCCACACGTTGGAATCTTCCCATGTTTCCACCAACTCTACATCTTGTTGAAGGAACTCTTTGGTGTGTCTTCCGTTTAGCAGCAACAGAGGGCTACCCACCTGTAGCTTGCAGATGCAGCCTCCCACTGTACCTAATCTGCTCTAGCCTTGCTCCTTAGCCCACTCCACTCCCTTCTTACCAGCCCCTCATATCCCAGAGGACTGAAGAATGTTCTGGAAATAGGCACGCTCCATTGCAGGGGCAGATCACGTCCACTTCTAATCACCTCCTCCTTCATCTATGCTTGATAATTTCTTCTTGTTAATTGCAACATTGAGCAACAGTAGCCCTCTGTGAATCCTCATTAGAGTCATATTGACTTCACAGCATTAATGGTGTTTCTCCCCTAATATGGGGTCCTGATCACATTTCATGGAGTCGTCTGTGCTAATCAGAGGCATTGTACAGCTGGGATCATTTCCAACAACTTTTTTCATGCTGTTCACAGTTCTCTTTTCCTCTCCGGTCACACCTTATAAATCAATCTCAATGATATGATGCATTAGTGTTCTTCTCTTTGTGTGTCTGTCACACACACACCCGCTTCCAGTTTCTATAGACACACAGTAGGTTGCCAAGGCAACGTCTCTGCTCTCATCGCCGTGTGTGTCCCCCTGCTCTTAATTAACAATGGGAATGTGATTGTCTCCCTCGACATCAGATTGAGTCTCGACGGAGAGCGACTCTCTGCCTCTCAGCAGCCCAGGGAGAACCACCAAGATGTGGAAGGAAACAAGCCAACCAAGCCCAGCCTTAGTGCCCGTCATGCAAACACCTTGAGGAGGATTAGGCCTCAGACATTAGCACTTCAAACAATGCCAAATTGTCGTTCCTATTCAAGACCAGGCAGCTAAACTCGTTCACATATTTTAAATTGGCATGGAATCCCTCACAAAGTGACAGTGGGCCCAGCATTAGGATGGTTGGTTGATTAAATGTTCGACCGCGTTCGTCATTTCTCCCCTGGCATCTATAATTCATTGAAGACAAAGATGAAACCAACTGACAGTCTGGAAATGAGAAAATAATGACTTATGAAAGGCTAATAACGGATGATGGGAGCGGGGCGTGTGGGCGTTGCTCTGTGCTGTGGTCTAAATCGGAGTGGATGAGCCCACTTTCCTCTCCGCAGAAATAAAACCAAGGCGGTATTGATTTTTCATCTTGTGTCGTACTTCTGAGAGGGGTCTGCGCTATTCATATCAGAGTTAGGTCATGGGATTTCAATATAGTTCAATTATTCAGTTGGTTATGCAACAGTCTTGCTCTGTGAAAATGTCTCTACTCCACAACCTAAACAGTCCAACTGTTTTTTAGAAGTCTGATCTTCACGGAAACATTCTTCCTGTGTTTTTACTAGCGTGGATTTAAATCCAAACGTGCATTTATGGAAAAGTACAGTCATTATATTAGAATTGATAGATTTTTCTGAAACTGTGAGATTAAGTTTGAATTCCGCTATGATTAGCAGGACAGCACTTCCCAACAGAAGTGGTTAAGGTGTTCCCTACTATTTCACAGCGCTGGTCCCACAGTGCAGAAAGTTAATAGATTAAATTCTAGTGAAACATTTTTAACTGCAAATAAAAATTGAAGGCCTAAAATATTATTGAATTCCCCCAATCTTACATCAAAATATATACTGACTTATATACCATAGATTCAATTTCAGAATAAATTGAATCTATAAATTGCCAATGGTCTGTGTCCAGATGTACTTTCAAGATAGGATATTTTGTCATTTACTGTGTGCAATTGATCATTTTACCATTTCATTTCTGCAGCTGTTACAGGGAGGAGCCTTAGAGGTGCTCTTAGTCCGAGCAAATGATTGAATTGTCACATGTTGAAATAAATGACCTCCATAAGATTCCAACTACACACAGAAATATTCTAGTACCGCTATCCTGAAAAGTCATTTGGTAAATTTCCAAGCGTGTATGTTTCTAGATGCCCTATTGTACATTGCTTTGGATAAGAGTCTGCTAAATGAATAAAATGTACAAAACTTGATGTCCCTAAAAAACTCTCAAATGTCCCTGGTGACCTACCTTCATCAGCTGACAGACAGGAGCAGGGAATGAGCCAAATCTAACAGCCACTAAAAGAATGAGCTTGTCACTCTCACTGACCAAGAGCTTTGGCTGCTTTCCAGAAGGCCAGTTTTGGGAACTGTCAAGCGGCCCTCGCCAAAAGACAAACAGATTACTTATCAACTCACTAATTCAACTGTGAACTCTCTAATTCAACTTGTGAAATACAATTGAGGAGGGTATGGAGGCAAAACTCAGTGTGGAATGAATCCCAGACCTCCAGTCAACTTTAGAGATGCTATGATGAATGTGCAGTAACTCCGTGCCAGCCATCCATCAGATTGGAAGAGTTTGCTCCAAGAAATTATTAGTTGCATTCGGTAATTAAATCCTGACAGCAAATGCATGAAACACAGATGGACCTTCAGTAGTACTGATCAGGGCACATGCTCTTTTCTTTTACATCCCAAACGGTCTCTCCATCTGCAAGAGGGAAGACTTTCTGGAGGGAATTCTTTTTTTTAAATTAAGTAATCTGGATTCACTCTGCAGTGACAGGGGGGAGAGATTTGAACCTCATTTTTCATTTGTAGTCAGATGTTCTACCACTGAGCTTAACCCATCCCAGATAAACTATGCTGATTTGTCAGTGTTGTTGTCAAAATAACTTCCAATCATACAGTATGATTGGATTCTAACAGAAGAACACCAATCTTGATGAACCCAGCTCACCTTGGCCCACAGCAGCCAAGCACAGCCCCAGGACTAGGAGCCCTGGAGGCTGTCCTGAGAGCACGCCTGTATTTCTGAGCTGAATATTTTATGAAGGCGTCTCCCTCGGCACGGGGCTCTGACTGACGCATCTCTGATGGCTCTGACAGGCAGCTGAGGGACCACTCTCCTCCCCCCTCCCATCCCCCCTTCCCCTCCCCTCCCCTGGGTTAGCATACCAGACAAGACAAGCGGATGTACCCAATACCCCCCAAAACCCCCCTCGCTGCCTCCCCCCCCCCCCCGCCCTGAGAAGAGGTGAGTGAAGAATATGAGCAGTTTGCGTCCAACATAAATAAAGGATGCTTCATAAATAAATGACAACCCCATGAGTATCCCTTGACAAAGCACTTACCACAGGTGGGCCAGTTAAACCTACCATTGTTCCAGTGGATGCAGTGTTTATTGTGATTGCTGCTGTTTTATACTGTCATGGTGGCACATACTTCCCAACCCCTGAGTGCAATGTGGTTGCTGCATTCAACCATGACAACAACGCCTCATACAATATTCAATACTGTAAGTCGCCTACTGCAAGAATTCGGTAAGAACAGCATATTATATCCAATTTTACTATCTGATGCATGCAGGAAGGCTGAAGAGGATGAATACTGCGCGGCAGAGAAAATATTAACAAAGAAAATAATCCATGTTTATGTGGAGCTGGTAATGTGGCGCGGGTGTGGAGATGTGGCCAGCATAGACAGCCGCATGCAGCCTTTGCCACCAGCAGCTATTGCATAATAACCCAAACTCCCACATCACGGAAGAAGATGAACATACAAAGTTACAATGGAGAATTCATCCCTAGATTTTCAGTACCAGGACAAGCTGACTTCAATCACATATGTATTCATTTCCCAGTTGATGTGTTGCTTCCTTTGAAAATAATTATAGCTTTAAACGAAACAACTTAAAGCCGGAAGCTACAAAACATCTCATTAGAGCATGGTTACTGTCAAAGCTCCTGAGTCGTATTCATAAATTAAAAGGATTTAATAAATAATCGGAAGTGACTTGACGTATAATTGAGTGAACTCACCATGTATTCAAACAGATCACTGGAAATGCAATAGAAGGCAAGTGCTACTAAGCCTTCTGGTTTCATGATGACAAAGACGGGTGCTTAAGACTGACAAAAACATCCACGATCAACACCTATTCAACACAGAGAGACAAGGAAACTTTCAACACCATTCAAATCCGTGTTCGTAATGTCACACGCACACACGTGTGAAAGGACATAATGGGGCCGATTTACAATACGTTGAGGCACGTTTCGTTCTTCCTATAATCCCACACTAATGCTATTGAGCCCTAAGGCTCTCGCAATTAAACATCAGAAAACACACCACCAGCGGCAAAATGACCCTAATCAATGTTCCTGTGCTTCAGTCTCAGCCGACACCACTGAGCCAGCTTAGCCCCTGACTCTGACAGAGTCCACAAAGCCCGGCTGCAAACTGGCCTGTCAGAGGGAGTCAACCAGACTGCTCTCCAACGCACATCAAAGGTACAGAAATCAATAGAGAGGGGTGGGAGGGGGAGAGAGATCGGGATGTAATGACAGAGAGAGAGAGAGATAGAGAGAGAGAGAAATAGAGAGAGAGAGAGACAGATAGAGAGAGATAGAGAGAGACAGTACACTTCCTTCTTCAGGACTCACCTCTCCTCCAAGATGGATAGTCCAAGCCCGTTCCTGCCTGACCTGTCTTAACAGGTGGCATTTGCTTAGGTTTGGTTTCCTGTGGTGTTGTCCTGTCTGTCTGCCTGCCTGCCTGCCTGTCTGTCCTAGTGCACCTCTAGAACCAGCCAGCCAGTTCAAGCCCACCTGCCAGCCAGTCTGGCTGAGCAGCTGACTGGGACACAACTGTACTGTACAGGAAGAGAGGGAGAGATGGAGAGAGACCCAGGGAGAAAGAGAGACCTCACAGCACCACTCCAGTCTCCGTTCCTTTTCTCCTCCTCGAACCCCACCCTCCACTCTCAGCTCCCCCTCCCGCCAAACCCCTCCCCTCGAGGTGCCCTGTCAAACACTCAACAGCAAGCTCAAGAGATGCTTCTCCTTAACCAATCAGAGCCCTTATCAGCGGAGGAGGGGGAGAGGTGGGGGGCATAGGGTTAATGGCGAGTGGAACAACAATAAAAGAGGATCAATCCATGAGAGGATGAGACACAAGAGGGGGACAAGCATTGGCAGACTATGGTCTGTCGTAACGACGCGACTGCGGAATGAGCTCATGAATAATATGGAAGTCAGCCTTGCCCTGCTCTGACTGTCCACACAGATGCATCTAGGCATGATTTATAAAGCTCTTATTGAGGGACCACAGGGATGTGGATAAGGGAGTATGATGGGTGTGAACAGTGTGAATGGGGTGGGGGGGGTGGGGGTGCTGGCAAGAGGGAAATCTGTTCAAATGGGAGCCCTTATGACAAACAATCACAGATCTTCCATTTCCAAGTCCATCACTTTGCTTCAAAGTGTGAGCATGGCTAACGCCCCCTCCTTTCTGACAGTGACAAAGGCACTCAGTAAACACAACCCCTGCAGAGTCCAATTCAACGGCAGCACAACTCAATTAAAGAGAGTGACCTTGCAGAAACAGAGAATGGAACAGGACTGGTGCTGCAAGAGCCAGACAGTAAGTCGGCTCCCTCAGCATTGTTCCCTAGAGGCTCAGTCCGCTGGCCAGGACCTGGGCTGCTACAGGCTCTATGGAAGCATGTCTTCTCCAAACCAACAAACCACAACCCTACCAGAACCATGAGAGGCTCTCTTCAGTCAGAGCACTTCCATCCCCTGTCGTCATCTTTGGACGGTGGATAAGAAAACACAATGTTGTTAGTTTCAGCTTCAAGACAGAAGATTACAATATGCCTCAGTGAGTCTAAACTGCCTCACACTTCCTCGAAAGAAGCACATGGCATCGCCTTAACAGGCTTTGGTGAAAGCATGAATCGTGGTGGCTTTGGGTTGTCCATAATGCTTGGCAGTCGGCCTGGCCCAGTCGGAGGGGCTGGCGTCTTCGAGGTCACCCAGCTGTCTGTCCCCAAGCCATCTGTGGCACACACACACACACCGTGTGGGTACCCTAGGAGACCTGGTCGAACACACACACTCACACACTCACAGACAGCACGGATGTACACACAGACACATGCATGCAGGCATACACACGCACACGTACACACAAAGCAGCTGTGATCCTCTGTCCTGGCACAGAGACCCAACCCTCCAGGCTCCTCAGGGTAATGGAATTACAACTCTTTGTGTGGTCAAATTGACGAGGAAGGGTTTGTGTCCATGTGTGTGTGTGTTAAGAAACATTTAAGAAAGATATCGTTGTTCTCACTACAATATCTACCTACAAGTGTAATGGATGCTACTGATATCAACATATGATACACTTTAACTTTTGATGGTTGTCATTCCATGTAAGATCATTCAGATCATGTTTTTTGACAGAAGGTATCGTTCTCTCTCTCTCGATCCAGGTGATTTCTTATTTAGGAAATTCACGAATTATGTCTTTGATTAAGATAACCACAAAGGCCCATATTCAGCGCTGTAATTACTCCGTAACATGCATCGCTAAATATGATTATATTTCTATAATTCACAACAGAGCCAGCCAGAGCAGCAGTCAATTTAATGAACAATCATTTGACCTTGTCTGATTCTTATCTAAAAACGCTCATTGATACTGACTCTCGTAATCAATGCAATCACACAAGTTAATTATCTCAGAACTGCAATGTCTGAAACAGATCCGTGCATCAAATGAACATGCTCAACAAGAGGCAGGCTGTCGCTTCAGCTGTCGCCATAACAACACCCCCAAAACCCTCCCTGCGATACTGAAAAGACGATCATTACTACTGTCGAACACCTTTTATCTGCTTGAATTTAAACCCCTACGGGACACATTAAATGAATGATTGTAACCAAGGACACTGATGAGAACCAAATCTCTACAACAATGACCAAAGTAGCTGTTTATCCCTGTGGTGAAGTAGTAATCTTCCAAGAGGATCGATCCGGACGTCCACTGTTAAACAAACTCACTAGGATGTTTGTCACAGACTCTCATAACGCTCACAGCCGCCATACTTACTATCATGACTCGGCATTGATTCGAGAGAGGCTAGCAGGCCCTGCCAAATGCCAGCTTGTCAATATCCTTCCTTTCAAACTAATGAGGCGTGTCAGACTGTCTGTTTGAGCTACTGTGACTCGTTCAGCGATCCTTCTTCAGTGCTAGCGATACGTCTCAGTGGTTTGATGTCTGGTGTGTTGAAACAGAACATTATGGGAGTATCTGGCACTTACATTTATCAATTAAATGATAAAAGACCAAACTGCGGACGTGGATACCATTTTTAAGATTCTGATCTTACACTAGATTTCTCCATTGTACTGTTGAAGGATTCCTGGACTCATCAGCTTACCTTACCACGACGAGTTATGACTTACACATAAACTGTTTCCCTCTCTGCAGAGTTGCAAACACTGTTCAGTAATACCTTAGATTCTCTATTACATTACAAAAGCAAGAGCAACTGCATCTGCAGCTGGTAAAAGTTTGCTTCAACGCCACCCAGCTAAACCCACAATTTAGATCAATAACTTTGTCCTCCTAGCTGAATGCTACTAGACTACTAAAATAAAAGTACTCAGTCCCGCAGAGACCTTGCTCCCTGGAACTGGCATCTTGGATAAATACGATGATAGATAAGCCAATTTCCCTCTGCTGCCTGGCATGGGGGTGCAGAGGAGAGGGGTGGGGTGCAGAGGGGAGGGGTGGGGTGCAGAGGGGAGGGGTGGTGGGGTGAGAACACAACATTTGGCACACCAAACTGTTGACGATCTCTGCTCTGCTTTGGCATTCATGAGCTTGGCAGGGGGTCTGTGCAGGTCTGTGCAAGGAACGGGGGGGGGGGGGGGGGGGGGGGGGTGCTGTAGTGAGGAGACAGAGGAGATCTGGGAGAAGGAAGTCTCCACTGAGATGCCAGGACACCTCCAGGGAGATGGAGAGGAGTTGACATGACAGCGGGAGACAGGGTGCAACACACAGAGGGAGGCACAGGGACTGGTGTCAGTGTATAACTATGACACGTACAGGAAAGAACATTAACAGAGGATGTTAACTATGTCACCATATGAACTCATCCTTAGGTAACCATTTTATATCTCATCCTGTGATGGTGTTCCCATAAATCGACATAATTGGAGGAATAGACTACGACTTTAGTGTTGCTAAGGTAGGATAGTAAAATAAAACATTTATACCGTTCTTATTTATAGTTGTGAGAACAACTGCTTTGTTCTTGCCCCAGGCCCCAGCCACCACTACCACCCCCAACCCCTCGACCCTGGGGAAACACAAACTCTATCAATGACAGTTCTCTCTAGCCACCTTGATTGTATGTCAGAGGTCATCAGTCAGGGAACTGACAACCATGTTGTCCTCCAGGAGGTGTTTCCCCCTGGCCCCCTCACCTCCAGCCCCCTCACCTCCAGCCCCCTCACTTGATAGACGATACCCAGTAAGCAGACACTTTTAGGGTGTGTGGAAGTGGGGGTTAGAGGGTGTGTGTGTACATCCTCTCCCCAGTGCCAGACTCAGCACTGTGATCAATGGGAGATGAACATATGGACGGAGCGAGGCTTCTCAGGGTGATCCAGGCCGAGAAAAGCAGGTCATCCTCTGACAGCACTAGCTCTGCTTTGGCACACTATCGAACCACAAGCATGTCATCATGTCATACATGATAACCCCCCACACCCCCCCCCCCCTCCCATTACAATCTTCATCCCCAAATCTCCAACTTTTCCTTTAAGAATGATTCAGCTAAATAATTTCCACCGTAATTAGTATGGATAATGGTTTGCTAAGTTTGAGCCAGAGAAAATTGTGTATATTTTTCTGATGAAGGATAATTACTGTTGCAAAGTGAAAAGAATTGAACTAGTGCCAGTGAATATGAAATATAAGAAGAAAAACAAGCTTCAAAGTACAACAGCGTTTCCCACTGAGTCTGGGTAAACAAAGATGGATAATTGGTGTGAGATGGGGAAACGGGCCTTCTAACAATTGACTAAGAAGCAGAGTAACACATTCCGAACAACTGAAGAAAAAGCTGTGACACAGAATTGAGAAGTACTTGACACTGGAGGTGATCGAGGACATTCTTCTTTTCAAGTTATGCCCTTGGCCTAAGCACATAGGAATGGTACCAAAAGCACAACGCTTACATAATAACTGCCATGGCCCATGACGCTGCAAAAGCCAGCCCCAAGAAATCCCTTAACTGCTTACTTCAGCTGTGTGGACCAGCCTCTACTGTCTCTGTCAAGTGACAGCAACAATTAGTGTGCCTGCTCCTTAACCCAAAGCACAACCACACACACATAACCCCCCCAAAGCTTCCTTTTCAGAGAACTGCAGAGCCAGCAGCCAGTACTTGTCCAGTTCTCTGGGTTCCCGTGGTCGAGACACAGAGAGAGAGAGAGAGAGAGCAGGAGAGAGAGAGAGAGAGAGAGAGAGAGAGAGAAGGAGGGAGCTAGAGAGAGAAACAGAGAGAGAAACAGAGAGAGAGAGCCAGAGAGAGAGAGTGGGAGAGAGAGAACTAGAAAGATAGTTAGAGAGAAAGAGAATACTCTCACACACAAGAACGCTAAAAGCAGGGGGCCGTTTTACTTATTCATGCTCCTGCAGAGAGCGGGGAGCCTGATGGTGTCAAAACACCGCCGCCCGAGCCTCGGCGGCTTGCCTGACAGTAGGGCCACGCCACTCGCTCATTCATGATGCATAGCACGGGGTATTTTTAGAGACGGGGCTTTTAGCCCCGGCTGAATTCATCATTGTGCCGTGAGAGAGAGAACCTAGGAGACTCACAAGCTGTTCTTATCTCTTTATTAGGCACAATATCAGCATGTGTCATTAGGTTGTCAAGTGTTTACATGGTATTTTAGATTTGGTATTATCTTGTGTAACTACTGTAGCACATAAGAAGTCTTCTGGCGACTGCTAATAAGAACAAAACTTCAGTTTGTAGAAAGAACTAATATTCTTCCGTTGCAATTTCCTGTCTGGCTCCGCACCCTCAAAGCCAGAAAGTGATTCAGCAGAAACTCTTTCAGTCTCTGAAGCCACTCAGAAAAGGGAATAACACAAAGGGCCTGGAATGAGTTCCCTCTGTGGCTGAATCATTGCCTCTTGTCGCCTCCTCCTCCTTCATGTGAATCACCTGGAGCATGAGCAGAGCCTTTGTCTCCCTGCCCACCTCTCGGCAGTGGGCGCGGAGCCTCGCCAAACGCTAACCACAGAGAACACCTGGCGGGAGACGTCGTGACAACGCAGCGATGATGCTCTGGTCGGTGTTTGGTGATGTGTCAGGTCTTTGTTTCGTTGAAGTTGGCTTGTTTTTCCCCTCATGGGGTTTCACTGAGTGGACGGTTGAACTTGTTAACGTGATGTATTGAAGGAAAACATCATAATATGAGGAGACGTTTTGGATCTCTGTTGTCATCCTGTAAGGATGCGCCTTTATATAACAGGAGTTAACAGGCTCCCCATCATTCAAGGACATATCCAAACTAAATTGTGATTTTCTTCTTGAACTTTTCACACACCATATGAACTACATACGTGTATTCTGTGCACGTGTTCTGTGTTAGCTAGATTTAGCTCTGTCACAGAAGACTGGCAGCAGTCACAACAGACTGTAGAGTACTGTTGATCCACAGGCAAACAACAGCAATGGGCACTGCAGCAGATGGTCCCCTCTCTCATGTTACTTATTATGCCCAATCAGATGAATTTAGATGAATTGAACAGAAGCCCGGGCGATGTGGATGAAACAGCCTCGCGTGCCAGGGGAGTTGTTTGGCCAGACACAACCATGAAAGGTAATGAGCCCCACAGGAGCTGTTTATGTACATTTCTCTCCTTCCCCTTTCGCTCTATTTCTCTCCCTCTCTTTATCTCTGTCTGACACTCTCTCTCTCTCTCTCTCCCTCTCCCTCTCCCTCTCCCTCTCCCTCTCTCTCTCTCTCTCTCTCTCTCTCTCATCCATCCCTTTACTCCCTCTCTCTCCAGTCCCCACTCCCTCCCTTCTCCTGGGAGAACGTTGGGAGGGGGGGGGTGTCTCTACTTCTATCCCAGTCCGCAGAGGATTCTGGGATGGGTGTGTGTTTATCTTCTCAATTAGGAGCTGCTGTCATTGGCCAAGGAGCAATGTGTGTGAGGGGAATCACTAGACTCAAAATGTAAACAATTTGAGTAAAAAGAGTAATACATGATTTACCGGGAAAGAGACAAGTAGTATATCATTTCAATATCTGACATGATATGTACTTGGCCAATACATACAGTAGTGCACATATTTGTGCCTATTCCACAATTTAATGTTTGCAGAACATGTGTTTGCTGAAGACAGTGATTTAGGCTTGGAGTGTCACCTAAAGGCGAGGTGACGTGAAGGGAACTACTGCTAGAAGATAAAGAGGACACAGAGAGACCAACCAAGCAGAGTTGTTTTGGTCACCTTCCTGATTGTTCAACTTCCCTCAGTCACTAAGTCATAGTAACACGTATCACCTCCTCAGAGCTGTGAGAAAAAAGGTTCTCAAAGTTCAAGAGGAGGTCGTGAGGAGAAAATTCGAAATGATCCTTTTAATTTATTTCACTTGAAGGATTTGGTGCCAAGGTTGAGGAGAGGAGGAGGAGAAGACGGAAGGCAGAGGAAAAGCAGGAAAAAGCGAATAGCAGGAAGGTATCTTTATACCCCTTGATCTCTATCCTGTTCTCTCCCCTCAAGCAGGGGTCACAGTCCGGATAGCCCATCTCCCAACAGATCCACAGGGAGCACGCAGAATCAAAGCTGCTGCTCTGAATTCCGCTTGTGTCTTTTCAAATGGAAAGAAGGGAAAACAAGGTCTGGACGTCAGACGCCTCTGTCTCTGCCAGTCAGATTGCCGGTGTGATTGACAGGCTGACAGGCAGACGAGGGATCATTTGACAGGGCAAGGAGGTTCTAGCAGGGTTCTGAACCCACCCCTTACATTCTGAAGGATGTTACTGACAGGGATAGGATACAGAATACGGTAACCAGCTCACCGGCATCCCAAACCAATGGTCCCAAGCAGAAAAAGTTTCACAGATATTCATTGTCTACACGTGGATTTGTATATAATGTACTGACTTTGAATATTCAAATAATTTTAATCTAAGTAAGTACGTTTGTACTTATAAATGGTAAGTAAACTTTGAGTGTAATATTTTATACTGAAACACTTGTTGGCAGTATAGACCTCCTGTTATGAGAGAGTTGGTTTGTGCAGTACGGACAATACACTCAAATTAATTGGAAGAGCTGAATTAGAGAACAGTACGTGTATGCTGTGTCCAGAACACTACTTGCCCTAATTTATTTATCTCAATTAGCCCTTCCCGGTAAAAAAAAAAAGTTGAATAAAGCCCCCAGCACCTGTACCTGTCTGCGTCCCCATGCACCTCCTTCACGGCCCTCTGGGGGAGCTCTCTGGACGAGGTGAGGTCAGGGACGCGGCCCGTGTTCCTGGAGTAGAGATGGAGGCCTCCGTCTGTGAGGTACCTGCACACGAGAACAGGATATTTCAGCTGGGAAAGAAGTGAGAGTGTGTATATGTGTGTGTGTGTGTGTGAGTGTGTGTGTGTGTGTGTGTGTGTGTGAGTGTGAGAGAGAGAGTTAAATGTGTACATACAGAGACAAATTACAGTACTATTTGTTGGGTGAAAGGTGTTGTTGGGTGAAAGATGTTGTTGGGTGATTGGTGTTGTGACTATGTGTCAGGGTGGAGAAGTAAGTGTGTTTGTGTTTATGTACTTCTGTGGCACTTTCGACATGATTTGTTTGTCATTTTGGATAAGTGTCTTCTCAATGAATAAAATGGTTGCGTGTGTATGTGTGTGTGTGTAGTTTTGAATACATTTGTGAGTAGTTGAGTGTAGTTATCCATGCACGCAAGGCAGGCAAACATTTATCTGAGTTCAACTGAGCAAGGTCAACAACCAACACACAGAAGGAAGTGATGTATGACATGGGTTCACAGATGATTCGTTTTCATTCAGGAAGGTGTCAGTCCTTGAACACAGTGGAGGTTTATGCGAACACACTGAGAGCTCCTTCCGTAGGTTTGTGAAATGCACAGTGATTACAGTCATCTGTCCCTGTCTGTGACTATTGATGTGGAATGGCTGACAAGAAAAATATCACAGATTTTCTCATGAAATATGTAGCAAACTTGCTTCTTGAGGGAGTCAATCTACATAAAGCAAAGATCGATGTTCTAAAGCCATTTAGCTCTTTAAAAACAGCTTTTTTTTTGCAAACTAACATTGCAAACTAATTG